>NW_028277318.1:0-322664 GCF_059751315.1 Micrasema longulum | reverse complement strand
TTTATACATACATAAATATATAATGCTATTCATTAAACATTACAAAACAGCACAGCCTTATCATAGAACTTCTACAATAGTGAAATATGTGAGAATTCCTTAAATTAAAATTAAAACAATAAAAATACATGACGAAGTATAATATTATAAGAAATTCAAATATAAATCAAATAACCATTGATGAAATGTGAAACGTTTTGAATAAGTGAAGTCATTAAATTCCTGTATGGCATTTTTTCATTAAAAATAATTTCCAACTATGATTTTTTTTCTCCAAAAATGAGGTGTTCAAAATATTAGATTTTTTACTGGTAAATGCATTTCCAATCATGTTTTCTTTTACCATTTACATATCGGAGTATTAGAATTACTGTGCAGGTGTGTAATTCAGTGCATATCAATAAATAATAAACTACTCCTTAATCCTAAGGAGAATCAAACGTCAAAATAAATATTTTGTTTGAATATATAAATTTAGAAACTATAATTTAGAAACTGGTATGTAGGAAATTCCTGAAAATTGGCATAAGGTACATAAAACAAGGGTTTTTACAGTTTGAAATAAAACTCGTATTTTTTACCAAAAATAATAGTTTTCAGACTTTTTTCAAATTATGAAGCATACTCATTAAAATCGAACTAAAAAATCTTATAGAACAGTAATATCACCAGGTTCTATTGGCTGTATAATTTACACATCTATAATTTTCATATGAATACATACATACCTTAATTCATATTTCATAGCACGCATCCTTAACTAATCTTTAAAAATGAGATCTTTCATAATGAGGGTTAATATTTTTTGAGTTGAAATTATGATGAATTTAAATCTAACAAAATAGGATTTTTCAGTATCCAAAATACTATACATGCTTTATTTAGATATAACCCCACTGAGTCTGTTTGGAAATTTAGCATTTTCCTAAGCAAGTCTTTCATTTTACACATCAACATTTATGCAAATACAATATAAATTGTGTACGGGCGCCATTTTGCTTCAAATGTTTAAATACTTTCTCAAAGAAACCTATAATTCAAATAATACATGTATTTGTACTAACAATATTTTGAATTTGTCCAAATTTTTGTTGATATGAATCGGATTCAGCAGATAAAGAATTGAAGGAAAATGTTCGAACATAGGTAAAATGGTAAATGACAACTCCATAAGCCCTGTAAATACCTAGACTTCTATTTTAGACGTATATGTTACAGTAGTTTTTAAAAAATATTTTATTCATTATGTTATTTAAAATATTATGTAGATACTGATTTACGATAACAAAATAGGTATTGTCATTCATACTTGGAAATCATACGCAAAAATCATATTCATAGTTAAACAAAAACCGTTTGGTTCCATCATATTAAAGTTACACGTGTGTTAAATACTAAAGCAAGTGAGTATAATATTGGTAAATGTATAGCAGTTAACGGTATTGGTATTATTGCTCTGAACACAGAAGCTTTGGTGACTTCATTTTAGTTGTATTTAATGACTTCAGGTAAAATTCCCGATATTTGAACACAATATGTCGATACTAATCGCCTTCTTATGCTTAGTGCACCGGTCCAGTGAATTCACCACACAATATGTATGCATTGTTATATTTACACGACTGATTCACTGCGTATAGTTAATCACTTCACTTGTAATTACAGCGTAGCATTGTACGAAGTTGAACTTCTCTAATAAACACTTTAATCCGCTTCGTAATACCTATACATAAAAAACTTACATTTACCTTAAAACTAATGTATAACTAAGCATACTTGTAGAGGTCTATTTAAATATAACTAGTCTATGAATTAGGAAGTGTATTTAAATTTACATGAGATATATTAAATTAACAGTTGAGTTTTAAATGCAAATAAAACATGTTTAATGTTTTAACAAAATAATACCAGGATTAACGTTTTTATTAGAAACTAATGGTTAGTATCAAATGTGTTAAGATTATCAATGTCGACATCTTAATACAATGTATCCAGCGAGTCGGAAGGCAAACAGGAAGAATAGTAAAGCCGCCGTGTTTAGCCACAGAGGTGTGGCACAGCCTCCAGCATCCAAGATCTCCTGAGGAGGCACAAAACTTCCATTCACGCAGCTCGGGAACTGGGATGGAGAGGCACAGCTAAAACAATACAATATTATATTGACAAGTAGCAAAGGTATAATCCACTTGATAAACATAATATATGTTTGTACAATTACATAGTTTAGTCAGTTCTATAATACACATATTTTAAAATTATCCAAATTGCAGTTCAATTCAATTTTAAGTTTATTTAATATAAAATGTAAAACAATGTGTTAAAAAAGACAGGCTCTTGCGCGCTTGCCTCGACAACTTTGGTTCCAGCCAAAGCTTTAATATTGTTATTTTTAATGCAAAGGAAGATTTCTGAAACTAAGATCTTCATATGAAAATAAGATGCTTACGTAATTGGTTCCCCAAAAGTAAATTCTAATATTTGCATGTTTTGATATGCGTAATGTATCATGGAAGTATATCGGACCCACTGAAGCCACCAAGGAAACCGTGTTGCCAGATATCCTGAAACAAAAAATATCGGGTATTTTAAAAGTACTCATGCATTTTATTTATTTACAAACACTTTTTAACTTATTTCACCCCTGAGCATATTAAGGCAAAATCAGGGACTACCAGTCTGATGTGTATATGTAGAAACTAACTGTATACTATTTCAAAGATGAACGATGAAGTCAAATTAAGGATACTGTTCATTTTTCTGATAAGTGTGTTGATTGTATTACATAAATGTTGTGTAGACTCGTGAAATTGGTTGGTTGGAAGAAATAGCCATTTGGCAATAAGCCCGCCAATGTACAAATAACATTATGTACAAAAAGTTAAATAAATAAAAATAAATAAATTTGGCCGTATATTATAATGTAACATATGTCCAACTTATTCATAAAATCTTTTGAATATGAAACAAATGATAAAAAATTGAAATAAAATTAAGACATTGGGGAATGGAAATTATTTGTAAATTTAAAAACTGATTACCACGTCATTCAATATTATTGATCTTTCCTTTATTTCATTTTATCTCCGTAGTTAATAGTTTTGATCTAAATCATTGCTCAAACTCCATGGTTTGCAAGAGTAAAACTAAACCAAGAAGTAAATTTATTAATAATAAAACTTATTTTGGTGTATTTTTTAAATGCTTACCTCCAAATAACTGTGTTGCCAGCGTGTATAGAGCACTGACAGTGATTGCCAAGTTGAGATCCATACAGATTGCCCCTAAGAATAAACCCGCTGATTGGGCGACTAAGGCAGCCAGAAGAAGCGCTCCGAGCATTGCAATAAACAGCACAGCAGATGGCGTGCCAGCCGCCAGGAGAGGGTAACTCAAGGTGTGGTAGGCTACTGGAAGCGCTATAGTAAGTGGTAACTCTCCAACCATCTTGGCTAAGTAGTACGCAGAAAGACGGTATGTTCCCGCCCGGCGCTCTTTTGTGACAACTTCTCGTTCAGCAGGAACTAAAAACAAGCAACCAAATTATTTTTCAAAAACTATTTGGCATCTCACACCATACGGCAGTGGTGTCCAACCGAATTTGCACCAAGAGCTACTTTCAAACCATTGCCATCTTCGCGGGCACCGCCTAGTTTAACTTCAATCTTAAGTGCTCAAGGCTTGTTTTATTCTTCCTGCATTATGTATTCTACTAATTGATATTTATGAATATACTTAATATTATGAATGAAATAAATTTATACAGTTAAGTAAAATAAAAGAAACTTCGTAAAAAAGCACATTCGTTTTATATGCAGAAAACATACGGAAAAAATCAATTCAATGTGATATTTGACTATTTACATTTTCGGATAACTTCCTAAAATCCGGTTGCTCTGATGTGCATGCCAAAATCATATTGTTTTTTACATGCTCATCAGTCAACATGTTGCTGTATTTGTTTTTTATTATTTTTAATTGGGAGAAAACCTGTTCACATAAATAGGTTGACCCAAAAAACGCTTTGGCAAGTAGTGCACAGTTGAGTATGTTTTTACATTTTATTGGGTCCATGATCTTAAAAACTGCATTGTTTTCGTTAACAGTACTTTTTAGTGCAATATCACTACGGGGTGTAATTATTTCTAGCTTCGATTTTGCTTTATTGATAAAACACGTGTATTTTCATGTGTTTAAAATTACAACATAAACTTTGCAATTCGATATTAAGTATTCTTCTGTCTATCTTATTGTTTGCGGCGCCTAAAATATAGGTCGCGAGCTACCAGGTGCCCGCAAACTACAGGTTGGACACCGTGTCCATTAAATTTTTATGAAACTTGGTTTTAATAAAATATCATATTAATTTTGTGTTTTCTCATTAGAATGATGCATCACCATGTAACCTTTAACAAACCTAACCTCCTAATTTATAATTCAAAAGAAGAATGGATTAATCAAAATATGATTCATATCAGTGAAGAATAAAATATATGCACAACAATTCTTATTATTGTTGTGAGTAATGGTTAAAAACATTATATTGTTATTCTGTTTTTCAGGTGAACATTTTTTGGCCCACTAAAAATAGCTTAAGTGACAATTGAATTCATAATACTCACAGCTGCTTAGTGCTCCAAATAATGCAAAGAGCATCCAGTAAGTCTGTGAAAAGAACATCCAACCCTGGAGATCATGAAGAGACATCTCTGCTCTTGGTAACCGAAACCACAGAGCTCCTACCATTAGAGCGAGACCCGCCGTCTGCACCCAGTTCAACCATGAAAGCATTCTAGGTCTCGCTTCTCTGAAATTTCTTGAACACAAAACCTGGAAAACGAAGATTTGATTTGATTTTTGTTTGTATTATTTATATTGCCTCATAAAAATGCATCTGTACCTTAACTTAATTCCCATTTTCTAATAGTGAGTTGAAAATAGCTCCCAAAACTTAAATATTTGGGTAAATCATAAAATTATTTTTAATATGCAAGTCTAGACATAAACCCTAGGGATTAAAAAAAAATATTATTACTAAATGACTCTATAGTCTGTAAATAAAAAATCATACATGTTTTAGTTGGAAGTTGGAAATTGTTAACAAATATTCTAAGAAATTATTCCTACATTTATATTTTGGTCTTACATTCAGCGGATTTTATTGTTGTTTAAGTACCCATTACTCTCAATAGCTTAGATATTGTCCATCAAAAATAATTATATAATGTAAATAAGTTGATCAAATTAATACCAGATTTAAAGGGATTAGAATTAAACCACCGAAATGGGTCGACTATTATTTTAACAAAATCCAAAATTATTACATTGGGAGAGTGAGTTTTAAAACAAATATTGAGAAAAATATGATAACATCAATAAATCACCCATAGATGGCAGTACAAGTAACATTCAATGTCAGTAAATGGGTTAAAGCAAAGAAACAACCAAACAACATAACTTAAACAATACAATAGGTATCTAGTATTTTGTATATTATGTTTTGATATAAAGGCCATATACCCTAAAAAGAGAAAATAACTTTAAAAAATTGAGTTTTTTAAAAAGTTTTTATGTTGCTGTTTATAGGATTTTATTCTACATCAAAGCATGACATAAAATGTCCCGAGTCCTACCAGCAGGACTTTGCGACCTACCGGTAGCACACACATTTTTTCAAACTATGATGATTTCTAGACATGCTAGCAGAATGCAGTTTTATATTTTATTTAAACCGTCTCTTTCTCTCTTAGCAAGTTTTTGAGCTAAGTTACCATTCTAACTGAATATTATAATATATTTTAATGTTTCAGAAGGGCATGTATCCATTCGAAAAAATGTGTGTATCCATTCTGATGCATACCTTAAATTGTGTAAAGAAGCCAGTAGCATACTGAGATGGAAGTGGTTCATAGTCAGTAGCTGAACTGGCATGAGATCCTGTTTCCAGCCACACAAGAGGAGCCTCTGCTGTAATATTAAAATAAAACAAAAATATAATTAAATACAATTTACCATCGAAAACATATTAATATGTGACTACCTAATCTGTGACCTGTAACTTCCTCGCTACCTTTCATATTATAAAAATAAGTAAAAAAATAAAATTAATGGCTAAACTGCAAATTACATGTATTTTATTTTTTTAATGAAAAAGAAATATTAACATTTTTATAATTAACCCAAATATTTCCATTTTGGAGGCCATTTTCAACAAATTGTAAATAACTCACTATTAGAAAATAGAAATGAGGTTGGGGTAGATTGGGGTTCGAACCTCAGACCTCTGATCCGTGAGTCTACAACAACAATTGCAATTCAAATTTCTCTCTTTCAAAATCAAATCTATTTCAAATTTCTTCTTTTTTCTTCTTCAGAATTAGTTCTTTATATCATTGGACATTCTGACATGCATCTTAAGATTAAACTTTAGAACTTTTAGCGTTCGACAATCATAATTTATTATAATATTTATGCATTGAATCATTTTCACACAGCTTCATTATCAGAAATTAATATCTTATCTCTCGAGCCTTTTTATTTCAATTTCTTCCATTTGCTTCCGAACCACGTAAACTTAATGATAGAGGGTGCAGAAAAAATGTCTGCAATATCTGTATCTCAGGGAGTATGGATTTTACCGGTGTCTTTTCCTGACTGACTTCTTACTAGGAATGCTGGGCTACCAAACATTGTAGGGGAGAAGGGATATTCATTTGGGTTTTTCACTTTTTTCAACTCATTGGTGGCCGCATACATAATTCCGATATTCTGAATGATTCGGTCTATTTGTCCCTAATAATTATGTTCGACAAAGGCAACACAGGTTATTCTACCTACCACAATGCAGAACCAACCTGCCAATGGTTATGCCGGTAGGTAGAGCAATCGTGTTATTCAATCGTATCGCCTCGGATGTCGATATATTATGTCATGAATGACAATGGGATTTCTCTTAGGAGGGCAATTTCCAAATTGTAATATGTATGTCAATTTTACATGAAAATTTTCTTTTTTTCTCTTTTCTATTTAATAAATCTGATATGTATATTTTGCAATAAATGAAATCATCAATTGTTATCACATTGTATTTACATTTTTATTTATTCATACAAATACATATATTGTATGGCAAAAAAATAATAATAATGAATCCCAAACTCTATCAGACCAAGAGCCCTGTGTTGAGTTTGGATACAACATAATGGAAAGTGGAAGCATGTACATAATATTTATAATATATTTTGCCTGAAAAAACACTCCACCTTAGTCTCATGATCATTATCTATTAAATTTATCTTAATCACATGATTATTTTTAGTTTAAGTTCAGTGAACTCGATCAGCTATCTTGGATAATATTATGTATCATTTCAACCTTTTTCATAATTGATACATAGTAATGCAAAACAAATGTCTTATGATTATTTATGATGTCTGATAACTTTCTAATCTTTTGTGTCAATTTAATAAAAACAAATTATGTATAAGTTCATAGGAATCATTCTAAACATATAAAAATAAAATTTTATCAAGAAATACACAGTACATAATATTTACAAAGTAATAATTTCTATTTTTCTTATTTAGTAATCAGGTATTAAAAAAACAATTTTTTCATAAATATAATAACAATTTTTGGTTTAAAATAATAATAATTATTATTGGAAAATGCTTTTATTAATAATTGTAATATAATACTTTAAAAACTAAATATTATTGATACTTAAAAATGTTTTAATTTCTTAGATAATATTTCATTTTTGTTTTAAATAATAATTAAAGTATATTTTTAAAAAAATCTTTATTACCTATACAACTTTTTGTGTCAAACTTTCAATGATTTATTTATTTATATACGCCCAATGGGCATTTTTATGGACACATTTATGCATAGAAAATTATTATTTAAAAAATTTAAAAGACTCAATAGATTGTAATAGTGAACAATCGGAAGGGCTGTCAATCTGTTTGAGAATTTTAGTGTCATCAGCAAACAGCCAAATTGATGAAGTAAGAAAAGCATTTTTTACATCATTGATGAACAGATTAAATAGCAAAGGAGCAAGGTGAGCACCCTGTGGTACACCCGAAGATACATTAATGCTGTTTGAGATGGAATTATTTACCCTTACAAACTGTTTCCTTTCACTGAGATATGCCTTAAAAAAAGATAACAATGGATTACGAATTCCAAACGAAGATAGTTTGGTCAACAGTATTTGGTGATCGACCTTGTCAAAAGCTTTAAAAATATTTAAAAAAAAAAATTATCAATTATTGTGTGATTTGTCGGCCTGGTAGTGTAGTGGTCATCGCGTGTGCCTTCCATGCAAGTGAGGTCTATGGTTCGATTTCCGACTTGGTTAACAAGAAATATTTATATTAAAATGTGTTTTTTTCACTAGAATATTCCATAGTCCCTGGACTGGCACTTGAAGGCTAAGACTGATAATTTTACCCTCATGTAACAGAAATGATCAAGATACGCTGCGATTGGTGTACCAATGTAGTGCCCTATGCACCATTAGATGCGGAAAGGGATCGATGATGATGATTAATTTGATTCACATTTTGCTTTAAAATATTTATGATTACCATATAACTTTATTTTGTTTTACATTATTGTTGATATTTAAAAATGTTTATAATAATCGAAGACATAAATGGGTAAAGGTGTTATGTGACATAAACAATAAACATAAATATGTGGGGGTTAATATTTTGAACACCAGTACAATTATTGATAAAATAATACCTTAATTCGCTCTGAAAAACGGTTTTCTGCTTCTTTTTGATAGTGTCGTTAGTTTTATGTGAAAAGGTCGTACATAAAATTTTCATTTATGTAAAAAAGTAAGTTTAAAAAAAATTTGCAACATAACACTTTTATCTACGCATGTCTTCAATTATTATAAAATTTACAGTCGTGGGTAAAATTGATACCTACATGTTTGTTTTTAATTACTAAACTTGGTTGGTTTTTTAGATATTAATAGTACATTATTAATACTAATAATTCATTCAAATAACTTTTTTTGTATTTGTGGCTACTTCAAAATAATTTTTAATTTATTTCATTATTATTTGTTATCATTTATTTATTGAAAAATGCAGTATTAACGTTTGTTTTCAATTGAAATTTTACAAACTTATTTACTTAAACTTATAATTAGAAATCAAACACTGATTTGAGTCTACTGAATACTTTATTTTATTTTTACAAATATAAACATATAAAAATAAAAACTTCGTGACAATTGTTTCGCCTTATTAGGGCATTTTCAAACGAATTTGAAGATTATTTGGATTGAATGTCCTTATATAGTTATATAATTCAAGGTACTTAAGTAGAAAATAAAAATAATCTTATGAACTATAGCATGTACATTAATCATAATTGAGGGAAAAACCGATGGTTAAGGGAGAGGTTAAGTGTTTAATAGGTAGTGGGGAATTTAGGTATTTATATTTGAATTTCTTATCCTCACCCTTAACCATCGGTTTTTCCCTCAATTATGATTAATGTACATGCTAATAAGATTATTTTTATTTTCTACTTAAGTACCTTGAATTATATAACTATATAAGGACATTCAATCCAAATAATCTTCACATTCGTTTGAAAATGCCCTAATAAGGCGAAACAATTGTCACGAAGTTTTTATTTTTATATGTTTATATTTGTAAAAATAAAATAAAGTATTCAGTAGACTCAAATCAGTGTTTGATTTCTAATTATAAGTTTAAATATGTAGTTCTACAAAATAAACACCAAATCAATCAATCAATTATTTACTTAACTTGATTGTACAAAACAAAAAAATATTTATCTTATAAAATCATTTATCTTATTTTTTGTTTTGTACTCCATTTTGTGAAAAGGACCTAAATTATATTGTTATGGTATTTGCCACAATCATTAATATCGTGTAAAGTTTCCGCAAACCAAGTTTTGTAAAATTTCCATTGAAAATAAAAGTAAAAATGCAATTTTTCAATAATAAATTATAAAAGCGCTATCTTTGAATAATTAGTTTCATATTTTTGTTTAGAATCACCTTAAAGCTTATCTTGAAGTTGTTCTAGATTTCTTTATACATAAATGTTTAATAACTGAAGATATATACTCACAAGTTGGTGTGAGGTCTTCCTTACATGGATGATGGCTTAGCAAGGGATCATTGTGACTAGCCGCTGTTGCTGCATTCACCAGTCTATCTCGAACTTCCAAAGAACTCTTGACTTGTTCCACTGTAATTTGAGAAATTAGGTCATCAATAGGGAAATATCACATATTACGAATACCGATAAAACATGCGAAATGGGTTTAATAAAATAATAATTGTATTTTCAAAAGCAATATGGATATTGTGGAGAAATGTTTTCAAACATAATTTTAAAAATAAAATTGTAAAAAATATGCTCTATAAAAAAACGACATGCTTGGCCTTGGCAATTGTGATGCCAAGATTCATGATGATGTTCTATTAAAATTTAAACAGCCACAAAGTTCAAAATTTAACCGAATCGTGACGTATTAGGGGCGTGGCCAATGCAATAAACCGTTTTAGTCAATTGTTCTGAGGTGATAACTTTTTTTCTTAAAAGCCCATAAAAAATATGGGAGAGAATTTCGAAGTCGAATTGAATTCTGACATAAATGTTGGTTTTGAAAACGAACGCCTAGAGGCACAGATAATGTGGCTAGATTCTGCCCGATTAACATATAAGAGCATCTAGGCGCAAAGTGTTGCTGCTATAAAAAAATAATTTTGTTTTTATATTTTTTCCATCTGTTTTAATATTTTCCTGAGTGTACGTATCGAGACGTTAAAAGATCCGGCTTTGTAATCACTCGGTAGATAAATACAGACGTTCGTTAAGCATACCGTCTTGGTAATAATCAAAGTCGAGAATTTGGATTTATTTGAGTTTATAATGGCTTTGAAGTGGGCACTTTTTATCACAGTACCCTTTTTAAAATATACTATTTTTAATTTTAATGAAGTAAGGAACGCGGTTGGATTCGATCATATGACATCGAGATGACAAGTCGGTAGAACATACCGAGGTAGATAGAGATAATACAGAAGTTAAGTGTACCGTCTCAATATGTACAGATGAAGATAGCGTTCATAATCGCGGCACAGGTAAAAATCAACTTACGTATGAAATCAGCAGGGTTGTAATGTGGTAACATTTGTAGTCCCAATCCACTAAAGAAATCAACAACCTTATCCACATCCCCAAAATACGCTGTTTGTCCATTGCACAACAATAGTAACCTGAAATTCACAACAGATAATTTTATACGCAAATAATGTACAGTTAATTAAAAGTTAAAATTTATAAGATCATTCTGGAAATTTAAAAATCTTTCTGGGCGATTTTTTACATTTTCCCCCATATCAAATTAGTTATTTTTCACATGGTTATTTTTTAGGCACGATCTTTTCAAGTTTCTACTGCCATTTGGTCTTTTATAATATTTATGTAATGAAATGAAATGTATTTATTTTTGACAGTTGTACAAATAAAATTCGAACACTTTATTATACCACAACTAATAAACAATATATATACAAAAATAATTTGAAAACAAAACATTGTTATAAAATCCAGACGCTTTCCAATGACACTCTATTTACTTATATGGATGTTTGTTTTTAACAAAAATCATCGCTATCCCACGAAAAGATGCGTTAGACCCAGCATCCCAAATATATTTAAGCAACTAATTAAACATCTTAAGTCCTCTATGATACAGATTGTTTTGAGTTGCCTTGATTCTTGTTTTATATATCCCTAAATAATATTCTGGGGAAACTTACGAGTCAAACATGTGAAATATTTGACTTGACGGTTGGTGGACTGTCAGGATAATGGTCTTCCTCTCTTGAGCGGCGTATTTTCTCAGACTGGAAACCAAGGAAAATGCAGCAGCTGAGTCTAATCCTGAAGTCGGTTCCTGGAAAAAACAAATTGTAAGAAAATGACATTGTATCCTGAAAAAAACATGTTACTTTCGGATAATTTGTGCAGCGTAGCGATTTTTGTGAATAAATTAAATGTTTGGAATCATTGGTATTTAAAGATATTTCGATGGTAAAATAAAACAACATATATCCAATTTAATGTTACTTTTACTGTCGTTTTCATTTGTTCATAAAATTAACGCAGATTTTTTTCATAAAATTAACGCAGTCTTTGGTATAATCACCACACCAATATTTCCATTTTTTTCGAGCATTTTCAACAGAGAAAGTTAAGTGTTTTTTTTATTTATTTGTATTAATTGTCTATTAATACTATTAAACCAAGCCAAATTCTTTTTTAAAAAAATTTATGCATCGTATTACCAACGCTATGATTTTTTAAAGTTATGTATTTCTAAAATTACTCCGCGTATGAAGTTTCAAGTTCTCTTCCGCTTCTCCTCGGTCAGTTGACACATGTACACCGAAAATCTTTAATAACTCTTATCATTGGAGGATTCATTTTAACTAGTGACGTCGTTCAAAATAGTTCGTTATTTTATTATTTTTTATAAAAAAAAATATTTTTATTCATAAATTTTCAAAAAACTTTGCCGTTCAATTTAATACTCTAATTTTTACTGCGGGTAAGAAAACATTTTTTGTAATAAATTTCCCGTGGAGCTGAAATTCCTCGTTGAACTTGAAAATGGGAATTTAGTGTCTGCTACACTTACACGGAACCACAATCCAATGAAAACGGCTCCAAAAACTGAAATATTTAGGTAGATTATTAAACCACAAATAAATATTTTATTGAAAAATTAAACTGAGGATTATTTAGCTCATATATCAAGAATCAGACCGCTCGATTCTCTTCGCTCTTTTATTCGCACATTTCATTTTCAGTGTTTTTTAATTACCAAAAGAAACCAATACATCTAATCAAAACTCCATTTAATTGATTAAAATGCCCATTTATTACCACGATTCACTCGGAACCATATTGTACCTACTTCCGGATTTCACAACATTATATACCTAATACAATCATTAAAATTATCTTCAGAAAGTTTCCACGATCGTAAATAAACTGTTAAATAATTATTCCGAGTTAATCTCAGAGATATTGAGACGAACAAAATTGTTCGTTATCTTGAATACGATTTTGACTAGAAGCAACGGATAAAATATTAAAAACCTAATAATGAACAATACAACATTCTCTAGGCAAATTAGACATCAACCTAAAAAAAGACTACAGGTTTGATTTCCAACACACGCGTTTCTTAGGACTCCAGAAGACGTATTTATATTTGTATTTATTTATTCATTTTTATCCATTGTAAACAAAGATTAATAATAAAAATAATGTGACCTCACTGGGGTTGAGGTTACCCGTGCCGAGGACACTTAACAATATACTTTTTCAAATATTTTTACATGTGAGAATAAACAAAAAAGACTTAATATACTGAGATAATTAACAAAAAATTCAGTCAGTTTTAAACACTACGTATATAAGTTTATATTTAACGTATGTATAACTATATTATTTCTATTATAAAACGTACAATAAAAGAACAAAAACATAACATAAACTATAAATTTGTGTAACAGTTTATTCAATATTCGTTTGGGCGAATGATACAATCCATTTTGCTTCTACCCAGCTCCACTATCCATTTTTTTATAGCCCATTTGAACATTGAAGTTAACTGATTCTTTAGAGTTAAGTACCCTAATATAAATATAAAATAATATGTTGAATACACAATGACAACAAAATCAGAGATTTACCACGGCCGGCTGTTTTCTGCAAAATGCACCTCTGAGTTGATAAATATCAATCGCAGATATGTCCACAACGATCCACCACTGTGTCCTTGTGGACCTACTAGCTTCTGAATTGAAACAAAGTTTGTTGACAGTGTTTTATTGTAATAATGAGAATATATAAAGTGTCACAATTAAAAAATACTACTTAAATCTTTTTGATAGTGATAGCTATTAATGTAATTTATATAGATGGTGTAAAGTGCTGTGTTTTGTGTTTCTTATATTGTGTTTTCTTTCTACTTTGGAGTGTATTAACTATGTATGATATTATGTATTGTCACAAAAAACGTTTCTTTTATGTACTGTCCCAAACGAGTTGTTTTTATAACTCCTGGGACTCCTGGGAGTATTATATCTACGTAATGTTTTATTATGTTATTTTGTTCTGAGCAGTTATTTGGTTTATCTATTTAGTTTTTCAACTTGGTTTTTCGTATTTTTTTTTCTCTCAATCTATCCTCGCCTCTGGTGTATACACCATGATTTGGTCTGACACACGTTTTGTATATCCAAATTATGTTTCCAATAATCATGTGTTCATTGTACTATACGACATTTCTTAGACACCCTCCATCATTTCTTACTAATCCATCATTTCTTCATCCATAATTTCTTACTAACTGAGATGGATATGTTCTCATCATCACTATGGTAGCATCATCTGCATGGTATGCGATGTTAATGACCTTATCTCCCTCAGTAGATTCACTACTTTTTTTTTATTCTTAAAAGCGTTTTTTTTTAATATGTTTATTCTGCTTGTATAAGAAAAGGTTTTAGGCGTATATATTGTTGTGATATATTTAGTTATAAAGGTGCTAAACTTACTTTGTTGTTCTCAATACGTGTTATTTTCTAAATGTTAATATTATTTATGTCCTGAATTGAGTTGTTGTAACTCCTGGGAATTTAATTCAACGTATTATACTTGTAAAATTCTTTGTGTTATAGGATTTATAAATAAAATATATAAATGTATATTAATAAAAATATTTTTTTTCTCTCCATTTTGTAAAACAAATATTTTTTTTAAATGGGTGAACATACTGTTGTTTGATATTTATCCACTTATTTTAGGTTGTGTCAGTGTCAGCCAGACATTAAAAATCATTAAAACTAGTCAAATACATTTTTTTAATTATTATAAAAACCGAATGTATGCATTATTTATAATTTTTCAAAGTAAAAAACATTCCAACTGTTGTGCAGAAATTATTATTTACTCTTTTCACACAAGTGCTACCTATTATCCCAGTTGCACTTTTCTATGGCTTGCTGCTTTCTTCATAACTACGTTCAAATAGTTTTCTGTGTCCAATAATTTGTAATGTATTTATTTTATTTAGATAGTTGTACAAATAAAATGTGAACACCTCTAGTCCTTAAAATGTAACATGATTAGAATTACAGTTGTCAGAAAAAGTGACGACATAACTTTGTAGTAACGTCAAAGGAGTTATTTGTATTGACACACGAAAAATCATTTGCATCTGGCGTGTTATTTTTTTTTATTACAATGCTTGAAACATAAATCAACATTAATATATAAAATCAACTTTAAAACTAAAAAAAAACTAAAATAAACCTAATTATTAACGACCTTCTTACAAGGTTACATCATTTTACAAAAATGTTAGAGATGGGACAAATTGATCAGTGTAAATTGATCGAATAAAAAAATAATTCATTTAATGTGGTTCATGAAAAAAGTATAAATGTCTCATTTTTTGGTGAATAATTGTGTTAAACACACTATAATAGCCTTGTTTTTGCGTTTTTTATATCAATTTTCGGAAACAGAGTTTCATGATTGCATGAAATAACTGATAAATAAAATCGATTTGACCAGTGATCAGTAATTTCCCATCACTAATAAAAGTAGTTTTTTTTTATTATTATTTACTGGGGATATCAACAGTAATACATGTAACAAAAATACAACAAATAAAATATACAGAAAATAAAACCAATGACAGATATCCGCAGAAATACATTAAATACACGTACAATACATACTAGTGTGTTTGTGTGAGTGTAAGAGAGTGAGAGGGTGGGTGTTATATTGGAATGAGGGTGGACATGTGTGTAAATATTGCACAAGTGTCAAGTGTCGAAAATATAAATATATTAAAAATATTAAGAATTAGAGATAAAATATAATAAAATAAAATAAAATAAGATAAAATAAGACTTTATTATTAAAATTAAGTGTAACTAAGTGTAGTGTTTGCAGCTGTCATTCTAATCAAGCTATATTTTAAGGACTATAGTTGTTTTGTTTTCGCGTTGTTACATTGTATTACGCCGGTGTCAGCATGTGCAATAAGAGTGTGGTTATTCTATTACCAGTGACATCCTTTTACTCATTCCCCGTGTCCATCGCACCGAGGAGTGGACGATTATCTAAAGGGTCTCAACATTCGACCGATTGCACAATACGCGATCGTTTTAAGTAATGATCCTCGGCCAATTCGCCTTCGCTGCATCATTTTAATTCAATTGGGTATCAAAAGGGTCGGTAAGTGTGATTATTATTGGAACACTCCGGGTACCATCTGAACAATTTGTTGCCGTTTTATTTTCATTTCAAACCTGTTTGCTCCAGAGGATCGTGCATATAACGTCTTGCAACTTTTTATTACATCACCGAAAATGAATCTTTTGAATCGCCAATATTTTGAGAATGTCCAAATCGTTCTAATTCTGAATATCTTTGTATATATAATTCCTCTGTACGTGTGATGTCACCGTACTCCTCCTAAACGGCTTAACTGTCTGGTTTTCAGAGAAATATAGATCTTTGCGCTGTGCGTGTTCGTAGACATTAAAATCTTATATCGAATACGTAAAAAAGAAATTAGGAGCATAAATGTTTTATTTATCGACCTACCAGGGTTGCATTCGAGGAGAATGCATTTGCAAAAAAATGGAAAGATGTTTTTTTGTGTATAAAAATAGTTTGTTTTTGTTTACAAACAGCATTTGTTTTTTGTGGATCTCAATAAGATTCTTTCCTTAAATTCTTTATAATTTCATCCCATTTATTTCTTTTGACTGGATTTTTGGTAAAACTAAAATAATATGTAATTTAATAATTTTTTTAAAATCGTATTCCTACATAAATAAGTATACCAGTCTGTTGGTGAAAAGACCGGAGTTTGACGTTCGCAAAAAGAATGCCATATTGGAAAAAATATTTATTTTATGTTTTGGAATTCAACCATAAACAATTACCTACTTAAATTTAATATTTGAATATAAACTATTTTTAGTTTTGGAATTTAATCACAAACAAGTACCTAGGTCAGTAGGTAAGAAAACTCAAAATATTGTTGATAAATTACCTGGTCCATGAAGAAGTATAGAAATTGAAAAAATAATATTTTCAGGCGTTGCCTAGTATGTAGGTGAAATAATTCAATTTGACGAATCTCACCTGCATAAATAAAGGTTTTAGCTCTTTAACTTCACAAACATCAACAGATGAAATAATTGAAGGAATATAGATGTTCAAATATAGGCAGAATGGTGAATGTTACACAGTGTGTAAAGTGGAAACTTAAACCAGCCATTGACAGGTCATAAGCCCTGTAGATGCCTGGACTTCTATATTACCTTCTCTTAAATGTTCTTCATCTCTGTTGTAATATGTTAAGTACCTAGGTATCTACTTATCAATAAAAAGTCTTTTTCCAAGGCAAGCCAACGTTCGGACAGGACGTCTGTCGGGTCAGCTAGTTAAATATGAATTACTATGTTTTCTGAATCGATATGTCGGCCTCGTGGTGAAATGGTCAGCTCGTCTGTCTACCATGCAAGAGGTCTCGGGTTCGATTCCCGACATATTTGATATGAAATATTAATAAAGCCACGAATATTATCCATGGCTTTATCCCCCTGAATTCCTCCAGGGTATGCTCGGTTACAGCAGTTTGAAGGCCAGAAGGAATATGTATTTAACTACGCATTTCTTTAGGTTGCTGGGCGGTATTATTGACAACCTTGAAATTATGCGTAACACTGGCTTTTATGTTTCAGATAATTACCTTAGAGAGCGTCAGCATAGACTGTTTCACATTCTAATCTACAGCACCAACCTGCCAATGGTTATGCCTGCTGGAAGGGTTATCTCTATGTTGAAAAATATTACTTTGGATGTTGACATTTTTCACGTCTCTGAGGGAGTTTTTCGTTACAAGATTCTCTTACTTTTTCTACATATTATTCTCTGGATATAATGTATACTTATGTGTTATTTTTATAAATACCTAATTTTACCTAATTATTTTATTTATTTCTATATGTATGAATTAAGATATTCTATTTTGTAGTGTACATATATTTGAAATTGAAATATTTATTAAAAACGGCGTTTTCACACTAGAGTATTTCATAGTCCCGAGACTGGTACCTGAAGCGCATGACTGATCATCTTACCTTTATGTAGCAAAAAATGATTAAGATACGCAACGACATGCATTGCCCTATGCGCCATTAGGTACGGAAATAAAATGATGATGTTTTTTTAATAAAATAAATTAAATAATGTATGAAGCCTATGTAAAAACTAAAATATGTATGTTATACGCAACTACTATGGGGAGCAGGATATCAAAATGACATAAACAGACTACAAAGACAACATTCAAGTTAGTATATGACCTTCACTATTTAACTGCAACTAGAGAACTTTTTAAACAAACTAAGCAATTAAATATAACTGAACTCTTTCAACTAGAATCATTAAAATTTATCCATAAATTAGCCACTAATGTAATTGTAGACGAAGAACTAAAACTTGTAAAAAATTGTAGTCAACATGGACATAATACGAGAATATCAGACAAATACCATATACAACTTTCTAAAACAAGACAAGGACAATCAAGACTGATGAACCAGGGACTGAAATTATACAATAAACTACCAGACAAAACTAAACAAAAGACTCAGACAAACTTTTCAAAAGACGTAAAAAATATTATTTTGAACAACGGAGTATGATTGAAAAATGTATATATTATTCTATGTAAAATGAATGTAATAATCCGTAAGGGTTTATAAATAAATTTTCAAATAAAAAAATAAAATAAAAATAATCCCGTTACACAAAAGTTAGACTTACGTCCAGCAGCATGAGGGCGGGGTCCGTGAGCAGCTCGCACGCGATGTTGGCCCTCTTCTTCTCGCCCCCCGACAGCCCCCTGCGCAGCCCGTCGCCCACCCTGGTCTCCGCACACGCCCCCAGTTCCAGCACCCTGATGATGTGCTCCACGTGCGCCCTCCTCTCCTGCCCAGTCAGCCTCTCCGGCAACCTGCCGACAATAAAACAATGCCATTAAATTTAATTTGCAGATCGTAAATCAAAGGTAACGGCTCGAATTACGTCCTAGTAACGAGGCTACTGTTTTTTTATTTTAAATTTTAAATTAGCCTTTTCTGCCTACACAAGGTTACTAGACACATTCCTCTGGAGGCATTAGAAAGGACATTAATCACAAAATATACATAAAAAAATACTGTCGATGTACAGTCCATTCAAATCTTCAATAATCTTTGCTTCATGTGCGCGTATCAATAAATTTTCATATAAATTATTCTTTTGAGCCTACTAACAGTATATTTACTTAGCAATGTTTGATTATGTCCAAATGCTTGCAGACTGGCTGGATTTCCTCCCTAGGGAGTTGTTCATATTAAAATTTATTTTAACAGATAGGGAAAACATTTTTGAGAAGGGAATATGAAAGTCTAGGCATTTACGGGGCTTATGACCTGTAATTGGCTGGTTTAAGTGGCCACTTTAATATTTAAATATGAATTAATTAAAATATGAACAACTCCCTAGGCAGGAAATCCAGCCAGTGTGCATTATTTTCAAATTTTATAGCAACAGAGAAAAAAAAAATGCATAGAAAAATAGCCTAAGCATTTTTCGGGCATACAACCTGTCATTGGCCGGTATACACACTGTGTAAGATATTCAACTATGTTTAAACATCCATATTTCTCCCATTTTTTCGTCTGTTGACTTTTGTGAAGTAAAAGAGATAAGAGGGCATTGGAAGCAAAGATAGCAACCTCAATTTTTTTTATTTTATTATTATGATGTTCTGTAGTTTATCAACTTTATTTTTATAAAAATCATGAGTTGAGTTGCAAATGTAGTTTAAAATCACTCTTCTGATGGTTTGAAAATAGTGTTTGGAAGCAAACAAAGCAATATCCATCAGCCATTTTATTCGACCAGTGACAGGCTTGAGATTTAAATTTTCAAAATAGCCGTGCCATACGAATATTAAGAAAGTTTTTTGAATTCGTGTTTCTATTAAAAATAATTTATTAGTATCTTAAAGTTTAAGTTCAGTGAAAATAACATTTCTAACATAAAGACTCTCTTTGGCATTAGTGTAGAAGTTTTTGTTATTTTTCTCAAAAACACCAAAACGGGGGTTTGATATCTTTGCTTCCAATGCCCTCAAAAAACCTTGATGTGTGAGTGAGATTCATCTGGTGGAATTATTTCACCTATTGGATAACGCCGAATTATACTATTTAATTTTTGTACTTCTTTGTAAATTAATTAGCATAAATGTTTGTAAACAAGGGAATTATTTTATGTACGTGTTATGAGTGTGTTTACATTACAATATAAATATTTATTATAACATTCAAACGTGCATAGTGCATACCCTTCTGAAAAGTGAGTGGTATGGACGCACTCGTAAGTGCGTTAAAGCGTATGAACTCATTTCTTTAATCCAAGCGGTGATCTTTATGGGGTCAGTGCGCCTGTTAGTTGCAAGTACCTAACTAGAAGTGTATTATAGTGAGCCTACCTATATATTTCATTACTTCGTATTATGTAGGTACACATTAAACCAATCGTTCCCAAAGTGGCCTATTTCGACCTTAAAGGGGTCCGTGTGAATAAATTGGGGGTGCATAAGATGTACGTAAATGGGGGTCTACGAGAATGGATACCATTTAGGCGGGCCGTCTCCAAAATTTTGACTTTGCGCAAATGAAATAATCAACCTAACACAGTTAGTACCTGTGAAAGTATTTAAGTTTTACTTTCTTATAAAAGTCAGAAATTTCCTAATTATATGTAAATTTAATAAAATTGAGTAAGTAGGGTATTCGCTTTGAAGTTCCAGTAGCTCAATCACAAATAACTATCGACGTGTTTAAAAACATGCTCAGCATTTGAGCGATCCCAATGAACAATAAAGAACATGCTCAAGCTATCGCAGTCATAAGTCAACGCGTGTGTAATCTCTAAGTCAACGCTCGTGTCGGTTTGTTTTTTGTTTTCTTCGTAAACAAATACAGTTCATTGGCGAAAAATCGGCGTTTACTATAAAAATTAATACAATATATTGCGTTTGTAAAATAGTAAGGAGTATGGAATAGAAAAAAGTGAAAATTAAATTACAATTACTATGGCGACTGCTTTTTTTGGACATTTGGCTTGCCAACCGCCGGCTCAATGCAATAAATAGCATGATAAATAAATAATAAAAATAGCAGTTTTGGAAAATTTTCCTTATTTACACCGGCGAAATTCAAAAATGTGATTGCGCAGCAGGATTATGTCAATATCTCATTTTTTCAAAATTGTGGACTGGCTGCTTTCTGCATAACTACGTTCATATTATATTTATCAACGCATATTTGCATGTATATTTCAGCCTTTTCATGTTGCATACAATCCGGTCTCTATTTATAACCTTTCCAGTAAACCCTATCAAAGTGGGTAGCTCTATTTCAGCTTCAAAAACACACTTAAAGTTAAAGAATTTAAAAAAAAACAGTATTAAAAAAAAAGAAAAAATCGGCACGGAGCAAAAAGTTTTGGGACTTCTGCATTGGACGCAATGCATCTCGTGTTAGGCTCGGATTTATTTACGGTCCAATCCTTTAAGCAGTAAGAACCTACTCATTCTATTATCACATAATAAACTCAATGGCTTAATGCACCAAGTATTGAGATTGACGGATTGCATATTATAATATTATTGGGTGTTATGAACGTGATCAAAAAAAATAAAATATACAACGTTAAAGCAAATACAATACCCGGTACACCAGAAAATTGTCTTTTAAATAACTTTCAAACCTTCGCCATTTTGTTTTACTTTTGGAGATCATTTTTAAATCTGGAAAAATCACAACTTATGTTAACACCTAATATATTGTGTGTTGCGGAGTACCTAAAGAAATAATAGGACGCTTTGCTCTCTATCAAAAGTAGCTATTTTTAGAACTTTCAGCCATGCAATTATAATAAATATGGACGCTCAAACAAACGCAGAATGGCGAATGTATCGGGATTTATATCGGGTTGTGATCCCGTGATTAGTGTCTCGGACTCACGGCTCAAAGGTCCGTGGTTCGAACCCCACTCTACCCCAACTTGATTCCCATGTTCTAATAGTGAGTTATTTACAACTCGTTGAAAATGGCCCTCAAAATTAAATATTTGGGTAAATCATAAGAACGCAAATATTTCTTTGAAAAAAAAAATGTTCCTGTAAATGCCTAGACGTCCACATTCTATTCTCAAAAATGCTCTCCATCACTGTTGTAATCCCTAAGGGGTGAAATCCAGTCCCTGTCTGTAAGCATTTGGACAAACTCAAAATATTGTCGATTAAACCTAGAAAAAGATGTTGAAAAGAGAAATAATAAGAAATGTTTAACGGTTGTCTAGTATGGAGGAGAAATAATTAGATATTAACATATTACAACAGAGATGAAGAACATTTAAGAGAAGGTAATAGAGAAGTATAGGCATCTACAGGGCTTGTGACCTGTCAATGGCTGGTTTAAGTTGCCACTTTACACACTGTGTAACATTCACCATTCTGCCTATACTTGAACATCTATATTCCTTCAATTCTTTCATCTGTTGATGTTTGTGAAGTTAAAGAGAAAGTCCCCAGGGAGTTGAATCCAGTCCTTGTTTACAAAAATTTGGACAAACTCAAAATATTGTTGATAATTAGATATGTTTAACGGTTGCCTAGTATGTAGGAGAAATAATTAGATATGTTTAGCGGTTGCCTTGTTTGTAGGAGAAGTAATTATATATGTTTAACGGTTGCCTAGTATGTTGGAGAAATAATTAGGTCAGATAAATGTCACCCGTATATGCAACATCTCCTAAAACCGAGATGCATTTAGTAAGGGAATAAGGTGTCTATTTTTTATACGGCAATGTAAATGAGCGATACTGGAATAAATTTTCAATAAGTAGATTCATGTTGTTACAATTATGGGTCGTGAAAAGACATTGTAAGTTGGGGCATTGTAAGTTGTTTCTTGAACGAACAAAAATAACCTCTGCCCCACATTCCGACTTCCATTTTACTGGAGCCTTATCAATCATGTCCTAAAGTAAGTGTTCTATTTGGATTGCATAAAAAAATCAACCCGCCATTTTATTTCTTAGATAATTTCCATCAGGGCGTTACGATTCAAGATTGGCATTGAATCGAATTGAGGTTTGTATGTCTCCTAGTTAAAACTAATTCATTTGGTAGACTAATTCATTTGTTTCACTTCACAAAAATTTGTAGTAACTGAGTCGACACGCAATGGCGACGCGGGGCGGAAAACAAATCAATTTCTTATTTAGAGAAACGAAAAACAATTATAATTTTGGCTCTTCGTGGAATGCACCAACTCCGCATTTCTAACCTATCTTTTCTCTCTTTCCTAAAACTTATCACCGTCACTGTCCTATCCACACCCACTTGTGCGTAGGGCACATACTTTTATTCGTTTTAAAATTAGAAGGATGGGTGATTTTTTTTTTAGAGTGATTGAACAAAAAGTTTAAGGCGAAGTCTCGATTAAGTCAATTTTATTGTTTTTTAAAAATTAAACAATGATATTTCACAAAAGTGACTATTGTCAATGATACCTCGTTGCCATATATACCACTAGCATTTACCTGCGTGTTCGCTCACGTGGTATTAGGGGGAAATTATTTTGGTTATTAATTAATTGTATCGTTTATCAATAAAAGTTTTTGTTTATCAATAGGAATTTTCCTGATGGAATGATATATTTTACTGTTATGTTATGTTATGGTACTGAAAGTAGCTCTGTCTTCCAAATAACGCTATGAAAGAAATACGATGATCCGTTAGTCTATTGAGACGTAGCATAGTTATTCTGTTCACAAATCCAAAATTCTACTAAAAAACCAAAACGAAAAGCAAATCAAACTAATCATAGAAAAAGCAAGTAAATTATACAAATTTAAAGACTGGATTTTTTTTGACATCCCACTTTATCGCCTACTTATTTTCAAATAATGATGCTCATTGTTGATATATATTTTTTTCCATTGTTCTGTTTTTAAATTGATGATGAAAAATAAGTATCTTATTTTGTTTGTAATATCTCCAGATATCCCTATGCAAAATAAAATGTCAATCGGTCTCTCCGTTGAGACGTGAAGAAAACACAAACAAGCAAACAAACACACTTTCGCATTTATAATATTAGTGTGGATATGGATTTTAAGTTTAAGTGACAGATTTTTTTATTTTGTATGGTATAATATGTCTTTCTCATCATCATTCCCTATCCACTGCATTGGTACACCAAAAGCAGCGTATCTTGATCATTTATGTTAAATGAAGGTAAGATGATCAGTCTTACGCTCCAGGCACCAGTCCAGGGACTATGAAATATGTTTAGTGTGAAAACACCCTATTAAATAAATATTTCATATTAACCCTATCAGGAATCGAACCCGAGACCTTTTGCATGGTAGGCAAATGCGCTGACCATTACACCACGAGACCGACACCGACCATTACACCATATGCTTTTCTACGTCGGCACAATTCAATTGTCGAATCTTTATTCAAATAAGTTCACATTTCAGTAATACCGTAAAGATAATACCAGCATAATAATTTACTTTTAGAAAGAGTGAATTTTATAAAATAACACATTTAAAAAAAACATTATATCGTTGCAGAGCCCTTTTTTTCTTTAGCGTCTACTGGTAATTTAATTGTAATGCACACGCGATACGATTAAGAAAGTCCAAAACATTTTGTTGCAAAACGATGCATGACGAAAAATGCCCCAACCAGCCCAAGGTGATAAATTAAGGACGTCTGGAGGAAATAACATTACATGCTACGTCCACCTAGGTACTATCTCACTATCTCCTAAAGACTTCTGCCCATAACTTCCAACTGCTCAGACTTGCACTAAAACACCAGACTTAATCACCACGGTAATGAAAGACTCACGACTAATGCGTGTGATAATAATTGTTATTATTATAAGCTCATTTCCACTTCGCATGCCGCATAGTTAATATGCACTCTACATTGGTAATATCGTGTTAAAGCGATGAAATAATAAAAATTGCTATGAACAGTGGTGTGCAGTAAATATGCGTATGCCTCCATAAACCAGTAGTCTGGAGGTTGTATCCACAATATATAGGTTCTGGTGAAAAAGTAAGAGATTTATCGATGTTCGTGGATATAATAAACTTGAATTCAATTAAAACTGTTTTGAAATTTGGTCAGTTTATGCTGTATTAATAAATGACGCATGCAGCCAAATTTTATAAAAAAATATTCCGGTTTCGAGAGTAACAAACATTAGTAAAGCTCTCACATTACCGAGAATTTTTTTATTCCGTTTTTAAAAAAAATGTTTTTAGACAATAACAATTCAACAATATCAGAAGTAGCAGTAAAAAAGAAGAAACATAACCCGAAAATAGTCATGGGGATGGGTTTCATCCTTATTTAATTTTACATTATTGCATGTTACTTTTTATTTTATTTAAAAATTGTTTTTTATTTAAAAAATTACGAATAATTTTTGATTTCAGACACAGGTATAAATACGTAATTTAATTGTATTCTATAGTCTATTATCTTTAAAACTTCAGTTGCGGTAAGGAATAGGATTTCAAACTGAAGATGCATACTCTAACTGTGAACTTTGTATGAGTATTTCTACTACTGCTACCATCACGCCATTTTCCCGTAGAGGTAGGCAGATACGATAGACCGCTACACACGTCATCCTGAGATACATTCCTAGCTTTTTTCGCATTCACACATGCCCTTCGGTTGTGTTAGCTTTTGACATGACCATACTTGAAACTTTGATTTATCTGACCATACCACGTCATTCTTGATAGTTCTCATCCTACGTTATCATTCATTCTCGCCATGTATATCTGTTTTACTATTCTTTCATCATCCATTCGTTCTACATGACAAAACCATCGTATTGACCCTTTCTTAATCTCATCAAATATACCTGTCTCAGATTCTCACTCTCACCTAATTTCATCATTCGTAACCCTATCGTAGATCAATTTTCCCGTCATCATCCTTGGAGGGTTCACATTTCGACCGCGTTCACTCTGCTTTCATTATTTTTTTGCCAGTTTCATGTTTCACTTCCATATCTAAACGTTGAGACCGAAACTCCATTGTGCACGGCCAGTCTAGCTTCGATTGACGATTGGTTCATTAACTACAAGGGAACAAATAAAGGCATGCTATTTAATAACATATTATCACGTACTGTAAAAGGAGGTGTTTAAATACATTATGTATGCGTGTAATAAGATACCACACATTGTTTTATCGAACAAGTTATCATATATCGTCCCACTCTCGGTATGGGTAAGATGATATTAAGATCACAGGTAATTGCACTGTTAATGATATTTGGTAGCAAGGTATTCGGTACGCGGAAATAGAAACAATGAATTTCATCACAGATTAGCATTTTAATGCTCAAATTGACACCACTAATAAGTAATGAATGCATAACAAAATTGTATTTTGTTCTATTTGGTTACCGAGCCGATTGTTGTGAGCGCGTATTTGCATCGTCTCAAGTTGCCCCTCGTTAGTTCAACGAACCAATAAAATAAATTTGGTCTTCCTTACAACCAATTGTAGGTTATGTTATTCAATAACCAAATTCGCCTGATGAATGTTATGCAAACATTTTCACTTCTGTTTGCCGGTTGCCGGTTGCCGGTTGCATGGGCACGCTGCAGGTCGAAATGTCAAGGGCCGAAATAAACAAGGTCATGTTATGTGTATTATTATGCTGAGGACACTATTTTCCAATACTTATTTTATTACTAGGAAAAACAACAGATGTTACATAAAATATAAAAAATAGTACATACATACATACAGTCAAAGTTTTTCACAATTATCATTATTGAACTTTAGATATAACCTAATACCTAATACCACACCAAAAATTTGAAAAGCTTTTATTCTACGCAAAAGTACTTAAGGGCTTCTCTAGAGAATTATTACTCTGAGGATGGAACATATTACATGAAGGTTGGGGATGTGGAAAAAATGTGAGGAGTGGAGAAGAGTATGGTTGCATCGTCTGTGTAGCACGTGATGTTAACGACCTTATTTACCTTAGTCCTAAATTTACCACTTTCTTCATTCTTGAAAGCGTTTTTATATATTTATTTTATTTATATAAGAAAAGTTTTTTGGTTTATATATTGTGATATATTTAATTTTAAAGATGTAAAACTTGCTTTGTTTCTTTGATGTTCTGAATATGTTTTTTTAATGTTAGTATTATTTACCTCCCGTATTAAGTTGTAGTTACTCCAGGGAATGTAATTCGTATGTACTATACTTTGTATTATAAATATGATTTATAAATAAAAAAATAAGAAATATTTTTTTAAATTGGAAAATGATCTCCGGGTTATTATTGTTTTTAGTTACATATAATTTCGTTATTTTTATTATATATTCTGTATGAACAATTTTTTTGGTGTGTGCATAGGTGTGAAAAAAAAAGAAATCGAATTGCGTCCCTTAGTGCGATCTCCAGCCTTTAACTCACGCAAAATTCAAAACCGGCTAATTAGGAAGTTCAATGTTTTTTAAAAAAAAAAACATTTTTTAACAGACTATTCAACTAAGCCAATTTTTTTTTAATGTGTATTGTATTATCAGCGCTATTTTTTAAAGTTTCGTATTTTTCAATGTCCCCGCGTGTGACGTCTCAAGTTCCTTTTCGCATCTTCTCGGTCAGTTCTGCCGATTGGCCCGTTGACTTTCCCTAAATTGGAAATCTTTCACAACTCTCTTATCATTGGTTGATCCATAAGAATTGGTGACGTTGTTCAAAGTAGTTTGTTTATATTAGAATATTTTTTATTATTTTTTTCTTACATTTTTAAAAAACTTCGCCGTACAATTTAATGCTCTAATTTTTACATGTTTTATATTGAATTTCCTGTAAGGCTGAACTTCCTCATTGCACATTAAAAAATGGATTTTTTAAAGACTCTAAATACATTTTTTTACGATTTTTTTATCTACATTACGAACCACCAAATTTTTCTATCACCTACCTGTAAAAAACACCTATATGAAAAAAGCGATATCGATGTTTGACAATGTCAAAAAATAATGTGGAAATAATTCTAGTATTTTTTAAGTGCAGTTCCATCAAAAAATATCAAGAAAAATTGTTGTTATATATTAAGAGATTTTTACGGTCTTTCCGATATTTTAAGTGCAGATTCAGGTCTCCTGAGTCGCTATGCCGTGTTTTACGAAATGTTTTCTAAATCATCCTGCGTCAGCAAGAATTGCCATTCTATCATGAAAACGGCATAACAACTCAGGACATAATAAGTTTTCATAATTTATTTATGAATGCATTAAAAATTATGAAAGACAGTAATTAAATTGTCCTTGTTAGTGCGCAAGTAAGAATTTCCTGTTATTATGAAGAGTCATTAATTTTTCGATCGCCATTATTTTTTTAACAGTGCGTGTGTAATTTTAATTTATAAGTCTCATTCAAGATGGCGTCACGGTCACATAAAATAGCAGATGGTATTGAAAAAAGATAAACAAAGGGATTATTCTAGTTGCTGCAAAACGGAAACCATCCGTCAATGTAAACATTAATTATGCTAATATGCAAGTTAATTCAAAAATAATAAGGTAACTTTTAATATAAAAATATCAATTTTCTTAATAACGGTACAAAAAAGTAAATTATAAATTATATCACACATTTTATTTGTGTAAGAATACTTTGTAAGAACCACTTTAATTCTGAAGAAAGTTTCTTCCTTGTCTCAAAACTATAAACTACACAGTGAAATTAAAGAGAAAAAGTATTTAATGTTTCCGGAACTCTAAACATTATTCAAGTCATTTAATCATATTTGTTTAATTAGAAATAATAAAATTATGTTCCTCGCCATAATAAGACTTGGGTCTCTTACTTCATAATCATATTGGTTTTCAGGCATTGCCCAGAATGATCAGACGAGGTAATGAAAATCTGGATCTGAATTATTTTGGCTGTAAATTAAATAGCTTTTCTAATCAATAAAAAAAAAAACATTATTATGTAGGTAACTCAATAAATCCCTCGCACCTCATGATCAACATGATCAATCTAGATCCCACAATGTACACGTGTAAAACTTTCCTGTTTACTCAATCTTTTCTGTTTTTGATGTGTAACTATATATAATTATTGTCATGTTCTCTCACTGCATATTTTTTTTTAAATCACACCATTTACTTTTGGTTATTTACAATTCACTTTTCATTTTGTACTTTGATTTTTTTTTTTCTTTATACCTACTCTCTTTTTTTTTATTGTGACATTTTTAGTGCCAACAAATTGTTTAAAAAATGTATTTTGTTTTTTTTATTTTTTATTTTTAGTATTTTTGCAGTTCCATTATTTTTGTAAATGCCCCTTGGGCGTACATCCAAAAATATGTAACGTAATAATATCTGTACCTTGAATCTGAAATGCCGGTTTTGGCCTTTGGTAAATTGTTCAGGAGAGCGGTTTGAAGTTGTAAAACAGTTTCAAATGTATCTCTCGAAGTAAAAACATAATTTATTGCTGTTTTTTTGGATTTACGAGCTTTTGATATGGATATTTAAGAAGATTAATAAATAAACATTTAAAATATAGACTATTCAAATAACTATGGAACTTCAATATTTTTTGTTCTAACTGCCCGGCCCCACCGGTGTTTTAAAACAAGCTATTTCAGTAGTGGTATACCGGAGGACTCCAATGTTTTTAGCATTAATAGAATCTGAATATATGAACAAAATGACATTCATAACTCAATTTTGCAAAAAATGTGACTTCCAGCGTTGTAACTTATATATATTTATAATATTTTTATTTATATAAGTTCATCCAAATGTATCAATCTTTACTTTAAAAAAAAACACTGTTTATATCGTTAATTTCGTTATAATAGTATGTTTAGAATGGACTCTGTCGATAAATTCAATAAAAAAATATATATAAAATAGATAAATGATGAAGAAACAAAAGTACATATATTTTATGTTGTTTCTGTAAGCGTTATACACCTTGAGTACTAACGTTAAATGAATTGTATGTATTTGCAATTTCATATGGTAGAAACACTATTTTTCGACCATTTTGTTCGGTAAATCTTCATTAAATTTACTGAAATGGTACTCCAGTAACTCGTTTATCCCAGGCCCTGGCGCTGCGTCCCCCAGTTACGAAAATCACACCTGATATAAGGCAGGTGCACAAGGTCAGTAAATACTCGGCCAAACACATGTTGTCTGACTTCTTTTGGCACATTGACATATTATTATTACAACCAACTGGTTTTGTAAGAGTTTATACCCGTACTTTGTACTTGTTACTTACACCAACGCTGCAAATACGCCCTTACCTTTTTTATTTATTATTTTAAGACCAGTTGCATCGAAAAAGGTTAGTTTTGAAAGGATAGAGATGTTGCGTTTTTGTGAAAATTGAGAAAACGAAACGGCATGAAAAAGGAAAAACAACTTTCTTTTCCTGTTTTGATAAATTATTAAAAAATATTTACCTTTTGTGGTGAAACTAGACCCACGGCTATGTTTGGTCGAAGTCAAAGTACAGTAATTGTTTTACTACGAAATTGTTTAATTTACTAAAGTTCTAATTAAATTTATTGATAATGTTGATGATCATGATCATAATTTTCCTTTCTTTATCTAATAACGCATAAAGCACTGCATTGATACACAGGTGGCTGTTACATGAAGATAAGATTATTAGGGCTGGTATTACAATGGAATGATTTATGTTCAAATTTACATTTTTTTTACTTATCTACAGAGTAACAAAACGTTTTCTGTATAAAAAATAGAATATGTTTTAATTTTTTTTTAAACATATTAATTTACAGGTTACCGACGAAGGTATTTGAATTGTTTATACAAATATACACACTTTCCCAGATAAATATCGATTTTATATCTAAGATAAGCGTTTGTAATATCACTCGCAAACGAGTGAAGGCGTATAAAAAAAATAAATTTAAAAAATTAAATAATTAAAAAAAGCGTTTGTAATCGCGGCCCGGGTGCCAGTCTAGCGTAAAAGTTCCAGGATGAAAAAATATTTTTAATTATATCTCATGGCAACCATGTCGGGAATCAAAATCCAAACCTCTTGCGTGGTAGGCAAACGCGCTGACCAAAAGAAACCTATTTGGCCCATTTCAACAGGAAAATAGGAATTAGACTATAATACAATGGGGTTAGAACTTCAAAGCGGGTTGTGTTCTCGTGGCTGGTATACCCCAAATTGATTTTAATTTTCTGATAGTGAGGTATTTACAACTCGTTGAAAAAAGATATTCTGGTAAATAATAAGAAACATTATTTTTTTAAAGCCGGGGCCCGTATTACGATGGGATGCTAATATTTATCATTAAGTTTATATGCAATGTAAAATTAAGTTTTCTGTATGAAAAATAGAAAAGTAGTACATTTTTTTAAACGCATTCAATTACAGGTTACCGGAGAAGATACTTAGATAATTTTCATACAAATAAACACATTTTCATAAATATCGAGTTTACTTAATACCGTCTAGCGGCCCAAAAGTTTAACCCGGTTTCCTGTGTCGTTTTATATATTTTAGTTCCAGTACCGAAATACGGCTTTTATTGGCAAAAAATAGTGCATGTAATTTACTTGCAATACAATTTTAATTCATTTTAAATGAAAAATGAGTGTTTATAGTATAATGTTAGTAATAAACAAGAACTATTTAACATGTAAAATTGCAAGAAAAAATTCAAAACTGCTTAACTTGTTACAAAAATACATGTTCTAAAGCTATAAATATATAGTAAAGTGAATGTATAATAATATGAACACAATAAAGAAAAAAAAATAACTTGTTAGTTGTTTGTTAACAATAAATAATATATTTTGTATAAAAAAATTTAAAGTAACAAATAAACTCAACAATGTTTTGAGCATGTCCAAATGGTTGCAGACCGGCTTGATTTCCTCCCTAGCGAGTTATATAGATCTAAATTTGTTGAAACAGAGGGAAAACATTTTTGCGAAGGCAATATTGAAGTCTAGGCATTTACGGGGCTTATGTCCTGTCGTTGGCTTGTTTAAGTCGCCACTTTACACACTGTGTAACATTCACTATACTGCCTATGTTAAAACATCCACATTTCCTAAACTCTTCCATCTGTTGGCTTTTGTGAAGTAAAAGAGCTGAAACCTTTATCGTGTGTGTGAGATTCATTCGCAAACATTTGGACATACTCAAAACATTGTTGAATCAACCAACTGGTAAAAGAAGAAGTATAAAAAATGGAAAATTGTACTCAGGCGTTGCCTAGTGAATTTGTCCAGCCGGATTGTTTACAAGCCAATGACCGGTCATAAGCCCTGTAAATGCCTAGACTTTTATAATCCCTTCTCAAAAATGTTTTCCTTCTATGTTACAGCAAATAAACTATTTTTAATTTTTAAAGCATCAACTTTGTGGTCAAACATTTTAATTACATTTATTATTTATTTATTTATTTATTTATTTATTCACACTATTTATCAAAATACGATTCCATATTCACTTTGCCCAGCTAACAAGGGTACATACCCCGTTCCAAGCTAGGCAATTACATTTTTATACATTATAATAGTTAACAAATTAATATAGAGCACAGACAAACAAAATATAAACTAATTCGGATCCACATTTTGATTCTTATACATACAGACATACACATATATACACACATGTTTATATAAATATACACATATATACACATTTATTTTCATTTATTTTTCATTTATTTATTCAGATATTTAGAACATTACAGAAAAAGACCCAATTCATTCTAAATACAATAATAGATCACAAATTACAGTAAATAATTATGTTATTAAAATAATATAACAAAATGTAAAAAGAAAAATTAAATGTTAGAAAGTGCTTTCCTAAGGGAAGGCCCACTGTCGTGAAATATGTCGACATCCGAGGCGATGCGATTAAGTAGCAAGATTGTACATACACACACACGTACATTCACCCATGCGCATACACATACATACATTCATAAAAACATAGACAATTTATTTATGCGAAACATCATGGTGGTCATCTATAAATATATTTCTTTTAAATTATTCCTTATTTTTTATATTTTATTTTTGACATCCAGTAAGGTTCTCCAATCCGTGGCATGCATCAACTTTTCTGACTCCCTACGACCAATGTCATGAAAGAGCGAGGTCAACACCTTCCGTAACTTGACAACACTCCCGTCTTTCCACGATTCTGGCAAAAGGTTATGGACCTTTCTGCCTACGTTATTGTGTTGTCTCGATGCCAGAACAGTGTTGACCCCTTCACTTAGTATCAGATCCCTATTAGAGTATCTTGTATTATGGTTGTGGTTGACGCTTGAATTAATAAGTAAACTTATCAAAAATATGCAGCGAAACGGAATAACCGTAATAAATTAATCATATGGAGCAATAATGTCAGCTGAGTTTTAATTCTGCTCATTCCTCATTTGATTAATACTGGTATTTAATCGATCGATCGATCTATAGAGTTATTAAAGACCGATAAAAATGTTTCCATCATTACTGTCCCATGTCAATGATGATTGATCCAACTCCATAACTTTGAGAATTGCCCTTGAAATATTAACGTCAATTATTTGTAATGTTATTCAATAAAACTGTCATTTAAACTTATTGCTTTTAACTGCATAAATCATTAATCATTATTTAATTACAAATTTCTTAAAATGCTGTTAAACGAACTTAACTTACTTGACCAAGGGCCAGATGCACCAAAGTTAAGTACAGTTATTTTTGCGTTTTCGTAAAAAATGACAAAATAGGTCGCATGGAAAGGGGAAGATGAAACAACTCATTATGCCAATTTTGACGAAAAAGCAATAAACCCTAAACATTTTGTGGTGTATGTGGCCCTAAGCAGAAAAAATGTACCCAATCATTCCCCTTTTTGCACTGCGTAGGTAAGCCACCTACAGCATATTTCAATCATACGTCACATTAAGAGGGTTCTCTGGTTGGACGGTCGGATTTTTAAGCATTTTTTGGGATTCTTTTATGAAAACCAATGAAGGAATAGAACTTTGGAGTTTTTATCATTTATTTATAAGTGTTTTAAGAGTATACGTATAAATTTTAAGCTAAAAATATTCATTAAAACCAAAATAACAGAAGCTCTGAAGACACCTCCCTCGAAAAAATGGACGCTCACTCCATCCACAAAATCAGCTAATTTGCTTATCTAAATCTAAAAAAATTGGCGGTGTTTTAATTATAAGCTTATTATATCCTATTTCATATATTTCTTACTATAGTATTGAGTGAGTTTCTAGAATACATATCTCAATTATCATTTCAATTATGCTTTTATATATATTCTTTTTCTGTTGATTTAAATGATACTCTTATTTAGTTTTTTTTTTAAAACTACTATAATTTACTATTAATTTGTTGATTTTAATGATACCACTATTTTGTATATTTGATTATGTGTGATTCTTAATTTGTAAAATTTAAATTTAAAAAAATATTTCTGATTATCTTTTTTGCATTGTATTCTTTGGAATTTGATTATTAATTACATATACCTTTTTTTCTAGATTGTTATTCTGTCATAATAATTTGATATATTTAATTTTACAATGTATTTTTATTGTGGCTTGACACGGGCATAGCCTAAAAAGCCTTAATAAGTTCATAAATATTTAATTTTGTAATTTTGAATGAATAAATAAATAAATCAATATCAACGGAATAGACTATTATGAAAAGAAAAATTTTAAAATTGGATTTTTGACAAATTTCTGAACAAAAAAAATCGAATTTCATGTATTTTTTTTAACTTTTTGTTAAAAAAAAAAAAAAATATTTTCAATTTTGAGATGATAAAAAATCGTTCTGTGCGTCTATATATGTTGAGTCGACCCTATAAATTTGAAGTGAATCGATCAAGCCGTTTTCGAGATATGATGGAGAAAAGTTAAAAAAACATAGTATTGAAAAAACACGTTTGAAGTACAGTTACAACTCATACCAGCGCTCCAAATACCTGCCTCTTCTAACTGCTGTATCTTACCAACATATTCTAGATATATTAGGGAAATAATTTATGCAAAAAAAAACGATTTTTTGAACCCATCAAACCAGAGAACCCCCCTTAAAGTAAGTTAAACAGTCGTCCACTTGGGGTGCAAGTAAAATAGCAATAAAATATTTAAGTTCTTCCAACTTTTAAAATCATTATTTTATTTCCACCCTGCCAGGAATCGAACATGGCATGGAACCCGCCAACCACTTCTCAACGAGGCGGGCTTATCTCCACTCCGTTTCTTTTCTCTGGATTTTTAGGTGAGAATGGCCACGCATCAAGATACGCTGCAATTGGAGTACTAATACAGTCCCCTCTATCACCATTTTCCTATCTCTGCCGGGAAGCGACTAACCTGCCGTAACTTACATTTTGTCGTTTTTGAGTCATTTATTAATTCGTAATCAGCATCTAATAAGCTATACGCGTATCCGTCTTTTTTTTCGTTACAACTGGAAGGTTGTAAATTAAATATCTATCCATGCTGCTGCATGTAACATCAAGTTTTTATCCCATAAATGATAGAAATGTTTTCAGCTTGATTTTGTTAAATATTTTTATAGGTAAAAATAAACGCCACTTGTTTTTTTTTTCACATTACAATTTGATAAATAAAGTTTCTTCAAAAAATTTGAATGGATTTTAATTCAAACTGCTTATAGAAGAACTACCTACTATTAATTTTCCCCAAAAACCGACTAAAACGCGATGAACCTTATAAAACACTGCATTTTAAAAATAACTTAAAATAACCTTTTTTGCATTATCAAGTTTTTATACTGTTTATTAGTTTTAGGGCAACATTTTGCCTGCAGTAACTAATGTGATTGTTTTTTTATTGACTTATATGATACGCTTTTTTCTCACAATTAATCGTCATTATTTTTTACTAATATCATTGTGATTTACTTGTACGAAAACTTTTTTGCGTTTTTTTCGAAAGTGGATTTTTTTAATAATGGCGATCTGTTCCGTATTTGCAGATAGAGAAATGGTTACGATGACGAATTGACAGTTTTAACCTATTTGAAAAAAGTAATACTCAAGTATTATATTTTCTCGGTTTGCAGATTCGCAGCATTCACATCGATCTGACGCCACGTTGTAAGGAAAAGAAAATAGTTGTTTTTCCAAGTTGCGTTAGCCAACAAACGTTAATATAATACAATGTAAAGTAAAGTTTAGAGTGTTAGACTTACATGTTTGTTTTACGTGATATTATTAGATAGACTATTATTCTACAACTTGTGGGAGAAGAGAATGTTTTGTCGTGCAGTTCACTTCCTTGTCTGACGTCCGTCTCCCACATAGCTAATACAGGGTGAAGCGGAGCCGACAGAGTACTTTTAAGAACCCACTGCTCAGGCTGACGTTAAGGTAACAAATGTGAGTAGTTTCATTGTATTTCTACTATCATCCCGCTTGCAATCATGAACATGGTTTGGATTGCACTACTTTGAGATATCGTTGTGCGCGTTTTGAACGAAAATAAACGTTCGGTGATCGCCACACAAAGGGTTTTTATCGACACTGTTATTCCGCACGCCATTTCGCTCCTTTCTGCTAACATGATCAAATTTTGGATTCAACAATTGGAAGAAACTAGAAGTATCAAGAGAAGGTGGACATTTAGTTCCCAGAACAGTTAAAGATCCCGAAAATACGCAGTTTAACAGAGCAGCATTTAAAGAGTTACCACGCTCATTTCGAAACCACGCAGTTGATTTAAGAATGCCACAACACACTTTGAGAAGATTTTTTGTTTCATTTCTAAACACTTGTTCGAGAATTGAGTATTTTAACCACACAAACCGCTAAAATGACTGCCATGGAATCCCTCCATAAGCAACTTTTTTCTGTATCGACGAGGCCCATTTTCATCTCTCGGGAGCTGTCAATTATTTAATAATTAGCAAAAAAAATTACCCCTGTTCTGAAAATAACTAACGTTGACCCCACAAAAGACCATTTCATTCAAATCGTGGCTATGTCCATGAAAAAGAGCCGTTAATCATGTTAAAACTTTGAAAATCGCCTCCATCAATATATTGCAGTTGACGGGCGTTATCTTATGATATTATTTTTAAGAGGCAAGGCAAAAAATAGGATTACCTACAAAAATGAAAAAAATAAATCGCTTTTCGAACTATTCATTATTTATAATTCCTCAAAACTGTTCAATTGGCTCCACTCCACCCTGTATATCGCAACGGATAATAAAAAAATAATACGATCTGAGGTGGTCCATGGCCAAATACATAACTCGTTAGATATTTTTATTACATTTTAAATACTGGTTTCTATATTCCAAATTATTTTGGAAAAATATCTGTACGCTTATTTGACATTCTTCCTGAAAAAAGTCATTAATTTTGCCCATGACTTGGAATTAAAAAGATACGCTGCAATGAGGAACTTCAGCCCTACACGAAATTGGATACAATTAATGTTTTCTTGCGTGCGGTAAAAATTAGATCATTAAATTGTACGGCAAAGTTGCTTAAAATGAACGAAAAAAATCATGAAAAATATTTTAATAAAACGCACTACTTTGTGGTGTATGAATAGAATCAATTTTCTTTATTGTTTCCATGTTTGTTTGCTAACATGTGGAACCGTGGAATAGGTGAGTATTTAGCATAGTTTGAACTATGCAAATCAACAGCAAAAGAAGTATTTTGTCTCGTCCCACGCTGTCTCACATAAAAATTCACACAATTTAAAAGTTCGGGACAGTCAAGAACTGAAATTTCCCTTTTATTACTAATACATATTAATTTTAACTGATTTAATTTTAATTTCTCGATTTTCGGGTGGGGCGGTGCCATGAGGATCAAGAGAAGGATCCGTCCAAGAATAGTCTCGAAAAATCCTGTTTTGTACTAAATAATATTCTGTTCTACCGCGGTCCATCATCGACCAATTACAGCGCGAATTCACCAGTAAAGCGGATGCATGTACTCGCGAACCAATATGCTAACAACATCGATGTCTTTAACGTGAGTCTTGTAAATTTTAAATATCAATGTATATGTTCCATATCAAATAGAACTTAATATTCTGTTCATATTGTATTTTATAACATTATGTACCTAGCTGCTTTAAACCTTGAACTGCATTTCTTTACCTTTTATTTTTTAAAACCAACTTAACTTCTAAACACAGCTCTATATTTTATCACTTTATATTTTTTTTTTTTAAATTTAAGTTGTTTATATACTCATCTTCTTTTTTTATACCAACTTCACTTCTAAACACTGTTTTATCTTTTGTTGCTTTATATTGTATTTTTTTAATTTAATGTTGTTTATATACTCATATTTTATATAACTTTCATGTATATAAAAGCCTTACGGACGTGAAAAATTAATAAAATAAAATGAATAAAAAATAAAATATATAATATCAATTTTAATATTTCGGAGGGGCAACGAGCAGTCCTATCTTGTTCTGGCAGAGTGGGTCAACGGGGAGGCGTTGACCCGCACCGAGCACTGAGTAAAGTCAGTATAGAGACATAACAGTATAAGCGGGCGGTTTAGAAAGCAGACCATAGCAGGCAAGTCTGCCGCCCGTCGCCCAACCGCCCAACCAACCGCCCAACCGCCCAACCGCCCAACCGCCTAACCACCAATCCTACAGGTGATACAGTGACATTGCACATTATCGACAATTGCAGCTTCCTATCTTTTATCTTAGACGCAGAGTAGAGATATCTATGTGAAAAACAACCAAAACCTTGGACGTGTGTTTTTGACTATTGAAAATCCTAAAAAAGGAAATCGTAAGGAGATGAGTCTGCCTCGTTGGTCAGCAACAGGCGGCGCGTTCGCCTACATGCTTAAACTTTATTTATATATATTTATATATATATATCATAGGGCACTTCATTGGTACACTAATCGCAGCGTATCTTGATCATTTTTGTTACATGAAGGTAAGATGATCAGTCTTACGCTTCAGGTACCAGTCCAGGGACTATGAAATATTTTAGTGTGAAAAAACCCATTTAAATAAATATTTCATATTAACCCTATCAGGAATCGAACCCGAGACCTCTTGCATGGTATGTCGGGGATCGAACACCACTAGGCCGACAAACTTTATGTATTATAATTTTCAATTCAATTTGTAATACCTAAATAAAACTATGTTGATTTCAATTGTTTACCGTTTATTGACTTATATCTGTATTCTAAATTAGTATTTTTCTAACTTCTTCTAATTTGAATATTATTTTAATATAACTTAATATATATGTAATATATATATATATATATATATATATATATATATATGTACTCCTGTTCTCCACTGCAATATATATGTATTATTATGTATCCCCATATATTTTCTACTAATATGTAAAAAAAAAAATTCTTTTTTCTTTCTCTTAATTCATTTGAATTTTTTGCTCCTTTTTTGTGTAAAATACATTTCTATCTTCATATTTAAAAATGCACTTCTGTTCTTTCCACTTTTATACTAATATGTAAAGATGATATTTTTGTTATTATTCTTTTTCTTCTAAAAATAATATATATATATATTTTTGCTACTTTTGTGTAAAATACATGTCAGTCTTTATTTGTATATATATGTATGTAAAAACGTGTAAAAGCTTAAAAGTCGTAAAAATAAATAAATAAATAATAGGTTTAAAGGTGTTAAACAGCGATATTTCATTGAACGGAACTTATCTAGATACCCTTCTTTTGGAGTACCAATCCAATGCCTTATGCATCACTAGGTGCGGATAGGAAAATGATGATGATGATCTCACAAGCATTAGGTAGATCACCATTTGCACATGTTAAATCGATACTTTTATTTGCAAATTTGCTTCTTAAACTTAATTTCATAATTAAATTTGTTGCAACAGAGAGGGAAAACATTTTTGAGAAGTAAATACGGAAGTCTAGGTATTTTTAGGGCTCATGAACTATCATTGGCTAGTCTAAGTGGCTACTTCACACACTGTGTAACACTCACCATTCTGCCTATGTTTGAACATCCAAATTTCTTAAATTCTTCTAACTGTTGACTTTTGTGAAGTAAAAGAGCTGAAACCTTTATTGAGATTCATCCGGCTGAACGGTTTGGTTTACCTACTAGGCAACGCCTGAAAACAATTTGCCGATTTGTAGATGTTCAAACATAGGCAGAATGGTGAATGTTACATGGTGTGTGAAGTGGCCAGATAAACCAGTCGATGACAGGTCATAAGCCCCGTAAATGCCTAGACTTCTATATTCCCTTCTCTTCCCTCTCTGTTGCATCAAATTAAAATATGAATAGCTCCCTAGGGAGGAAATCCTGCCAGTCTGCAAGAATTTGGACATACTCAAAACATTGTTGAATAAACTTCATAATGCTAACTTTACAAGGCGAACAAAAAAAACTTTTTGATTTCATGAGTAATATAAATGTATTTCTGTTTCATCGTCTTGCTCAATATCGTCGTAAAATCACTAAATGAATCATGTGCCTCCATCCCCCTCGATCCTGGATCAAGTTGAGAGCGACTATTTGTCTGGTCCATCAGTTAAAAAACCATCAACCTGCTCTTTTATCCTCAACTGTTACAACTGTAAAAGCTATCCGAAGCTTATCTCGTTTTTTTCTTGAAATATGACTGAAATAGAATGAAGAATTCAATTCTGTTATTTCAATTATCTATACGTCAAGGAAGGTCTTTCGCTCGTCGGTGGTCTTGCAGTTCATATAATATTTTGTCCGTCTCCGGAACCACATTTTCAACCCATGATCAAGGCATCCTTTATTTTTGTGTCCATGTTTCCACTCCATTTAGTGCAATGGAGAAAATAAGATATTTATAAACACGAAAATTACAGTGTTAAATCTCGTACAGAACACCCAAAAAGGGCGATTTCCTCTGCGAGACAACACGATACGAGTAAAAGTAAAAAAAAACGAGTCACTTTTGAATATTAAACGCAGTACCGCGTAATTTAATTTAAAATATTTTACAGCATTCACCAAAGGTAAACTTTCTACTTTTACAACTTTTGTAAAATGACAAATTATGTGTCAATTTTAGGGTCAACAATACTGACATAGACCGTGACCCGGGTGTCAAAACATCCCACGCAAGTAAGACAGCTTGATATTTAATATGTCAATTGTTGGATGCATTTAATTCAATGTTATTTAGAAGTAAGAATAATTTTGAAGCAATAAATACGAATACAAATAGCTGTAATTCTATAATGTATTATCCTGGTTGGTAACTTTACTGTTTCCAAAAGTCACCGCTTGCTTTATGAAATTTAATTCATTTGTATCATTTTCTAACTGTCACTAGTACGGCGAGTATTTCATTACTCTACGAACTTCCTGGTACTAATTCTCACCAGAGAATATTGGAATATAAATAACGAGACACGAGAAAATTATCTCTCGGTGCTAAATTCTTATTGTCCGCCCTCGTAATTCTAACCTTTGAAGACATAATTCTAAACTTTCTGATCTCTGATCCGCAGATAAATAATCACGTTAGTCAATATAGAATTTAGGTACTGACCACAAAGATAGAGATCATGAAAATCCAAGGAAATATCAACACTACACACCCACATTCCTCGAGTAAGATAACGTATTGTTAGACGAGTATTAACCGTTAAAATTTCACGAATTATACGTTTCATTTATTCGTTATTACATAAATAACATAGACCCAGGATGCCATTACTTATCTACATAATTCTCTGTCATTTGTTTTACCTTGCTGTGTCGCTTTAAACAAAATCATAAAGCAGTTAGGGTTAATTTAAATATTAGTAAATACAGGTATCAAGCATCGACATTCACATTCACATCGAGTCTTCACACTTCACACACCCGAAACAGTTTTAAAGACCTCTTAAGGGCCTTTTTATCAGCTTTCCTCATACTTGAGAGTGGGTATATTCATATAAAGTTTTAAATAACAAAATATATTCCACCGAACTGTTATCCCTTATACAATAATTTTAGAATACCCAGATTCGGGAATATTTATTGTACAGCGATCTTTCACAAAAATGGCGCTATATAAATTATCCGCATTAATAATCATTTCGATAGCAGATTAACACAACCTTTTTACCATCGCTGCAACGATTAAATCTGGTTTAAGAATGATTAATATTATTATAACTTTAGTATTAACAAGTATTATCAATAACTTTAGTATGATAGACTTTTCAAGAAAACTAAATATTATTTTTTATAACATTTGGAAATTGCGATAGATGCGTTACACAAGCGAAATTTTTAAGTATTCCTCTTCCTACTTTTTCCATTCTTTTTTCCTTCCCTGTTTTCCCATCCCTATTGAACTATATGTATGTTTTGTTTTTTTATATTATTGTTCCTACGTGGAACCCGTAATTCGGCTAATTATTTGTTGAAAATTAATTTTTAAAAACGTTACGAGTATAATGAAAATACTCGTCAAAAAAAGTTTATTTTAATATATTTATAAAAAGGGATTTCACAAAAAACGATTTTAAATTAATTAAACTCTGCGATTGCTACTTTCAATGTGATTTTTGTACGAACAGGTTGTGTCGGATATTTTATTTTTTACTAATGACTATATTGCCATTAAATCTTCAAAGTTCATAAAAACGTATGCGATAATATGCATCAGAAAACAGAACAAGTTTTAGTCGCCTGCGCCTATCCCACAGTAAACACAAGTGATAAATAAAATTTATCTCTGCAAGATTTCTATTTGGAATGATATAAATCTATGCACATAAACATATCGCGATAAAAGTTTAAATATGTCTATTATTTGTGATTAGTACCATGCTTTATACAATGGTAAATAATATAACTAACCAAACTGTTTGTATTTTGTAAGGAATATTACAGTTTACCTTTTCAGACCCGAATTGATTCCTCTGGACATAAAAAAATCATTTTTACGCATATGTGGAATTGATTTAAAAATATTGGATATTTTTAATGTTATTTTGGTCTTTCATACTTTACTAATTATTTATCGTTGAATTTTTTAAACAATGGGTCTCAAACAGATAATCAACTAGCACAATTAATTTAAAATATGTTATTATCTTACGATATATGTTTATTCAATAAAATTAACTTTATTTGACTGAAATATGTTTAAAACTTACATATCATTTATACGGGCGACAGAAATTCGCTCCACAACAAACAAACCAGCCAGGAGCCAGCTGTCAAGGTTAAAAACGAACTTTTCAGTATAATGCTGATTACCGACGTATACAAAAATAAATAGAAAATTTTGGTAGGCACGAGAGTAAAAAAATAAGGGTATATTTAGGTATGGGTGCAAGTGAGATAAAGCGTGGTAATTCTATTTTATATAAATATAATATTTAATAACTTATTCCTCGTTATTGCCGATTGTGAATCGGGTTGTGGTTCCGTGGCTAGTATTAAAAACTCAAGGATGTCCTAGGTTCGAACCCCACTTTACCTTAACATTATTTTCATTTTCTAATAATGAGTTATTTACAAGTCGATAAAAATAGCCACCAAAATCAAATCATTTTTTGATTTTCTCTTTTTCATTTATATTTTTTTCTCATGTATATTCAAAATTATATAACTTCAAATTACTAAATAACTATAACAGTGTAAGCACAAGAGCCAGTCTCTTTTTTGGAAAAGTTACAACGGTAAGATTAACTTAATATATAAAAGTAACTCTCATTAAATACATTTTTGCTATTTTCTTAGGTTAACCTTTTCTTTTATTTCTTTCCTATTTTATTTACATTCTTAATTTTAATCCATTCTTAATTTTTAGATCTTAATTTTAATGGGTACTTTTAATTTTCTTGTTATTTTTATTTTTTCTGTAGATTTGAATTGAAATTTTCGAATTACTTTGTTTTATTATTTATCTGGTTTTGATTACATTTATGAGCACACACTATTTACATATGTGTTTATATTTAATTCCTATATTTAAAATATATCCAAGTAAATGGCTAATCTTTAATTTTAATTTTATTGTTTTACTCTATTTTCGTACTTTTCAAAAAATATTTCTTTAAACCATTTTTATCTAGTTTTGTTGAGTTTTTTTCTTCTTTTCAACGCATCAAAAACAAAATAATATATGTTCATTATTTTATACGCATCAAGTATTATGTCTGTACTCTTTTATTTGATTATAAATTAAAACTTATGTCTGAGCACCCGATGACAAACTATTATTGAATAGTTTATCGGGACAAAATATATTTTAACACTTTGTTTTCTTTATAATGTATTAATATTGTAATAATGTGTATGTTTTATTGAATAAAGACTGAAAAAAAAGAATATAATAGAAAAAAAAACATGTATCATTTCAAAAATAAATAAAAAAGGAAGTTTAACTCTCGTTCATAATACGTCGATTTCATTATAGCATTCATACTGCGGCATTTATTTTGGCGACTATAATCATTGGCCTTAATTCCGAAGTGATTTATTAGCGAATCAGAACTAACAAACCTTCCTTTCCATATTCGCAATATACTCCAAGAGAAGCGTGGGATGTAAGAATGCAAAATGTATGCATTCACGTCAGGTAGATATATTTTTAGCGAGTCGCAAGGATTGATTGATTAAGCAACATTCCTCACGAGTACCTTCATTAATAAGTTATCACGAATTCAAAGGAAAACGACGCGAGCAAATTGCAACATTTCGAATAAAAACAATAGATTTCCAACTGACTCATTCGCAAAGCATAAACCCGTTTTAAATATTTATTGGTGTTAAGTCTTAATTATTTAACTTTGTCCAGTAAAAAAATTAAATATTATTTGGTTTTTCCATTTAGTTTTTCCATTTAGTTTTTCTGCTTGGTTTTTCTCTCTATCTATCCTCGCCTCTGTTGTATACACCATGATTTGGTCTGACACACGTTTTGTATATCCGAATTATGTTTCCAATAATCATGTGTTCATTGTACTATACGACATTTCTTAGGCATCCAGATGTTTACTAACTGAGATGGATATGTTCTCATCATCACTATGGCAGCATCATCTGCATGGCACGTGATGTTAAAGACCTTATCTCCCTTAGTAGATTCATTACTTTTTTTAAATTCTTAAAATCTTTTTTTTATATATTTATTCTGCTTGTGTAAGAAAAGGTTTTTGGCGTATATATTGTTATGCTATATTTAGTTATAAAGGTTCCAAACTTGCTTTGTTTCTTTGTTGTCCTCAATATGTGCTATTTTCTACATGTAAATATTCTTTATGTCCCGAATTGAGTTGCTGTAACTCCTGGGAATGTAATTCAACGTATTATACTTGTAAAATACTTTGTATTATATGATTTATAAATAAAAAAAATAAAAATTTATTTAAAACATGCCTTAAATAAATGAAAACAAACAAACCAGCCTGAAGCCAGCCGTCAAACTAAAAATAGAACATTTCGGTTTAATGCCGGCAACTAACATAATCAGAAAAAATGGAGAAATTCTTAGGGATACCGGTAATTTTTGAAAAATCTCACCGCTTTTTAATGTTCGTAAGTACGTGAGTAAATAAATCTTAAATTTCGTGTATACAAATATTAAAATGAACACCCGAGCTGTGCCTCGATTATGAACGCTATCTTTATCTGTGTATATCGAGACGGTATACTTAACATCTGTACTATCTGTATCTTACCTCGGTAGGTTCTACCTACTTTCTATATCGACATCATATGATCGAAATAAGCCAATAAATGACTTTGGTTGTATTCTCATTTACATTTTAAATAGGCTTCTTTGATTCAAAGTGCCCACTTCAAAGCGATTATAAGATCCTATAAATCCCAATTCAAGCAAAAAATGCTCGCTTGAACATTATTTTTATATGACTTTTAACAATTACCAAAACGATATGCTTAACGATCGTCTGCATTTATCTACTGAGGTAGTGCGTAGCGATTACAAAGCCGGCTCTCGATACGTTCTGTCAGAAAGATAGTAAAAGAGGTGGAAAAAAGATAATAAATAAATTTATTTTTTTACAGCGGTAACTTTCTAACTATAGGACAGAACCTAACGAGATTATTTTTGCATCTAGCCGCTCGTTTCTCATAATCTGACAGTTATGTCGGAATACAATTCGACTTCAAAATTTACTTACTTCTCTCTCATATTTTTGATAGGCTTTAAAAAAAAAGTGCCAACCTCAAAATGATTAAAAATTTAAATACATCGTAATTCAAGAAAAACTTGCGTAGACAAACATATGGAGGGGTTCTAGACCCGTCAATATAAACCGATGTACTTACATCAAAACTTGATGGTGGGGGGGGGGTATCAATAGTATATCTTTGCAGTCGGTCGGGAGAGTTTTATCTTCAACTATGACGTAATATTAAAGCTATGTCATTTTAGAGCGTAGATATGTGTACGGTGACGTATGCTTCCCCTTGTTTCATATCGATGTACCCACCCAAAACTTGAAGGTGGGGGGTCGGTAGTATATCTTTGTAATCGCTAGAGCGAATTTATCTTCAACTATACCGTCAAGGTGAAGGTATGCCGTCTTTATCTTCCCATCATAATCGAGGCCCTGGGGTGCTATTTTGATTATTATCTGCTTCATATATGCCGACACTGGTGATTAAACGTCAAATGATGTATAAAACTGTTTAAAAACGGAAAAAGAAACTAATACGGTTTAGCCAATTAAACCTAATTAAGTGTTTTGGATAATACTTAAGATCGCAGTAATGTTCTAAATGAAAATCATCATGTTTAGTTTCACGTATTCTTATTTATTTGACGTTTAATCATCAGTCTGGCTATATATGAAGCAAAGCGTAATCGCATGCGAAAAGTAAAAATCCACAAATTAACCACTCTATAGGGGGTAAAAGATTCGGAATAGCACCCCACGACTATTCCAAACGCTCTCACGGCCGGCCGTAGATAATGCTGTTATACCGCGTATTCAGTACGTTAATAAGCGCTACAAAAGCATTTTCTACGCCCGCAAAAGCTTTCAGAATAGCAGCCCTGGAAAGGTATCGAATCCTAACTGTCGAGTTTTATATTTGAAATCGAGTCTTATACATATAAAAAAATATGACTTATGTGTATAAATAATCAACACGGTTTTGAGTATGTTCAAATGTTTGTAGACAGACTGGACTACTTTCCTAGGGAGTTACTACGTTCTTAATTTGTTGCAACAGAGAGGGAAAACCATTTTTGGGAAGGGAATATATAATTCTTTACTGGACCTTTCATTGGCTGGTTTAAGTGGCCTAAATCAAGGTTTCTGCTCATTTACTTCACAAAGTAAACAGATGGAAGAGTTAAGAAAATGTGGATGTGCAAACTTAGGCAGAATGGTGAATATTACACAGTGTGTAGAGTGGCCATAACTAAACATAGTTTTTACTTTCATCCGTGTTTGCAATATACTTATGAGAAAAAATGACAATATTCGACAAAGGCCCTCCATATAATTTTCCAAAAGCACAGTGAAAGTATTGAATTAAAATCGTGATATGTGAAATTTCAAAAATTTAAAATTGTAAAATAGTAACTCGTTTATTGTCAAAAAAACATTGCTCTTTTGTTAAAGTGAAACCGATAGGAAGACCCACGGTCTTTAAAATGGTTTTCCGGGATGTGGAGGAAGTACTTTCACTGTGCCCATAAGACATGAAGGGTTTTGATGATGGCGATGAAACACCACAGGCTTTTTAGAATATGGATTTCTCATTAAGTTCATTTTTTTTATTTATTTGATTTATTTTTGTCCATAAGTTAAAGAGATCGAATCGAAGAAATATTAACAGTTGTGCCAAGCAAAACATGGTCGTGAAACTTGTGACTAGATTCTGTGCCTGAAGTAATATATGTACTACTTATATACTTGATATGTCATGAGATTTACAATCGTGGTCAACTGAAATGGTTCTTGTCGCAGATATTAACGAGAAGGCGGTGGTCAGATTCAGCGTCTTTGTGTTCCGTGTTCAGAACTGCCATTTAAGAATAATGTATTCGCGAGCAAAGACACTGCTCTTAATAAAGTTTTTACGATCCAACGCGGGGTTTTAAAATAAAGGCCAGTCGATGAACTTGAACTTCAAACATCAAAAGGAATGGAAGAAAGACGCCACGTCCAGGACCCCCTGAACGAGAAATTTGATTGGTCAAATCATTTGCCAAACGAAATTACAAAATAAAAAGAAAACTTTTTGAAACACTCTAAAAATGAAACATTTATCAGTGAAAATTAATTTATGTTCCTTTTAATATATTTATGTTAATAGCGTAAGATGGTAAGACGGCCAACTGTAAAACTGGCGTCGCGGGTTCGACTTCCGTCAGTTGCAAGAAAAAAATTCAAGAAATATATTTTGGTGTTGTGGTATTTTTTCCTTCCATATTCCCTCTTTCGTACCTGCTGACAAGCCTCTAAATAGAGGCTTATCAGGTTATTAAAAAAAAAAAAAGTAAATCTCGCATCGGTAAATTTTTTGTTTTTATTTTATTTGTTTGTTTAATCTTGTTTTAGTTGCATTTATGAGCATTCATTAATTTTCTTGGTTTTTAGCAATCCTTAATGCTTTAGAATTAAGACCGTAATAAATGTAGGTATTTGTTAATTCTTCCATTTCACTGTATTTTTTTATACTTTGTAATTATTTTAAGCTATTTCATATTGTTTTAGTTGAGGTTTTATTTGTGTCTGGCTGTTATTTTGGGTTTTTCCTTGCTTTCATAATAAACCATTTATCAAAATAGCAAAACAATAAAGATACGCCATTGGTAAATATCAAGCGTGTAAAAAAATCATTGCTCGAGTGTCATTATCCAGGGAGAAAACACTGAAATACGTTTGAATGAAGAAAAGTGAGACCGCGTTTCTTTTTAATGGGGAGTGTTGGTACTTGCCTTAGCGCCGCCGTGTAGTCGAGCGTCTCCCGCAGAGTCAGGTTAGGGAAGAAGATGTCCTGCTGCAGCACGTAGCAGATGTGTCGCCGCCATCGCTTGCACAGGCGCTCCCCGTTCAGGGACACCACGCCGGCCTGCACGCGCCGCCGGCCCGCCAGCACGTCGAGCAGCGTGGTCTTGCCGCCGCCGCTGGGGCCCAGCACGGCCAGCACGCCGCCGGGCCGCGCCGCGCCGCTGACGCCGCGCAGCACGCAGCGCGCGCCGGCGGACGCGCGCACGCCCCGCCACGTCACCACGGCTCCGCAACTCCTAAAAAGAAACAAATCGAAATCAAATTAAAGTAAAAGAACACTTCTTCACTATGTGTCCAAGCGGATGACGAATAATGTTATGTGTGTGGAAAAGATCCAGAACTCTGGACGAGTGTTTTCGACTGTGATCTCGGGTAAAAGCCCTAAATAAAGAAATCGAGTGTAAATAAGTCCGTCTCGTTGTGAAGTGTTTGAGGCGTTCGCCTACCATTCGTGAGGTCCTGGGTTCGATTCCTGTCACGGTTGACGTGAAATATAAAACAGTGTTTTGAGCATGTTCAAATATTTGCAGACAGGTTGTATTTCCTCCCAAGCAAGATATTCCGATCTAAATTTGTTGCAACAGAGAGGAAAAAAAAATTTTGGAAATATCGAAGCCTAGGCACTAACAGGGCTTATGACCTGTCATTGGGTGGTTTTCAGCCAGATGAATCTCACTCACATGATAAAGGTTTTAGCTCCTTTACTTCACAAAAGTCGACAGATACAAGAGTTGAGGAACTGTGGATGTTCAAACATGGGCAGAATGGTGAATGCTACACAGTGTATACATGTAATGTAAATAATATATGTAAATAAAGATACAATTATGTGTTAGGAATAGAACCAGGACCCTGGACACGTATTTTTGACTCGATGGCTACTCCCACAAAAAAATCCCACATTGTGGTTTGATTTCGGACACAAAATTGTACCTATTATTCATCTGCACGACACGGAAAGTGAGAGAGAAGGGGTTGGAAATTGTTATATTTTACAGGTCCCTTACAGGGGCGAATCGTCTAAAAAAGCGATTATGCACAGATTGTCATTATATTTGACTTTCGATAATATTTATTTATATTTTTTAGTAACTATGTTTATGGGAAAATAAATAAAATAATTTTAATTTATTACAAACCACCACCACCGTTTACATCTTCCTACAAAAAAATATGTATGAAGGGCGGCCAGTGCCCATCCCTTTCTCAATGATCGATGAAACTAAACGATTACCTTAGCTTATTCCTTCATACAAAAAAGTACACTATATTTTACATCTTTAATCCAGTTGTGGTTTTTTGGGACTAAAACAAGCTTGCAAATTACAAATGAAAGTAGTTACGCAGAAACCAGCCAGGCATATAAAAGGGATACTGAGATAATAGCACGTTTGTAAAAACAGTGAATTTACAAAACAGTAGAAATGATTTGACTTAGGCAAATTATAAATAATGAATGCATTAGTTTTTTTTATATATTACAAACAAGAATTAAATTATGTATTTGACCAGTTTGAATTATTTTAAAAGTACCGTAAGATTTTTCAAGTATTGCGGGTGTTTTCAGCAAATTGGGAAATGCCGATTTTGTGGTCGACTATTTTCAGAAGGTGATTATTACACTTTTTTGTATGAATTAACCTAACTGCACCCGATGACCCGATAACACCAAAATCGATTTTTTTCAAAATTGTGGACTGGCTGTTTTCTTCATAACTACAATCAAATATTATTTTACGATTCTCTATTTGGAAACTAGTATTTCTAACATTATTCCCGAAGGACTATTTTTCTTTGATAAGATACCGTTGACATACTATGTATCACATGAAATATGTGGCGTTCGAAGTGACCGTTTTTGTCATTATTCATTTTAAATGGTATCGGCCAGGACTCAGTGTTAACATTTCAGTCATAATGGAAATATCTTCTGAATGTCACTATTGTCAATTCGGCATTTTTTTCATAAACGTTTGTACATTAAAATAGTTTAGAATAAAGTTACGTATATCGCGAAGTTAGCAATGTTTTTTTTTGTTTGAGTTGATTTTCACAGAAGAAGAAAAAATAGCCATTTATAATTATATTACTAATCTATTATTATATGTAGGTACAGATGAATGAACTTTTTTTGTAGATTACCTATAAAAAAAATCACCTCTCGCTACTGGTACCTTATTAATATTCTGTCAGCGGTGTAAACAAAGCTATTTATTATAAGTAATAACTTATATTATTGTAATTAATGTGAGCGTTCGCTATCGGAAATTTCTATCTTATTTCCTCGGGTTAATTATTTTCTTGACATAATTATAACTCGGGGAAAGAAATTATGGTTAATAATTTGTAGTACAGGTGATTAAGAAACTACAATGCGTGACTGTAATAGCATTATACAGTGACCTGAAAATGGACACGAGTCGACCACCTGATAAAATTTTACACCTGAATTCATAATATAAAATATAAACCTCACTCCTCAATAATAGAAAATTAAAATAGGCTTAGTCAATACAAATTAAAGGAGAATGAGCAGATTTCCTCAGCCCCCAAGAGTAATTATTTATTTATTTAAATAATCAACTCCAAAATATTTTTGGTGTTTTTTAAAATCCATAATAAAAAGTTATAAAAAATTGTGCTCTATACAAGTATTTACTCGTATGTCAGTGCAGTCTTTATGCAGACAGGTGACAAGATCTATATCGCCGCCATCAAACAATAGTGAATGTATGTAAGATGTTTTGCATACTAAAAAGACTGGGTTACTCCGCTAGGATTTTGTCGCACGTTTTAAGAATTAGAAGGAAGTAAATATTTAAGAAGAATAAAATAGATTCCTGGAACAAACTTGTGATGACTGTGGAATCACTATAAATATGCGTATTTTATAAATATTGTTTTTCTCATTTATTTTTATTTAGTAGTTGTGTAAATTATTTATTTTGATTTAAATCTTATCAGGGTAGGGAGACGTGGAAACTTAAGGGGGAGGGCCGTGTCCACCATTGGACAAGAAACGGCTGATGATGCTCATATCACCTAAACCACGTTATCAGCCCATTAAAAAACTCGTCCATAATATTTAAGTATCTGCATATGAATTTGTTTGATGTAATACTTTTGATCCCTTACTCAAAATATTGAATGCAATTTGAGTTCAATTACGTGGATAAATGGATTCAAACGATTTAATAATATAAATTGTTATTGCGTGTGTAATTTTTCTGTTAAGATGACACCTCTATATTCGCATTATGACTCAAGTAACTTGGCAACACACATTATACGGTGGTAGTCGTAACAATCATAATAAATAAAGTACTTCCTTATCAAAAAGGACAATGAACTCGTCGGTGAACGAAGACGCGAGTTTACACTTTCTATTGTCCTTTTCTTTATCACGCACTTTGACTACTGCTTGCATTTAGAGCTACTAGTATATACATCGAATGGACTCTATTGAATATAAGAGCCATAACTTGATACTATAATTGTTTGCTTTAGGATTGTGAATTTTTAATTAATGTACAATAGAAACTTTTAATTTTGTTATGGCATTAAATTTATTAAAAATATACTTACAATGTTAGATATTCGAAAACTCTAAAAGTTCTCTAAAAACGTTTCCGTCAAAACAGGTTGCTTTCTAACCCTTTTTATGAAACCAATTTTGTAAAGTTTGACGAAAACGTCGTTTTTGGTGCATCTAGTCCTAAGTTGATGCTTAAAGCTGTTAATAATGTCGCTAACTTTCTACTTTTTTTTTTGTCGTAAGAGAAGGACAATAGAAGTATTCTTTCAAAAAATCACAATGATAAATAATCAATTATTGTATTTAGAACATTTCTGAAAGTCCTGAAAGGGGGACTAGAAATCTCATTCTTAAAAAAAAAAACGGTTTAGTCTAAGTACCAAGAAGAAATTCAATAAACGTTTAAAACATTATGAAAAAAATATCTAAAAAAGTGACCATCAAAATAGCTCACTAACTCAAAAAACTTCCAGAGAAAAAATTTCGAAAAATATTTGAAAATCTATAGATCTCCTAACTTTACGGTCAATTTTGTGAAATGTCAACATTTTTGTAATTTATCGTGGCAAAAACATTTCAATTGCTACTAATAAATTCCATATGCTAATGATGTCAAATAAAATAAGCTATGATTGCCATCACTACTAGATACAATGACAGGAACACACGTATCTCTTAATATGGCGGTCAAATGACATCAGGATGTGATGATGCAAATTATATCCTGCCATTACCAATCTCGCTAGATCTACTTAGCATAATGATGCTTGCGCAATATTTTGTGCTAACGCATTCCACGGGAACGCGAACGTTGATATAGGTGGAGTTCAAGTTCTAGGTCGCGCAGTAAGGTTAAACCATTTTAAGCGCCCGCCATTTTAAAAAAAGCTGTTTTAAAGATTGTCTTTCTTCAGTTTCTCATATCAAATTTCAGTTTTAGTATATTTTTAAAATCAAGCGTAATATAATAAAGATTTGAACAACTTCGTGACTTTGCCGCGCCGCGCCGCGGCCGGAGGGAATAAATAAACCGTTTTTGCAAGGAGTAATTTTCTTAGAGAGAAAAAATAACAATCCTTACAAAACAGAAAATTTTAAACATCAACAGAATAATAAAAAGACAATCTAAGTATCTCTACGTTACATCTGTTACGTTTAAGGTAAATAAATGTTAGGTTAGGTCTTAATGACTGCATCCGCCCTTTTCCAAAACTGTTTATTAAGACTAGTTTATTTCTTGCGGTTTGCATTAACCACTATTTTTTTACAAATGAGACAAATAACTTTAAAGCTTAGACCAATAATACGCCACCGGCTAATAGAGTCGCCCATTTGAACAAAAACCATTCTATAATTATCAACTACGAAGTTAGCTACAGTTTACAGCCATACGAGCCGTATGTACTCAGGTCGAGAATTACAAACGCAAACCGAAACCGTTTGTCACACGTTTGTTGTTTAACTAAAATATAAACCAAAAATTTGGAACGCTTTTGTTCTATGCAATATAGCTAAAGTGCTTCTTTTTTAGAGGGAGCGAATTATTAGGCTGATATTTTTTGTGACAATGTATGTAAATTTAGGTAAAAAATTAAAGAAATTTTGAGAGAAGCAGATATTTAACTTTATTATTACTATTATGTACATTTTTTTTCATTTCGTTTCTTTTACATTTATTATATAGAACATAGTTTAAATTATTGTATTGGGTGTAAACAATTTTTTTGGTGTATGCATGAGTTTCTTACACTAATATACAAAGAAATCGGCAATATTTGTGTACATACTGTTTGTGTACTTAATAAAATAAATAAATTACTCTAAGAGTAAAACCTTGTATAGAAAATCTTTGTATTTCTAGGTTAGATATGTTAGGTTAAAGGCAAAGGAATGTAAGGTTAGTTTTTAATGACTGCATCCGCTCTTTTCCAAAACTGTTTATTAAAAATAGTTAATTTTTTGAGGTTTGCATTCACCACCATTTTTTTAATAAATAATACAAATAAATTTAAAGGCATTTATTATACCCATCACTGTGATACGGTCAATTTATGATTAATCAAATACGCATGGTCAGTACTTTCACTTCATTCTAGTTTCTCTGTATGACAGTAAAGAAAGATGGTGTTAGGTTAAGGTACGAGCAGGTAAGGTTAAGTTACACTGCAGAATACGGTGTAAAGACTATTTGCGAGGACAACGGCCCTATAAATATCAGCTTAATGTCGCCAATATCTTTGGCCAACACAAGCCAATGCCAGAGATAGAAACCTTGAAAACACGGAGGCAAAATACCTGGCTGATTACCATGCACATTATATTATTTTGCATGCATTTTCGCGAGTCCAGGCGGGATGAGAAATACATCTCTATGTGTGAAAAGAACTATAACTACTGATTAGTTTTTTTAATTCGATGGCTAATCTTAAATGAAATTCCAAGCGAAAAAGAAACCAAGCGAGATCAGCCCACCTCTTGGAATACTGACTGATTAGCAAGTTTCCGCTAAAACGTAAGATTGATCATCTAACATTCAAACATTTAACAAATAATCATCGACACTCTGCGATTGAAGTATGTACTAAGCAATGCACCCTTAGGTTCATGTACTGGTATGATGATTCTGGCAATTTATAAAGAGACCTTATTATGAATATTTAAAAATAGCTGGTAGGAAAAATTAAGCTCCATTTATAATTGTAATTGGCCGTTTTACTAACGGTCATTTACACCAAAAAAGGTATGTTAAATGACTGTTAGGTTCCGGTTAAAACGGACATTTTTTGTACTTGAAAACATACGATAATTTACTTATTATGCATTCAGTTAATTGGTAGAATTCAATACTCAAATTTGCTAAGGTATCCAAAATCAAATACTAATATTGAATTAAACTCTACTTTTATTTTTTTTAGTTTACAAAAGTGTATCATAAAGTTTGATAATGTCCTAACAAGACGAAAAGCGTAACATTATACACTCTTATATAGGGTCAAAGCACTAATGAATTACCGTTTTAGGTTCAGCTTGTAGTGAAATTCAAATTAAAGGTATAAATTTTATTATTTAAGCGTACAAAATAAAAGAAAAAAATTAAAAAAACATTAATTTTTTTAAGTACTTTTACTTTTTTATTGAAATACGAGTATTACAATTATAATTAATATTACTCTAAAAAAATATCAGAATCACCAGTGAATGACCACTACTCCAACAGTAAAAATAATACTCAGATTTAGTTACATCATAATATTATAAAACACATTAGAATATGGATATATTCAAATAATTGCATAAGAAATAGCATCAAATAAAACACTTACCACACTTTTCCTTATAAAAACACTATCAATCTCAGAACAATAACGGGAAGACGCACTATTACCTTTTAACAACGCACAGTTCAAAACTGGTGCTTTGACCGTATACATATTTTTGTTTATAAAAGTAGAACTTAATTTAATAATAGTATTTTATTTTTGATACCTTACCAAATTTTAAAACGTAAGATAAAATACCTGTGTCGACAAAAATGCAACAATTATTCAACTCGAAACTTTTCTCAAGTTAACGTTTTGGAGCAACTCGTCCTAAGTAAAGCAAAGAGGATCACCAAGTTATTAATCTTGGTTATTTTCTTATTGAGTTAAGTTAAGACAGATTATCATAGCAGATAAATTCAGAAGGTGCCTGCATCATGTCATTCATGAAAAATGATTGGAAAATGATTGAACCGAACGAAGTAAATATGATAAGCCGCGATCACCTTTGACCGACAAAGACTAAAATAATAATGTATTAAAATACGATTTTAGAAAGCGTCACATTTGAGTTTCTATTTGGCCATCCATTGTATCACAACATTGTATTCAGTTTAAAGGGTCAAATTCAGCGACGTAACAGGTATAATTATAGCAGATATTAGGTAGACTATCATTTACGGCAATCAAACATGATGTCATGTCGTATTGTGGGCCCTCGGAGGCTTGGGAGATTGCGAAACTCAAACCTTTGTACCACTTCGGGTCTGGCAAGTGTACCGGCCGCAGATCCAGCAATTATGGTCCATTTATCTCGGTTCTTCTAGTGAAAATGTTCTCACAGTCGGCCATGTTGAAATCAAATGTTTGTAGAGTGTTAATTTCAAAAAAGAAATCGTCCGTTTGCACAAAGTCAACGACTTGTAGTTAAACACTCGTTGATGGGGCAACATCATTGAAAGTTGCAACACAGCAAAAGTCTCACAAGGGGTGTACAAAGAACAGTATTCAAACAGTTCTTTACGTAAAATAGAACCAGAACCCGAGACGAGTGTTTTCGGCTCAATGGCTACTCTCAGATTGATCATAAAAAAGTTTGAAGCGTTCTCCTACCATGTTTGAGGTTCCTAGTTCGATTCCTGAAAGAATCAACATGAAAAATTATTGTGAAGGTGATTTGGCACCGCAATATTTCATTGTTCCTGGACTGCTACCTGAAGCGTAAGGCTGATTTAACTTTAACTGAGCAACCAGAGTACCAGTTATTAAAATACAATATATTTTTTAAGTGTTTATGGAACGAGGCCCAATTACAGTGGTGAATTAAAGAGCACCCAGGCTTAAGAAAAATCACATTTTAGTTTTTTTGTGTTCTCACCGGGAATCGAACCCGGAACCTTCCGTGCGTGAGTCAAGCGTCTTGACCACTACAGTACGGAGGCCGCCGTTTAAGCACAAATAAAGGAGATAAGAGAGAAATATAAATATCAAACAATAAAAATCTTGAATAATATTTCCTCCATAAGATTTATGGGTAAATATTAAGTTTATTTACATCGCTTATAAAATTCAATGAATGCAAGATAGAGGTATATTTAATTTTTTGTTATTTTGTATGCCGTGTAGGATAATTATTTTTTTTAATTGGCAGGGAATAATGATGAGAAAAAAATTACAATAATCAAAAACACATTTAATTTTATGTACCTTCAAAATATTTTAATTTGCGTAAAGGATATTTTTTTAACACCTGACTGACATGTTTTTAAAAAATGAATTTCAATTTTTAAAAAAACCCGATCCACGGTGATCGGGGCCTTATTATTCATTGCGTTATTCGTGAATATTTAGCAGAAAATTTGTATTTGTGTTGTCAGGTAAGTCTTTTATTTCTTTCTCGCAAAATTCCGCGGTTTTAACTCTGATAAAAAAAACGAATTCTCATGCGATAACGTAATATAAAAATAAACGCTGCTCTATTGACACAAGGTTTTACCTTTTGTTTAATTTAAAAACGTTTTTTGTCGTGCTGTATCTAACTTGCCTCTGCCTATCTACAGCCGGTAATAATATTACACACCAATTTTCCTCCAAATCACGTTTTTGCAGACAAAACACTTTTGCTCGATTTCTATTGCATAATAAGGTTTTTATCGTTCAGTCACCTCTAGAAAAAAAACGATAATCTTATGCGCAGTTAGTACCTGTATAAATACATGCATTACAAGGCTCAACGAGACTAGGGCACCGATTACAATGGGAAGTTAACATTTATCTTCAATTTTATCTACAAAGTAAAATTAAGTTTTCAGAATGAAAAACAGAATATGCACACATTTTTTTCTTCTAAACTTGTTCAATTATAGGTTACCGACGAAGATATTTTAAATGTTCATGCAAATATACTCATTTTCATACACAACTATCGGTTTTTCTTTATTGACAGTCGAAGATAACTCCGTTAACTTCCAATTGCAATCGGGGTTCTTGCTCGGGATTGCAAAAGGTGATCTAAACAAATTAGCATCAGCGCGTATAAGCATAATTCATTCAAATAGCATTAACAAGTTTGATACGCGTACGCGGTTTCTGGACTATTCTATGATTTACAATCATAAAATATTATATAAAAGTTAACCTACTACAATAGCGATGAAGAACATTTAAGAGAATGTAATATAGAAGTTTAAGCATCTACACGGCTTATGACCTGTCAATGGCTGGTTTAAGTGGCCAATTTACACACTGTGTAACATTCACCATTCTGCCCGTATTCGAACACCTATATTCTTTCATCTGTTGATGTTAGTGAAGTTAAAGAGCTGAATCCAGTCCTTGTCTACAAAAATTGGGACAAACTCAAAATATTGTTTATATAAAAGTGTTTTATTATTTGGACCTTCTTCTAAACGAAACGGCGAACTTGTAAACATTTCTGTAATCCATTATGTGCAACATTAATTTGTAAAATCCAATTTTTTTATCCTTCATTTGTTTTTTTATTTTATTTTGTTTTATTTTAGTTTTGTTTTTTATGTTGTTTTGGTAAAATTCATTAGCACCCAAAATTTTAATTTTAAATGCATTAAAACTATAATCAAACCATTTATTTACTCTTTGATATCACGGTGTTTTTGTTACCTCACTTCTTTTTTATACTTTTGAATTATTTTTATTTGTTTTATTTGATTTAAGATGAAGTTTTATACGTGTTTCACTTCTTTTACTTCAATGTTTATTAATACTTATGTCTAAGCACCCGATGACAAACTATTAGTTTATCGGGACAAATATTGTTCAATAATTTATAATGTAAAATAACGTTGTATTTATAACAAATGTAATTTTTGGAATAAAGACTCTTTTTGTCTAATAATTATTATTTGTGCACCTTTTTTTACTTTTAATGTAAAAGGTAGGTACTTTAAAAAATCAGACCATAATATTCCATGCTTTAATTAAGTACAATATACAAATAAAACATAGTCACGTAGGTACTGTCATAAACAGCACAGGTGTGAATTCTCCAGAATTCACAGGTATCAATCCTCGCAAAACAGCGACTATCAAGTCTTTAACAATTTAAAACTCACCTCGAATTCAACCTTGTCAGGCATCGAACCCAGAGTCTCAAGATGGTAGACGAACGCGCCTTTTATTTTCTTTTCAGGATTTTCAGGATAGGGTTGAAAATACTCTTCGAGGATTCTTGTTTAAATTCATGTACAGAAATGTATTCTGCCCGTACATCACCATTTCCTTATCCTATTGTATATATCCAAATAAATCTATATATGTAGTGGTGCATTGGGCACTGAATTGACACTCAAATCGCAACCAAGGTATTTGAATCATTTTTGTTACATAGAAGCATTAAGAATAGTCTCTCAATTCTATGCATGGAAGGAATCGTTGTCTTTTGCTTCAGACCAGAGACAGTGAAATTTTGTAACGTCAAACCATCATTAAAACAAATATTTCACGTCAATCCTGTCAGAAATTGAACCCGGGACCCCACTTCAAGCACGGTAGGTGAATTTGCCAACCACTGCACTAGAAGGCCGACTTATTACGACTCGGTTTAATTTTTCCGGATTTTTACCTGCGAGTATCATTGAGTCAAAAACACTCGTCCACAATTCTGTTTTTTTATTCTGAAAATAATCGTGTATAATAACTGTATTTTCCATCCTCCGGATACGATTTTTTTATATTTTTTTAATAATTTAGTCGGCCTCGTGGTGTAATAGTCTCGGGTTCGATTGCTGGCATGGTTGATATGAAACATTTATTTAAAAGGGCGTTTTCACACTAAAATATTTCATAGTTCTTGGGCTGGTACCTGACGCGTAAGACTGATCATCCTACCTTAATGTATCAAAAATGATCAAGATACGCTGCGATTGGTGTCCCAATCCAGTGCCCTGTGCACCATTAAGTGTGGATAGTGATGATACTTTGTTTTTCTATTTCGACATATCGCTGCTCAGTGGTGTATCAGCTGGTTGTTAGTAAAAAAAAATGACTAGCTTCTACCCGTGGCCACGCGAGGTACTCATGAATTAATTCGTTTTGTCTTTTTGCAACGAGAATTTTCCCGATGGGATGAGCATCGCTACTCTGTTTTAATAATAATTCATTTTTCCACAAAGAATTTTCCGGTAGCTGTTTGTTTTTTGTTCGGGATAAAAAGTACCGTGTGACACTTGACAGCTTTTCGACTATCTCTATGCAAAAAATCACGTCTATCGGTCCCTTCGTTAGGACATGAAAGAAACACAAACAAACAGACAAATACTCTTTCGCATTTATATTGTTAGTATGGATTTTTATTTTATTTTATAATGTATATTTGAATATTAATATTTTGAACATTTATATCTGTCATTGATGCGATAAAACGATAAGGCGACAGTGCTAAAAGCAATGGTGTCCATAAAACGGCGTCACCTTCATCTTCAAGCCTGACATGGCGCGGTGTAACACAATTTTCATGTTAGTGGGTCGGTGATTGATAATTGTTCGGAGAGCATTGACCCTTCTACCCCTTCCCTTCTCTCGCGGCGCTGCCTGCCCACACCGTGACTCATTACCGAGTATTTTGGATTACAGTGACCAGAATTCGGATAATCAAGCGGAGACATTGTTTTCAATCTTGTGTTATCGATCAATGATCGCCAAAACATCATAACCGACAAAAACGGAATTTTACTTAAGAATTTTTTAGTTGAAATTTATTTACGAACCCTTACGGATTACATTCGTTTGACAAAATATTTTTTCCTTTTCAAATTTATATTCCATTGATAATTGATAATTTCTATCCAAACCTTTCCTTAAGTATTCACAGCTGTAATTATGACCAAATTCAAAATATCGAATGTATTTGTAAATCATTAGGCAGAGTAGATTCAATTAAATATTTGGGAATTTATATAGATGGGAATTTAAGATGGACTAATCAAATTGATCATATTAAAAATAAATTGAAAATGCAAATTGACTTTTTTAAAACTATAACAAATATAATAAGCCTAAAAGAACTTGTAAAAATATATTACGCAATAACTCAATTAGTTTTTGAATATGGGATAATTGGATGGGGATGTGCAAATGACACACTGATCAAGCAAATAATAATTGCACAAAAAGCTTTGATAAAAATTATCTTAAGAATCTCAATCAGAACTAGTTCCCTCGGTATATTTGAAAATCTTAATGTAAAATCAATAAAACAACTTTATGTAAAAGCTTTGTTACTATACGCACGTAAACATTACTCTCCACCTTCCGTTACAAATACAAGAGTTACTAGATACTCCACCCTGATGCTGCAAAAAAATAAAAAATAAATACAACCTTCGGTCAAAGAGGATTGGCCTACTTTTCGGTTAAAGTGTACAATCTACTTCTATTATCCATAAGTACAATTAGTAAGTTCTCACAATATAAAATTGCTATTAAGAAATGGATAGTGGAGGTGGGTTGCGCACGGATCGATGAGCGGATCAAGCCAAATAGGTAAAATGTGTGTACCTATTGTTTGTGAAATTTTTTCTATTGGTCTGTATAAATTGGTCATGTTTTTTACGATTATTTTAGTTTTTTATTGTTTATTATTTTGATGATAATTAGGTTAATTAGATTAATTATGTTTTTTTTATTGTTATTATTATGTTAACTTTGTTAAATAGCTAATCTTAGGCATGTTTCACATTTTGTGAAATGTTTCCCTCGGTACGGGACATTATTATGTATAAAAAAATAATACAAACAATGTAAAAGTATAAATAAATAAATAAATGAAAATAGTTTTAACATCTTTTGTAAAGGTTGTCTGAGTCTTTTGTTTAGGTTTGTCTGGTAGTTTATTGTACAATTTCAGTCCTTGGTTTATTAGTTTCGAGTGTCCATGTCTCGTTTTAGAATGTTGTATATTATGATTTTGTTCTGATATTCTCGTATTGTGTCTATGTTTACTACAATTTTATTCAAGTTTTTGTTAAATAAATTTGAAGGATTCTAGTTAAAAGAGTTTAATTATATTTAATTTGTTTAAAGTATTCTTTAGTTGCCGTTAGATAAGGGAGGTCATATACTAGCTTTAATATTTTATTTTGCTGCCTTTGAAGTCTGTTTATGTCGTTTTGATTTTAGTTTTACATAGGCTTGCCATACTTGTTATTCCTTCTTTATTTTTTCTTTTTTCTCTGCTGCCATTGGCATGTTTTTATACTTGTTATACTTTTAAACTACTTTTAATTACTTATATTATATATGTTAATAAAATCAATATATTGCTGCTCTTACTATAATGTGTCATTAATTTTGAAGATGTTTTTTTAAATTGACCTAAATTTAAATTTACTGTCTTATATTTCACTTAAAGATTCTTCTCATCTTTGAATCCCTTAAAATAAATATGTGTTTATGTTTTTCCTTTTTTAAAAAAAATGTTATGACTATTTTATTTTATTTTTACATCTGAGCATGTTTTTCATTCTTTATTTCCATTCTTAATTCTTAATTACTCTTACAAATTTTCTTCATTTTTAATATTATTTCCATTTGTAAATACTCACTACAAACTACAAACCTTAAAATATATTTTTTTCACTTAAATTTAAATTTTTAAACAACTTTCATTTATGTTTTCTTTTTCCTTCTCTTTTTTATACTTTCATAATTAACATTAGATTTAATTGCTTTTTAATATGGAAACTTCACTGGTCCATTAGAATTAAGTCCAATTGTGTAAAATATTAAACTTTGTAACTGAACTGTATGTTTCCTGAATAAAAGAAAATAAAAATAAAATAAAATAAAAATAGGCTTCATACGTTAGATTTTTTTCCTTTTTTGGGACAAAATTTTTGATTTTGATGAATAGACTTATGTCGACTTATTTCGAACAAAACTATTCCTAATATCGTAAATTTAACCGAAATATTCCTTAAAATTATTAAACATTCGTTATTGTTTTAATTTGTGTCCCAAAACTGATCCAAATATTAATTTTATATGTGTTATCACTAATAACAAAGTGATCAAATATCAGAGCTAATAAATATCAATCAAATATATTTACTGTAATTGTTACTTCGCCTTTTAAAGTTGTATATATTATGTTGCGTTATTTGTAAATTATTACTAGTTATTGACGTGTTTAAAATAAAATTTTATTTACACTATCGGTTTCAAAAACCTTGTGGTTAGTAAAACACTTAAAATTATTTAAAATTTATTTATATAGACTTTACAAAAACTCATTATTTTGCGATTTTATGTGTCTTTGGTATCACGTTTGTCAAGGTGTTATCTAAATATTAAACTTAAATTATGTACACTATACAATAAAAGTAATAAAGAAAACCTGACCTTATTTAAACTGTCAGTTAATATGACATTATTTTTTATAGTCCGTGCAAGAAACTTACATTTTTAGTGAAGTCAAAAACCGAATCCAATGCTAACACAATAAAAGTTAATGGTTAAAAACTGATACAAATTCAATTTCAGATAAGCTGACAAACTAAAGTTGGAACTAATAATATTTTAATTTGTCTGATAACAGTTTTAATTATTTATTAACATTTAACTAAACAAAATTGTCATTTTAATCATAACACTTCATAACACTCAGATAAAATAATAGGAAACATGTTCACTGAATAATATTTCAATTAATTTAGAACCATTTGCATGTTCTTGGAACATTCAAATAAGAAATAAAGATTGTTTAAAAATAACATTTTTTTTTTTTTTATTAATTTAATTTTGTCTTAAATTCTTTACATTTAAAATAAACGTAAAAATTTACTCTGTTATTAATTTGTTTGACATTTTTTTCTATTATTTGTATAAATTGAAACATAACTACTTTTATTCGTAAAAAAATATTTCCTGAATAATACTGTTTTATAAACTAACATAATTAAATGAAATAAATTACCAAAAACCATTGCTTAATATTATTTCATACACATTTTTATGATCAATTTTAAATTTAAATAGTAAAAATGCGAATCAAATAAATATTTTTAATCATCATCATCATTCCCTTTCCACACCTAATGGTGCATAGGGCACTGGATTGGTACACCAATCGCAGCATATCTCGATCAATTTTCTTACTTGAGGGTAAGGTGATCAGTCTTACGCTTCAGGTACCAGTCCAGGGACTATGAAATATTCTAGTGTGAAAACGCCTTGTGTCGCCTTTTAGGCATTGTCGTTGGGTTTGTGACATTATTATTTCACCACAATATGCTCGGAATCGTGAAAAGACGCGTGGTAAAGTTTTGTGTGCAATTTTTCATGATTTAGTTTAGGACAGTGATGTGTAAAAATATTTTCACATAATAAATCATTTACAATGAGTCTAATCGGACTCATCTCCGGTAGGTATAAGTAAAAGCAATATGCCTGCAATATGTATATAAATTGTTTATGTACATAAAGTGTTTAATATATAAAATAAGTATTCAGTTTTAAATCAAAAACCTTTTTCAAGGATCGTTTATATATTGTATCTAGTAAAATGTAATATTCTAATTTATTTTTATTTTGTGTGGATAACTAACAGTTCTACATAATTACAGTTTAACGCTTTGAAAACTATTGCATAGTCTCAGGAACCAATAACACAAATCGTACAATGTGAGCAAAGAAATAGTTTTGTATAGCGGTTACATGAAAAAATATACAAAATAACAAAGAAATATGCTTCTATAATATAAGTCAATGCGGGGGGATTATTATAGGAATGTATTTAAAAACGACACAAAAGGGCAGGGGGAGAAAAAATAAACATATTACGTTTTCTATTACCTATAAAGCTACAAATTAAATTTTATGTACGAATTTTATTGCTAGCAGTGTAATATTTATTTATTATGTACATATCTTAATGTTTAGTATTGACTACTGAAAAAGTATTTTCGGCATTATCGTTTATGAAAAATGTGATACTGTCTACACATTCAATTTTTCTCATTAAATAAGCCTTAAAAAAGTACAAATATAATAAAAAATAGTCGTTGCCATCTAATTCAAATCCACTTTTTTATTTGTTTTCTTCAGTGCCTTAATTTCAACACAGCTTTCATTGTTCAGTTTGAAAAGAAGTCTTCCATATTTTAAACAAATCTCATTTTCATACATCGTCGTATTATTCGCACTTAAATGGCAACTTTCGTTTTTTAAAATTACCGCGAAACTGTTTTCGCGGGCGGCAATGCGTGACCTTGACCAATTCTTAGAAATGTGGCAAAATGAGAAACGAAACGTGCTCCTACCTCAGCTTCGGTCATTTGTCCATTAGCGTGAATCGTCTGCATCCTACATAACATACTTGTTTTATGCCGATGTCAAAGAAGTTATAGAAGAATGTTAAAGAAGAAGGCCTCAATAAAGAGGGAAAAAATTGTGTACAGTGATTGGTCAATAGTCGGTACGCTGACGTAAGCTTAGGAAACTAACCTACCGACCATTCTGGAAAAGTGAGAGAGAAAGATGTGAGAAGGAAGAAATTTTATCGCACCCTCCATTCACTGAAACGAATCCGAATTTTCTTCCCACCACAACCAAAAAAAACTGTCCCAATCTGTTATATTGTATACTCTGTGCTTTGCTTATACGCCAATACTGAACTCATAGATTGTCTGAATCATTTGCAGAATCTAGGCATCCGCTTTATTTTCAATCTCAAAAAATATGACCATGTCACCCTTTCGCTCCGAACTTAATTGGCTTCGTTTTTATCTTCTCTCACTTCTTTATTATATTATTCACAACCCTTGCGCTCCAAAATATCTTGCTGTGAATTTCATTTACTTTTCTGATCATGGTCTTTCGCTTCGCTCTTCTCGGGAGAGAACACTTACTATTCCTCGACAATTTTTCAGTTATTTATTTTCCCTTCAAGGTGCTAGACTTTGGAATGAGCTACCTCTTCATATAAAAAATGCACCTTATCTAGCCACCTTCAAGAAACGCCTGAAACATTAATTTTTAACATTAGAATCCTAAACCCTGTATTTTGCTGTTTTTTAAATATATTTTTTTATCCCTTTCCTTTCTTGGTTCCTCTTTCTCTCTCCTTCCAAACTCATTATCTGATTCCACATTCCTCATACTCTAATATGTTTTTTTTTCTTTTATTTAGGAAACATACAGTACAGTTACAAAGTTTAATATTTTACACAATTAGACTTACTTCTAATGGACCAGTGAGGTTTCCATATTATAAAGCAATTAAATGTAAGGTTAATTATGAAAGTATAAAAAAGAGAAGAAAAAAAAACATAAATGAAAGTTGTTTAAAAATTAAAATTTAAGTAAAAAAAAAGATATTTTAAAGTTTGTAGTTTGTAGTGAGAAATGGAAATAATATTAAAAATGAAGAAAATTTGTAAGAGTAATAATGTAATAATGTCCTTTTTTAAGTTAACATGCAAGCTACCTACACCACAAACATGCCTACAAACATACCTATAAATACCTACATACCTACAAACATACCTACAAACATACCTACAAACATACCTACAAACATACCTACAAACATACCTACAAACATACCTACAAACATGCCTACAAACATACCTACAAACATACCTACAAACATACCTACAAACATACCTACAAACATACCTACAAACATACCTACAAACATGCCTACAAACATGCCTACAAACATACCTACAAACATACCTACAAACATACCTACAAACATACCTACAAACATACCTACAAACATGCCTACAAACTTGCCTACAAACATACCTACAAACATACCTACAAACATACCTACAAACATACCTACAAACATGCAGAAGTTAACGTGCAAGCCTTATCTCCCAATTAAAAAACCGCTGCTATTTTTAATAAATTCGGTTTTTTATGTATGTCTATTTTTTATATAGATTTTCTTTGTTTAGTACACATTTTTGACTAACTCTTCTTTTGACCAGTCTGTTTTTTGATTGGCTGGAAGATATTGCTTTTAGCAGTAAGTCCGCCAAAGTACTTATTATTTATTTAAATAAAATAAATAAAGATTTTTGACGTCAGAAATCAAGAAAATACTTCAATGATGATCAAATTCATTGTTAGATATATTTTTGTCAATCGATTATTTTCATCCCCATTTTCTGTTTCTATGCGGGTGAGGATACGATTTTGTGTGTGAAATGTGACAGTGAAATAATCCAGTGTAAAACCTTCTAAACAAATATTTCTCATCCACCCTGCCACGAATTTAACCCGAGACCTCAAACATGGTAGGCAAACGCGCAAAAAACTACAGTACAAAGCGAACTAATCGTCACTCGATTTTGTTTTTATGAAATTGAAAGTAATGTTGAAACATGAATATTTTTAAAAAAACCAAAAGTTTTTAACTCGGAATTATTTTTAATTATGGTCCCAAGCGGGATTGAATCAAATTAAAAATGCACTCTCATTTTAAAACTCAATTAACGTTACCATAAATACCTTGCACAATAATAATCCTCAACTGAATTTTATATAGGTACTTAAGGTTTTAATGCATTTATACTAGCGAAGTGTTTTACAAGTAATTCATTTTAATATTTAATTGGCAATAAGTGAAAACAATAAAATTAATTATGTATTAATGAATACTGATTATGTATCGTACAAGGCGTTTAATCCATATTCCATATTAATTACCCGAAATAAATTAAACGAATAATTTTATACGTGTATGTATATGTGAGGACATCTGTACATGTATGTAAGTGTATATAAACGTATGTATAGCAGTGGCGAATGGTAATTATATTTACAGGTAAGCTATAAAAAAATATCATATATTTGTACCTACAAACGGTGGAAATGATTTAAAATAAATGTTAATTATTTCATTGTTTTTTCTGTAAATAATAAATAAATAAAACATTAATATGGTTAGTCAAATATAATGGTAAGCTGCGCTTAATCACTTCTATACACGGTTCGCCCCTGATGTATGGGCATATTAATAACATCAAATAACATCTGTTACACATTTTTTAAATATTTCAATTCGTATAACTTCAAATCCATCAAATAACCAAAACAGTGTAAGTCACTTTCCAAGCACAAGAACTAGTCTTAAACGTCTTAACCACTACACCACGGAGGCCGCCTTATGATAACAGGAGGCTGTTTATATTTTTTTTATTTTGGTGAGATATGATCCATAGTTAGATTATCCCAATCAGATATTATTTACTGATATAATTATGAAGGTCGTGACGGTCAAATGATACGCGATAAAGATTACGTACATAAGATTCATTTTTTACTGAGTTTTGTGCGGAAAAGTAATAAGAGAACGGACGCAGCAAACTCCGGTGACAACTGTCATCAAGCGGAGGCGATACGGTTGGCTTGGCCATGAGCGCGCTGAGCTGAATCACGCTTGCCTACTTTACAAGGCATCAGATTCCCGAAGTCCTGGACGTCCACGGCTGACTGTTCGTCGGCAGTTCATGTCAGAACTACAAGACGCGAACCTGACTTGGGAGGATACACAAGATCTGGCGGCCGACAGAGATGCCGGGAAGATCTTCGTGGACACTATATGCTCAAACTAGGAAGCGGACATGGAATAATAATGATGATGATTACAATGTTAAAAATAATTAACAATCAAAAGCTTTAGCTTAGATATTAAACGTCACGTATTATTTCGGAGGCTGTCGGCGTGGAAAAGAGAGCGAACTCTCTCGTATTCTATTCGTGTATTTGACAAAACGTTTGTAACGTTTTAAGTCTAATTTGTAATTGTATAAAAAAATACGAAAAAAATGTTAGTTTGTAATTATGCATATTATTTTCTATGTCCAGGCGGATGAAGAATACAATTCTGCGTGTGAACAGAACCCTGGACAGTTTTTGGCTCAAACTCTGAATAAGGAAATCGAGTGAAGATATTTATGTCCGCCTCGTTATAGAGTAGTCGGTTCGTTTGTCTACCATCCTTGAGGCCCTGGGTTCAATTTGAGTTGAGTGAACGTAAAATATTGATTTAAAAGGTGGTTTTAACTGGCACCTGAAGTGTATGACTGATCTTATGTAACAGATTATTGAAATACGTTGCATTTGATTTACAAATCCTGTGCCCTTTGCACCTCTGGGTGCAAAAAGAGGAATGATGATGATAATGAATTATGCATACTCACTTATTCACAAGTTCTGCAGTACCTAATTCATCATATTTCCGGGAAAACTAACGCTAGACCATTATAAATATATTTCTGAACAATCTTGGCAAAGTATAATCTCAAACAATTTAAATTGTCTCTAGAAACATTCCGTGTGCTATTATTAAGCTCTGTACAAAATACAAACTAATGTTTTTATCTCTGTTTATATTAACTAATATTATTATGATGCTATTTTATCATTGTCTTGGGTGCATCATAACACGGTCTTGTGCATAACATAATATACTTTGACATATTACATTTTGAATTGGTACATGTAGTAAAAGCGATGCCATGTATTGTGTGTCTAGGATAGTAAAAATAATAAAAGGAAAAAACTGTTTGGAAAAAAGAAAACTTAAGTTATAATAAAAGTTAAAGTAAAATAATGAGAAAATGGATTTAAAAAAGCTATATAGATTCTCCTAATCGATTTAATAAATTATGAAAACAGACATTTTATTATTTCAAACTCTCTTAGTGAATTACCGAAAATATCTGTATCTTCCGCATTGTGTTTGTGAATTTTATTGTAGATTGTAGGTATTGTAATATTCTGATTTCGAGGAAAAGTGCTCAAACCTGAAGACGTCAGGATACTCAGCATTTACTTTACATATACCATCGTATGTCTGCATTACGTTATGGGTTAAACAACCGCTGAAGTAATGCAGTCTACAATTATTGTCAAATAAATTAATATAAAAAGACACTATTAAACAAAAAAGAATTCACGAAAGACTGCATAATAGTGAAATATCTATTACTACAAATACCGAGAAAAACGTGTGAAATGGATTTAGAATAATTAATTGTATTTTCGAAGTTAATATGTATATTGTGGAGCAATGTTTTCATATATAACATAAAAATAATAAATTACAAAAAATATGTCCCTAGAAAAACGCGGCATGTTTGACATTGATAATTGTGACGTCAATATTCGTGACGGTGTTTTATAAAAAATTAAACGGTTACAAACAAAGTTCAAAATTAACATAAATCGTGACGTATCAGAGGTGTCCGGTGTCCGCAATGTCCGTTTTCGCGGGAATTCAAAATTATAAATTTAAAAATATTTTTTATGTTACTAATAAGTATTTTTTTTTCTCAACATTTATTTCATAGACCCTTATTAGTTTTAAATTGAAAAAAATATATATTTCCCTGTTGGCTAAAACGATATTAGTTTTTTTTATAAATAGTAATTGTAGCTGTTGGTTATCGAAATAAAAAATAAACGAAATTGATGACGGGAAATGCTTAATTCTGCTTGGGGTTCGAACTGTCAGTAGGGTTGCAGTTAGTCACATCTTGCTGGAGGGAGTGATTCTATAAAATGCTGCAAACGGCTAGTTGCATTCCAACGGCAACACTACTGACTAGTCCGACTCGTTAGCGTCCACGTCACGAACCCTGGGCAATGGAATCACACTCACAACGGTGAGATCACAGCAGATAACGAGAGGATGACAGGCGAGTGTCTGGCGCCTCCAAACTAGAACCAAAAAAACCACCAGAGAAAGCAACGGGAAACTACTCTGGTCATATTTTCCCAGGAATCCCTACAGCGAGTACGTAAATAAGCAGTCGTCCTGGCTGCAGAGCATAAAAGTATCGCGGTACCAAAATGCTTTCGCTGCAGTGATCGCCAACGTCGGGGAACCTGACAAGACACCGGAAAAAGGAGAAATGATTCAAATATCTTGGACAGACCTGATAATGAACTCTGAAATCTCAAGTCGATCTAGAACGAACAGAGAACTATTAACCACCGTAAAAGTTCGTATCTGGGGCATATAATGCGTGGAGAAAAGTGCGACTTGCTTCATTTAATTTTGAAGGGCAAGACTGAGGGTCACGTAATATACGAGACTGCACTGGCTTCAGCACCGTGAAGCAGATTTTCCGGGCAGCACAGAACAGAGAGACCTTCGCCAGAGTGATTGCCAACGTTAGGGACACCTGACAAGGTACTAAGAGAAGAAGAAGAATGAAGTGACGTTCAATGTATCATATACTATGCATACCTAATGCAATCAATAATTTCTAGAAAAAAAACAACAATTTTGAGCCGATAGATAAGGCGCTGTTTACGGAAAAGGACAAAGTTGATAAGAGTGAAAGTTTCCTGGAGCAATGACATGTTTTAATCGCCATTTATATAATATAAGAGGATGTTACATTGTCCGTTCTACTATCTTTTTTTATTTTTATTTATTTAACTTTAATAATTAACTTTGCGTTATTGTCTCTTTTACATTCAACCCCATATCAAATGAAATATATTTACATTTTAAACTATGTAAGTATATATTAATACATTCCTTACACCGCCACCGCCGTAGTGCAGATGAATAGACAAAGTAGAAAACTGGAGACACGACCACGGAACGGGCTCACAGCTCTCCAGTCGCAAGAAATATTTTTTCTCAATTGGTCTAGATATAGTAGTATATTTTTTTCATTACTTTCTTCCATATTCTCACTTTACCACCTGCCACTGCTTTGTGGAATGTGTCAAATTAGAAAAGCCACAGTCTCACAGAAAATTACATAATTTTACCAATAAATCTATCTATTTTTTTCCAGCTATACCTACGAATAAGGGATACCTTAGGCATCATTATTATTTCGTATTAGTCGAAGATTGACTTTATGACATTCTTATTTTTATTTATTGAAATAAATCATTATAAAATCCGAGGAAGGCTCATAGAATGAATGATAATGAAAATCACTTCTATCTTTTATTCCTCAAGTCAATAATTCCATTACAATATATGAATGTCCTAATATTAACTTAAATCTAATTATCATTAAACTATACATTTATTAACCATCAATGTTTCTTTACTGTACACACTTGAAACTAACATTTCATCATAACACTAAGGTGGTAACGAAAAAGATTGCTTTTTAAAAAATGATTTTGTAACGTATTATCAGCTCTATGTTTTTTTTTAATTGTGAAATTACTCATCTTGTGACGTCCCATGATGTATTCGGTGAGTTCTGCTGATTGGTGAATTGGCTTCCTGTAAACCGTAAATATATTACACACTCTATCGTAGTTTGATTCGGAAGAACTAGTGTCCTCGTTCAAAGTAGTTCGTTTTTATTAAAATCTTTTTTATATACATTCTCAAAAATTTCGCCGTAGAATTTAATCCTCTAATTTTTACTGCGCCTGAGAAAATATTTCTTTAAATCCAATCCCCCGTATCACTGAACTTTCTCGCTGAAGAACTTTTTTTATAAAAAAAATAAAATAATAATGGAGAATTATTGACGAAATCTCTCCATTATATATTTACTATGCACTGGGTATTGCAATTCCGTCTAACTTCTTGACTCTGGATTCTGCCTCTTTGGGGTTTCCCTGCGATTGCCTTTAGTACTTTCATCTCTAACGTTCTGAGAAGTTGTTTGGTTTTTCTATTTAGTTTTTCTATTTGGTTTTTCGTATTTTTTATTCTCTCTATCTATCCTCGCCTCTATTGTATACACCATGATCGGTCTGACACACGTTTTGTATATCCGAATTATGTTTCCAATAATCATGTGTTCATTGTACTATACGACATTTCTTAGGCATCCAGATGTTTACTAACTGAGATGGATATGTTCTCATCATTACTATGGCGGCATTGTCTGCATGGCATGTGATGTAAATGACCTTATCTCCCTTAGTAGATTCACTACTTCTTTTAATTCTAAAAGCGTTTTTTCATACATTTATTCTGCTTGTATAAGAAAAGGTTTTTGGCGTATATATTGTTGTGCTATATTTAGTTATAAAGGTGCTAAACTTGCTTTGTTTCTTTGTTGTTCTCAATGTGTGTTATTTTTTAAATGTTAATATTATTTATGTCCCGAATTGAGTTGTTGTAATTCCTGGGAATTAAATTTAACGTATTATACTTGTAAAATATTTTGTGTTATATGATTAATAAATAAAAAAATATAAAAATTTGGACGGAAAGCTAACGGAAAGATAACCTTAGTTTCCTTTTCTGGTACTCGTATCCCATGCAATTCATAAACATACGAGTAAACACTAGATGGCTTATTTAAATAACGTATCATATTTCATATTTTTTAATAAAAGCGATAATCCACTCAATAACAAAACAACGATACCTACAAAGAATCTAAAAATTATTTTTCAATTTGCGGTTACGTTAACCGTAATACCTATCTAAAGACTTTTGAGACATTCAAAAAGTTCATTGACCTTAAGAAAATTAAAAACACTATCCATTTTAAAGCAATCAATATTGTGAATTTCTGGCATTTTGGATCTCTGCCATTTTAAAAGTTATCAACGAACTAACACCAAAATATGACCGTGAAAATTTATCAATATTTTTTACAAATTGTTTAAAACAATACCCGAGAGCTTGAGTAGAGATGAGTGATGATTAAATTAAACAAATTACTCTAGAATCTAGACGTTTTACTGACACGAGATAATGACTTTTACAATTATTGTACATTCAAACCATTCATGATTTAATTAATTCATTTATCTTAGATTCTTAATCTACTTATATGATTATTAGCTAGAATGTTTCAAAACTAATTCATTAACTAATTATGTACTTAAGTAAAGTATGTACAAATTGTACACGTGTAGCTAAGATAATAAAAACCGATAAAAATGTTAACATTCATATTTCAAGCATGAACATATGAGTCAAAGATTTCATATATTTGTTTACAAATATTAGTGGTTAACTTAGGTTAGGTAAAAAAATATTACTAACTATTATTAAATATTTATAAATAAAGACTTACCGACTTTTCCATGTCTACCGGTTTCGAGACGTACCCGTCTCTTACAATAATAATAAGTGGTAATATACAAACATTTAATCACTTTTAGTGAAATTTTTGACCACAAAGCTAAGGCTTTAAATATTCATCATCATCCCTTTCTGCACCTAATGGTACATGCGTTGATATACAAATTTCAGCGTTTCTTGATCATTTTTGTTAAATGAAGGTAAGATGATCAGTCTTACGTTTCATGTGCTAGTTCAGGGACTATAAAATATCATAGCGTAAAAACACCTTTTTAAATAGAAGACACTCCTTGCATGGAAGACAAATGCACTGACCACTACACCACGAGGCCGACTAAATACTAGTAATATAAAAAAATATTTTTTGGTGTTCAACTAAATAAAATAATTATTTTTCTTTGACTTACATACGTGTAATCATATATCATACAGTATGCACACTTCACATATTATGTACAATGTACATTTATACGCGTTTTATCTCAAATTCCAAATTAAATCAAATCACAAATTTTATTATTTATATTTGACTTTGTGGTTAAACATGATATTGGATGCAAGTAATGAATTGTATACAACCACTTACGGTTTTTTTTGTATATACCGGTTTCGAAACGTACCCGTCTCTTCGTAAATATTCAAACTACACTAGCTTAAGCATTTATTACAGTATTTGTGAAACAAGCTAATAATGTTCTAATCCAATAAAAATTAAATAGTAAACTGTCAAACGCAAGCCAATTGCCAATTTATTTTCAAAGTTAATAAGATTAAATGTTTGCAGCAATAGCAAAACAACGCGTCTTATTATTTATAGGTACGTTATTAGATAAAAGACAACATATTTATCATAATTATTACAATAATAGGGCTGCAAATGATTTAAATAAAACTTAAATTAACCTACGTATTTCCAAGTTTGTACATTACGCATAATAATTATGTAAAAGATGAGATGTCTTGATTAACATGTTATGATCACATTTCAACTGATTATTAAACATTATAAATCTTGTAAGTTTTCATAAAGTTAGACATTATGTTAGATTTATGTATAACGAGCTGAACTCGGCAATGCTTTGCTGTTGCTGGATTTGAGTACATACTCGTATATATAATTAATTAACACAATCGAATGTTTGATATCAATTATCGTATTTATTCCAAAGTAAATATGTACGTATACATTATTATTTTTGTGTTTCGGTTTACATAAATTATGAGGACAGAGAAAATTGATAAAGGTTTTTGAACATTGTTTTCCTGTCACTGTCTTGCGATACCTCCCCGATATTGTGCGAAAAAAATAAAAGGGACACGCCAATAGTAAATATAAAGAGTGTGTAAAAAATCATTGCTCTCGTGTCATAATCCAGAGAGAAAATACGGGAAAACGTTTGTATGAAGAAAAGTCATACCGCGTTTCCTCTTAAGATTAAAAATTATGAAGTATACTTACAAAACTTTACTTCATAATGCTTTTATTTACCATAGACACAGGTTCGGTGTTCTTAATTAAAACCATCTACCTATTGACACACAAAGACGCACTCGGAACCCTCTAAAATTATGACACTTAACTCATGCCCAAACGCTCAGTCCTGCACTACGTGTATTTAGTCGTTCTTTAACCGCCAGCTGGGTTTTGACGTGAGCCTGACATTTAATTCGAAACCGAACTGCTTGGTTGTGTCGTGAAAGCATGGTAAACCCGTTCGGATAAACGTAAAAAAGATGGTGTAACTTTTCATTGGTATGTAGGTACCTAGGAACTTGTTTATGATTGAATTCCAAAAGTTAAAATAATTTGTTTCCAAATATTGAATTGAAGTAGGTACCTCGGTACTAGTTAATGGTTGAATTCCAAAACTGTAAATAGTTCAGTTCATCAAAAATATTTTTTTTTTTTTTAATTAATGTCAAACTTTGCGCTACTTACCAACAGTGGTGCGTTTTGGGCATGAATCCGTTTTTAAAAAATGTATTAAATGTAGGTTAAAATTATTTAAGCATTACTAAAAATCCGTTAAAAATAAGTTATTATGTAGATATTTAGAAATTGTAAGGAAATTAATCAATTTAGTATCCATTAAAAATAATTGTTGTTTGTAAACGTTAAAATAAAAAGTTTTTTATATTTAAAAAAAAACATTCTTTGAACTATTCAATATATGCATTTTAGTCGAATGCAACCCTGGAAAATCGATGAAAAACACAAGTAATTTAATATTCTTGCTTTTTTTACATTTTATTTATTGGAAAACATTCAATGTAAAAGTTTTTAAAAAGGAGAGCAAAAGACATAAATAATTTGGATTGAAAAACTGGCCCCTACCGATCACGCGAATGCCACGCATTTCGTTTGTTTATTTGGAGGATATCTTTTAAAAATGTATTTACAATAGCTAATAACAGGCCATACCTAGAAAATACGCAGAAATATAAACATCAACATTTCGTCAGGTGATTTTGCATCTCTATTTGCGCATGTAGCTATTATTCAATGATAATTTGCATCTTGCGGTTGATGTAATTTGATATAAAATAGATTGAGCGAGTGATAATTATCTCGCAGTATCGAGTGTCAGTAGAACTGAGCATCAATCATTTGTCATCAGATATATTTGTCCTACTCTCCGATCTAATTGTTGGCTCAGTAAATCCAACTTTGTACTTGGCCGTTATCTCAACAGAGATGGAGAACCTTTTTTGAATGGGGTGTAGGCAGGCATTTGTAGAATTCATTGACTGGTTGTATTATTGTAGTTTATGGTAATTATAAACTTTGTGCAATTTTTTTTTTAAACTATAAATAATCATATGTAAAAGCACAGTATGTCAATTATTGTATATAAAGCATAAAACCTGTGTGTGTCATATCTACACTGAGTTTTTACTTATAACTCTAGAAAAGGCGGCGTGGCTAAAAACTCTTAAAAACATTGTATTGTTTTTCGCACAGAAATATATTTATTACTGCTCTCTGCTACATATCAAATGGTTCGAAATTTCCTGAATAACATTACCTCATATTTAAATCATTTTGTAATTTTTGACAAATAACTGCCTTTTTGCTCATGACGGCAGTATAGATACTGCTAGCACCTGGTAGGTACTTAGGTACGTAAAATAATAAAATCACTAATCAGTAAAAAATGACAACATATCTGAATATTACTATACCGGCGTATACCATCTTACCGGCGTCAAAACCCGAAACAGTAATAAACCGCGGCATAAGCAAACGAAAGCTAAAACTGGAAGAAATTATTATTAAAAAAATATTTTCATGTTCGCTCCATAGTTGGAGCATATGGTGTCCACAAAGAGCCTCCATGCATCTCTATCGGCTGCCAGCTCCTGTGCGTCCTCTCAAGTCTGGTTCACGTCTAGTAGTTCTGACATGAACTACCGAGGAGCAAGCAGCGGTGGACGTCCAGATCGTCGAGAATTTAATGCCTTGTAAAGTAGGCAAGCGTGGTTAAGGCTCTCAGGTGGTATCCGCAGTATATATAAATATTTTATTATTTTTTATTTTGGATCTTGAAATAGGGCACACATGAATATATTATTTTTTGTGCTCTAATAATAACAATGTTTATAAATTTCATTAATAACACATTACTAATAATTAACAAATATTTCTTGACCTTCTGTTTTATTTTTTTTTTCATTTTATATGGCCCAGCCAACTGAATCACCTCCGCCTGATGCCAGTTGTCACCGGAGTTTGCTGCGTCCGTTCTCTTATTACTTCATTCCTCACAAAGTCAAACCACCACCGCACACCCAAGATTCTTCTAAGATCTCTATTCTCAAAACTCAGTATTTTGCTGTTTTGGGCCCTAGTGAGGTTCCACAAAGCGTACGTAGATGAGAATAGGTGTTATGCAGGAGTTATTTAGGCGGCATTTGATTTCTTTTTGAAAGCTGCCATTTTCAGTCACACATACTCCCAGGTATTTGAAACTCTCGACCCTTTCGATGATTTAGTTTGACAGTCAGGGGATCTTGAGCAGCAAGGCACGAAGTGTTACACCCTTAGAGGAATATCCTAATAGAGTCACCCGTACGGAGAAAAACTATTTAATGATTGTTGACCACGAACTTAGCTACAGATAGCAAACCGAAACCATCAATTATGAGTGTGTTGTTTAACTAAAAACTAAACTAAAATCAAACAAAAAAAAATGGAACTCTTTTGTTCTATGCAATAGAGCTTAAGGGCTTCTCTAGAGAATAATTATTTATTTATTTATTATACTTTTTGTACCTAATGTTAATTGTGCTTTGGCGGGCTTATAGCCACATGGCAATTTCTTCCAAGCAACCAATAAAATGCAAATGTTTTCTTTTTATAATTCAAGTTAAAACAAATTCAATAGAAAATAGAACGCTTTTGTATAGATAAAGATATAGATAAAAACATAGATTAAAAAAACTAAACATATATAAAAAGATAAATAAATGTATTTGCATATAAATAAATATTAAGTTGTTTAAAGCTTTTAGCCTGAATAAAATACCGAGTATTCGGCTTAACCTTAAATTTGTTTTTAAAACTACAGATATATAAAATTTAATATGACTTAGTGACATTTGATTGACATTAATAGGATTAAGTGAAGATACGTCTAACTTACTAAGCAATCTTTGACTACCCTTTAACGAATTACTACTACTTTGACAAATTATTCTGAGGTTACACCCTAAAAGACCCTTTGAATACGCGTCATCATTTATTGTGGACAACATGGACTCCGTTAAATACCATTATTATAAAGTCAATACGTCCCCACAAGCTACAGAATATTTAGAGTTTTCTGGATAGCAAATAGCAAGTCAATAAAGATCATTCGGGAATCAATTATGTACAATTCGCTTATTCAATCACAAACGCCAACAAACTACTTGTAAATTGCATTTTATTCCATAATAGTCTCATAACAATTTATTTATAATTTGTACAATCAGCTTGAATTAATCGGACAACGACCTGTGGACGAATTTTGATGATTCGTTTTTTCTTCTTTACTCTACAAAGCATACATCCATATCGCACTTTTATTTAAACGCTTTTCATTTGATATCACGGTTCAACGACCCTTGAATAAGAATGCAATAATTTATCTTATTTTATTAGAGATTAGAAAAATTTCTCTCAGAATACAAAAAAAAAGTCATAGCGCAGCAAACAATTACTAAATTGCTTTTTTATTACTATCATTTATAATTATCACTATGATCATACTACCCTTATCTACACGCAACGCAGTGATGCAATATAAAAAAAATACGCAACGAAGCGCCCTTTGAGAATCTAACACCACCTTTGAGAATCTAACACAACCTTTGAGAATGTAACGCCACCTTTGAGTTTGAAACAATCTTAAATATTATCCATTTTCAGCTCAAAGCTACCACATAGTACTATGTAGTAGAGATGGGCGTTTCGGTTATTTATAAGAAGTAGCAGTATCAGATAACGTTTTACAAGTGAAACTGTTTCTAAATAACTGAATGGCCAAAAAATCTAGTACCAGCAACTGCTTCATAAAGATTCATTTAACTGTTATTTGTAACGAAACATGCTGATTTGAAAACCATTTAACATTTTTTCATTTTCATAGGGGTAGGATGGCCACAATTTTACCCACGCACCTTTACACTGTTATTTTTAATAACAGCCTCATTCGATACCCTGTCAATTTTTCTTCGCAGCAACAGTTAAATTTTCTTATTAAACTGTTACTGCAGTTTTTTTATAAAAAACTATTTCTTTTGTTTCCTCAGTAACAGTTTATCTTTTTATGAGACAATTTTAGCAGTTTAGGAAAAAAAGTTGTTTTAAAATAAGAGTTTTAAATATTTGTATGACCACTTACCGACTTCTGTCTGACGGTTTACAGTCTCTTCTTCAGGAAACTAATTAAACCAACACGCAAAACCCACTACACATTTTTTTTAAATGTTTCTCCCACAACATTATACATTTTTATAACCTAATCAGGGAATGTAAGGGTTGCTTAGTAAAATGCATGTCGTGTTGGTTTTTTATTTTTGTTCATCGACTATGGTGAAGGTGTATGGCGAGTTTGGCATATTTTTAATTGGTGCCCTGACGAAGAGACGGGTTCGTCTCAAAACCGGTAGACAGAGAAAAAGTCGATAAGTGGTTATATACAAATATTTCATGTGATTTAGAAATTTTTTAGGCTTTAAATTATCAACCGTTTTTGACCTGTTGTTTTCTGTTACATGTATTTTATGATATTATTTATCATATAGGTTATTTATTATATATGTCTACCAATTAATAAAATGACTCGCCTACAGTCTTTATTAAATGCCGCAGCGAGACTTATTTTTGGAATCTCTAAAATCAGTCATATCACTCCACTACTTCAGGAATTACACTGGCTACGTTTTCCACACAGGGTGGAATACAAACTCTGTTGGCTTATGAATAAATCACTGCACAACTCTGCTCCAGAATATCTAACGGAACTCTGCATTCCAGATGAACTAGCTGACAGACGTCTTACGCTTAGATCAGCTACATCTACGTCGAAAGGAAAAGTTATACTTCTCCGCAAACAGCGCAGTAAATTCGGCGAACGCGCATTTGCGGTCGCAGGCCCTACGGCATGGAATGTTCTCCCAGCAGAGGTTCAAAACTGTGAGAGTGAAGTGAGGTTTCGGAAGAAACTTAAAACCTACTTTTTCTCTAAATCATTTGAATAAATCCTTAGCATGTGGTGACAAAGTACATTTTTTTTCTTAAATTAAAAAAGTTTAAATTAAATATATATCTTTATATAATCACTTTGTAAAGCGCCCTTGAGGTATTATATTATGAAAATGGCGCTGTACAAGTTATCCATAATAATAATATTTTATCGTAACATTTCTGCTAAAGTTGCTTGGTACGATCGGGATTTTAAATGTAGGTATTTGGTACCGCGTCGTATATTGAAGAGAGGATTGACCTTTTCGATTGCACGCATGATAGTCTCTTACTAGGCAGAACTAAGAGCCAATATTTTTTTTTCAATTGTGTGTATATTGTATATTTGAAGAGAAACTCTGGATAAAATTACAGAAGGAGTTTAATCCATATTTGCTTCTCAAGCGTTTCTTCATCTTTGTGGAAATATAAATCACTCTTGATGAAATAAAGTATGTTTTTTTTAACAATGTTCGATGAAAGGATGCCTTGAACTGATATTTAAAAAAAGATGTTTGGGGGCTATAAAATTTAAAAAGCTTTAAGTTAAAAACTATTCATGTTTAACTAGTGAAAATGTTAATAATAATAATAATAGTATGTTATATAATATAAAAAATTAATGAAACCTGAAAAAATCTGACGTACTCAATTAAGTATTTAATTACTAATTTTTGTACAAATTCATGTAATTTATTGTGCTCTTGAATTGTTTTACCAATTAATTTATGTTGATTTATTTTTATTTTTAATAATTTATGTTCAAAGCATTAACTTTGTGGTCAATCATTTTAATTCAAACTTATAATATAAGAAATCAAACACTGATTTGAGTTCAAACGACATTTGTTTGAAAATGCCCTAACAAGGCGAAACAATTATCACGATTTTTTTTATTTATTTAAGTGTTCGGTAGACTCAAATCAGTTTTTGATTTCTCATTTATAAGTTTAAATACGGAGTTCTTCAAAATAAACACCAAATCAATCAATACATTTAAATTCACGTTAGTAAATATTAGTATTAACCACTTACCGATTGTTCATGTCTACTGCTTTCGAGACGTACCTACCCATCTCTTCGTCAGGATACTTTATACACCAACATGCGAATACTAAAATACACATGCAGTGGATGTTTGGACATGGTGATGTTAACATCCACTTTACCTCTGCATGTAATTTATGTATTTTTTCGTAAATACTTTGTATACTGTGGTGATGGTAATGGTGAATGTGTATCTTAGTATTTTCATGTGGGTGTAGTGAGTGTCCTAACGAAGAGACGGGTACGTCTCGAAACCGGTAGATATAAAAAGTAGGTAAGTGGTTAAATACAAATATTTACTTACATTAATTATTATGTTTTTAGCTCATCCGACATTCCAGGATTTTATTTCTAACATATCAGAACACGAACATTTTTTAAAAGAGTGTTTATTGTAAATAATTGTAGTAAATAAACACATTTGAAATCTAAAAATTTATTTAAAGTTTTATCTGAAAATTTCCGAAATTTTCATGAATAAATGAACATAATATAATTTAAAAATATGTGGAGTAAATTTTAATAAAATCTAACTACCATGTTTATTGTTTTAAATATTATTCATTTGTGTTTAATTTGTGAATAATCATATTAGTGTTTTTTCATTTGTTTTATTATATTAACATATTTGTTACACTGAATTAATTAATTATTAACAATTTTGTATGCTAAAAAACATGTCTGCCTCGTGGTCAGATAGTTCATGTAAAAAAATGATCAAGATACCTTGCGATTGGTGTACCAATGCGAAGCCCTATACATAACTAAAGGCAAAAAAGAAATTCTAAAAAAATAAATAATATCCGCACACAAAGAAATTTGATTATTGTATTTTTGGACCAGCGTTATTTACGAGCACTTTAAAATAAAAACAGTAATTTATTACCTCAATTACATATGAAAAAAATAATCAATTTACCTTTTAATTGGTCCGCATTCCGGACGCTTTAACATACTTTGATATTTTCTTAACAGCACTTTTTTTTCAATGCACTCCGGAAAACAGTAAATTATATCAATTCATAAAACGAAAAAAAAGATCGATACATGTAAAACGAAACACTTTCATTTGTTGTCTTTATGCTTATTTTTTATTTTTAGAATAATATTTGGTTCCGAGAATGGCTGACGCGTCCTTTCACATTTCAGGCGCAAGATCGAGTGGGCAAAGAATGCGTTGACATTTCAGGAATAACGTTAAAAAATGCCTCCGCCCCTCCCCACCATCTTCCATCCCCCACCACTGCTCCGGGAAAAAGACCAGCACGAAACTTTACAAAACAAGTACTGAAATAATTTAGGGAACGACCGAGAAACCTATATATTATATAAATAATATCGTTATTTCATATTTGAATGTCAGCGTTACCAGTTACCGAATATCCAACCGGTAAAACTACTATACAAAAGAACACTCCCAAATTTCAGAGAAGAAAAATATCTCAGTAAGTAACACTATAACAACATTCAATTCAATCGTTCTTAACTGGTTTAATATCAAGCTGGTTCACGTGTAATATGTGTATGTAAAGATTCACAATTCTACGCACTGAACTCGCCCTTAATTTTTTCGGGAGCTTAGCTCTATTCTAAGACATCAAAAGATCTCAAATACAAAAGATTAATCGCTTAATAAAATGAACGGAAAGCTCAGCTGTTCTTGTTGCTAGGGATATTTTTCGTTTGTAAACGGCTCTAAATTAGTTCCTAGGCGCATTTTTTCACGTTGAATTGAAAGCAAAGAGCGCCCGTACATTTTTTCCGTCTTACTTTTGGTAAGTTTAACGACCCCCATAAAATGATCCCTTTAAAAGATTTTTATATAAATCTATTGACGAAAGCAAACGAATATCAGCGTTTAAGTGCCACGACTGCCACGTTCTTAGTTGCTGGCCTGAATTTCTTCACACAATGGAGGTTTATTTAATAGGCACTTAGAATTTCTAATAATCCGTCGGGTTTTTTTTACTATTTCAAACGCTTCACGAGTCTTCAACGGCCTTATTAAAAATCCGCGTTCGTCAAAAAAAAATTACTGCATTTTTCAAACATGGTTCACTAATAAATAAATTGCTTTCAAAGGAGTTCTAAAGCATTGCAGTAGTGGGATGGCAAAATTGAATATCTGTCATTTTCTAAACTGTACGGGACAGGCAAATAATTCGTTTTGTCACGTAGCTAATGAGAAAAGAACAGATAAACCTCACATTTTAATTCGGTCATTTATAAAGAAGCTCTAGAGAGATTATATCAGTGGTATGTCACGTCTAAGTATGATGTGTCACATTTTTATAAATTTAGAAGGAAGGCAATTTGAAAGTTTGATGAGCTCTGAAAATTCCGTTATTTTAGTTGACGAGCCTAATTCTAGTGTCAGTAGATGCATTAAACATTTGTTTCTAGGGGATTGTTTTTCAACACAAGTGTTTACACAAAACATCATACCATATTTAGTCATCTAGAACAAAGACGGCAAAACAAGATATGTTTGACATACTATATTTAGACATCTTTCAACAGACGTGACATACCAAATTTAGAAATAAAGTCATGGTTGATCAGGGGCGAATCGTCCAAATAAGCGATTATGCGCAGCTTACAATTATATTTGACTTCCGATAATAATGTTTTATAGTAACTACGTTTATGGAAAAATAAATAAAATAGTACTTATTTATTCACTGCCACCGTTTATATCTTTCTACAAAAAAATATCTATGAAGTGCGTACAGCGCCCAGCCCGTTCTCAGTAAACGATGAAACTAACCGATTACCTCGGCTTATTTCTCCATACAAAAAATTATACTATATTTTACATCTTTAACCCAAGTCAGGTTTTTTAGTAGGTACTAAAACAAGGTTGCAGATTACAAATATTATTTGATGATTTTTTATTTGTAAACTAGTATTTCGATAATTTTTTCGGAAGGACTATTTTCCTTTGATAGGATACCGTTGATACATTATGTATTACATAGAACATGTGGCGTTTGCAGTGGCCGTTTTTGGCATCGTTCATTTCAAAAGGAATCGGCTGGTGTTCAGTGTTGACATTTTAATCATAATGGAAATATCTGCTGAATGTCAGCATTGTAGTTTTTAATAAACTGTATTTTATTAAAATAGTATAGAATAAATCTACGTTTATCGTGTGGTTTATAATAATTGCTGTTTGAGTTGATTTCCACAGAATCACAGAAAAAAAGTCATTTATAATTATATTTCTCACATATTATGTACTCATATGTAGGTACAAATTAATGAACGTTTTTTAAAGATTTCCGATAAAATAAATTACGGCTCGCCACTGAAGTTAACAAAACAAAGGGTTGTTTGAAATATCATATCTTGCCATCTAAAACAAAGACAGCAAAACAAGATGTGTTTGACATATCATAAATTGTCAACCATTACTCCATTTCTACAGATGGTACGTCACGTCCGTTATCATGTCATGTTTGTTGTTATGTGACATATCTCAATATGCCATCTTTGGAAATGGAAAAATAGACATATAATAAATTGACAAGGCTAATACTCTAACTCTATTAAACGAAGACATACCATATTTTGCCAGATTGTAGATCTCATCGAGACGAATCTAGTCATACGTGTTTACAATTTAATACGCCTAAAAATGACAGCATGTGTAGCTATCTTTACACTGATATATCCATTTGCCACATGAAAGAAAATCAGATTTCAGCATTTTGTATGTTATAATCTCTGTTTTAGAAGAAGTGACAGATATACCTACCTACTCTTTTACCATCAGACTACTGAATGGTATCACTCTTCTACTACTTGTTCAACTAACTACCTTATTAGAATTTCCACGATTAAACTGGCGTCTTCAGACAGCTGATCACAAATAATTCTTCGCTTATAACTAATATATTATGTAAAATGAAAAATATAAGTTAGTATTCATGAATTGTTATGTCACAGATTGTTTTGCATGCAGTTATGCAGCAAAACGGTGATCTGACTTAAGCATTGAAATTTCTAAACAAATCAGAATTCATTTATAATTTACTATAAATAAATAAAGAGGTGATACTTTAATCCGCAAATTCGGAATAATCAGTAACCAGTTTCATCTATTACGCGGAATCTTTAAGACTGGTGTATAAAGTATAATATTAAAATTTTAACTACAATTTCAATTGAATATTAATCTTGTTGTGGTCCCGTGGCTAGTGTTGCGGACTCACGGATCCAGGGGTCCGAGGCTCGAACCCCACTCTACCCCAACGTGATTCCCATTTTCTAATAGTGAGTTCAAAACTCCAAAATTGAAATATTTGGGCAAATTATAAGAACATAAAGTTTTATTTTTTAAAACATTAAAAAAAATGTATTTATACCGAATCGGTAAGGATGAATCATTCAAATTTTCATAAAAGCAGTTGAATTAAATATCACTCATGAATTATTTCTATATTCTACTACTTATAACTTATTCTTCCTTTATTAGGGTATTTTACTAAAACATGGTATGATCGGTCGAATTACATACATTTACAAATTACAATAACCATAAAAACAACAAAAAAAGAAAGGATAATGAATAAGAATATGGACACAAACAATAGACAACAGAGATTATGTACAAGAATAACAGAAAATGATATTTTTGTAATAATAAACACAAAACTAAACTTTTATTATATAAATAAAACACGAGTGATACTTTAATCCACAAATTTGGAATATCCAGTGACCGGTTTCATCGCTTTCGCGGCATCTTCGAGACTGGTATCTTTATTAAAAAGTTAAATGTATTATATATAAAAGTTAAATTCATTAGTTAAACCAAAGAAAAATTGTTGATAATGATCCTTAAGATTAAAATAACTTTATTTAATTTACTTACATATAACTTTGAATTATGTATCCTTACCTCTGTTCTGTATAAATACATTTAACTTTTTAATAAAGATACCAGTCTCGAAGATGTCGCGAAAGCGATGAAACTGGTAACTGGATATTCCAAATTTGTGGATTAAAGTATCACTCGTGTTTTATTTATAAAATAAATTACAATGAACTTCCATCAAGAATTTTCACTTACAAACTTAAATGTTTTACAAAACTAAACTAATGAAATAATAACATAAATTAAAAAATGAATATTGAAAAAAAAACCCACTAAAAACCTGCCATTGAGAATTTTCACAATAAAACTTGAATTTTAAAAATCAAAGTTGCTTTGAAAAAGTAAACTAAAATAAATATTATTACTTTAAAACCTAGTCATTAGTGAAGTTAAATTAATATAAGAATAAAATTTAATTGATTTCATACTAAAATTCCGTACATGTATTTTCAAAAAATATTTAATACAAATTTAAAACTTGACATATAATATGTTTATATAACCCTAACAGGTTTTTTTTATTACAAATATTTTTAAAAAATGTATTTCCTAACTAAGATACTCTGTTCTTTTTATTGTTACTTTATACGTGTAATTCAAATATTATTTTTTTATTTCTTCTACATATTTATAACGCAACAAAATTCTGATGTTAGTTTATTTGATTTCGTTTTATTTAAACGAACACTCATTGACTACAGAATGTTCTGTATTAAGTGTAAAGTCTAGAATCTGTTCCTGGTCTAATGCACTTTCTCGCGTCTGCGTCAGTTTACTGGTTGTGTAGGTACTGGTTATTTCACACATTTAAACATATTCACGATCTTTACTTGAAATTTGCTTGTCGGCCACCCACGCATCATGCAATACACCCACACACCCACACTGACATATACATACACACATCGATATTATAATGTGCACTCGTGCACTTTGACAACCAAACAAAAAACCATCTAATGACCATTGACCATTAAAATACACGGAGAAACACTTATAGAGCTAGAAAACACAACATACTTAGGTCTCACACTTGATAGGCAACTAAATTGAAACAACCTCACTGATAATCATATAAACCAACTAACAAAACTGGACTGCAAGTTTTACAAAACAAATTAATATATTGTCACATATATTAATATATAGTGTCAATCGGTCACAACCTCAACAAATGAGATGGATTAGGAATGGATGTCACTAACCTTATCTTCGTTCTTGATGGAATTACTGTGGTCCGACTGGTCCTTTGCGAGCGGCACTAACACTAGGGCAGGCCCCCGATCAGGAGCTTACCACTGGTGGTTGGTGGAAACAAAGTTTATGATGCGGCACACGTTCAACGAAATAATCGCGCGATTTTCGACACGAGGTCTTAATGCGGCGGGTGATCGAAGGATACTGGGATGGCAAGTGAACAGTGGTTGTGGATACAAAAGATGTAGAAGTTGTGACAATACTAGACCAATGCATACCCATATAATTCGCAACCAAATCAAAAGAACACATAATCTAGACTACCTTGCGCCGGCCGTAGAACTCTATAAAAAAGTAAAAAACCTAGACATAGACAGCCTTAGAAAACTAGAAACCTTAAATCATTAGCTTTGTGGATTACCACAAAATATCACGAGGACACATCAAAGACGATGACATCTCGCAGACACTAGAGTAACTGACATACACAATCACAATACTAACGCATACAATGAGCCAAAACTAGAATAAGCCAATCCCGACCATTTACTAAAAATGAACCATGACTTACATCACAATATTGAAACAGCGACTATACAGAAATTCGAAAATGAACTAAAAAATATGATAAAAAGCAGAAACTTACCTGAGGATGTATTATATAAGCCGCAAAGTTTCTTTAACTCTTAAAAGACTGTGGTAAATAATTCCTTTACGCGCGGTGATGTAACGTCGTGTTACCACTAGTAAAATACGGAATATTCTAAAGTTCAGACATTTGAAAAAAAATAAAAACACGGAGACATACTGCTTAATAATTCATTTTCCATAATTAATGCGAATAAACATATAAGTTACGCGCGTGCGTCCCCCATCATTGTCATCAACCGACTGAAGACTAAATCTGTTTTAGACGACACCCGCCGCAGAACAGTCTGTCTTCCTTGATATGACTTATATCTTCGTGCTCTCTCTTGTATAAGCTATCTGTATAGATGTGCTGCTGAATTAGCGGACAATAATTCTTCGCGTAGCAAGGATAAACATTTTTTGTATTAACATTTAGTATAGTTATACAAATGTTACTTTCTAAATCGAGTGTGAAAATGTCCATTTGAGGATTACAAAAAATATGAATTCAACTTTTTTTTAAATAAGAGAGATATATCAGGTGTTGTGTCCTATGTCGACTAGTGTGACATCACAGCCACACAAGAGTTATTAAATAATAAAATAATAATACGTAAAGAAAATACTTATATTTGTTCCTAAACCATGTCAACCTACCATGGTTTAATCCTCTCCTAAAGAAATATGTATACTTGAAATAATGGTTGTCAATTTCACATTTAAATCCACTAGATCTAAAGACAAATACAGGTATTTCATTGAATTGTTTATTTTATCTTGTTGGTGTATTTAGAATATATACGGGTATGAGAGATCCATAAAAATGTACTAAAAAGTTTATTTTTTGGAATCAAGTAAGAATGTAATCAGTACTCGAGGTTGTAGGAATTAAACTGCAAACAGTTATAAGGAAAATGTAGATTTCTTTCTAAGAATCTTTTACCTTTTAATTGGTTATTTTTTATTATTTAAACTTTCTTTCGAAACAATTCTTTTTCTTTCTTTTCATTGCGGGTGTTTTGTTTGAAAACGTAACTTAACGGAAGCAATTTTCTTTCATTCATAACTGTTATTTTGTATTTTTTTTTTTTTCATATTTTCCTCTCACAAACTTTAATTAATAATAAAAATAATGTGACCTTACTGGAGTTACCGTGCCGAGGACACTTAACAGTATACTTTTATAAAAATATTTTTACATTTGAGAATAAACAAAGAAGACTAACCTAATAAACAGAAATAATTAACAAAATGTTCAGACAGTTTTAAACACTACGTATTTATGTTTATAATTAATGTATATACATCTATATTATTTATATTACAAAACGCATAATGAAAGAACAAAAACATAACATAAGCTATACATTTGTGGAGCAGTTTCAGATTTCAGATTCAAGTCCCTTTTATAAGTATTTAAGTACCTTTTTATTACATCGCTAAGTAGCCCTGTAGATCAATTATCTGATATATCTCAAAATTAAAAGTTAAAACGAACCTCGGACTTCGAACCCGGAATCCGCTAAATTACCACACGACCACAACCCGATTCCATAGATACTTAAATCAAACGTTACTCATTCTCTTTTGTCTTTGCAGCCAAACCACATAAAAATGGCCGGTAAATGCAATTCGAGTTGTGAAGGAGGAAGTATGAATGCCTAACAATGCTATCAGGAATACATAACGAGAGATGATGCTCTTAGTTTAACCGCAAGTGTAAGTAAAGTATTTAACCACTACTTACTGGCAGGAGGCGAGGCACTAAAAAATGGCAATCAAATTTCAATAGAGCAAGGAGTGAACCTCGGACTTTCTGAACAAGAGTCAGCACTTTCCCTCGGAACCACAACCCGACACCAGTAATGCCTAAATCAAAGTAAATTTTGCAATCAAATTATTTTGTTTGGAATATTAATGAAACTGAATTTTCTTTTTGTATCGCCTCGGAGGTGTTGGAACGAAAATGATTAATAAACAATGCTACCAGGGTCGCAATAAGAATGGGAAGTTAAGGACGTCATACCTGAACCATGACGTTATAGTTGAAGATAAATTCTCCCGAGCGATTACGAAGATACACTACTGACCTCCTACCTTCTAGTTTTTTGTAGGTACATCGATATGTATCAAGGGTACGCGTACGCCACGGTACACATATCTACGCACTAAAGTGACATACCTTTATTATAAAGTCAAAGTTGAAGATAAAATTCTCCCGAGTGATTACGAAGATACACTGCCGACCCTCTATATTCAAGTTTTGAAGTAGGTACATCGGTATGTACCGACGGGTCTAGTACACCACGGTACACGTATCTACTCATTAAAAGTACCAAAAATTTTGTTCCGCCTAGCAATTTTTGATTCAATTACAATATATTTAATGTTTTTATCGTTCTGAGGTGGCCAATTTTTTTTCTAAAGCCTATTTAAAATGCGAAAGAGAAAAAGCAAGTTTTGAAGTCGAATAAAATTCTGACATTCTGTCATAATGAAAGTATATCACTTTAATGAGTAGATATGTGTACCGTAGCGTACACGTCCCCTTGGTACAAAACTTGAAGGTAGAGGGTCGGTAGTGTATTTTCGTAATCGCACGGGGGAATTTATCTTCAACTATATCGTCATTGTGAAGGTATGGCGTTCTTAACTTCATCTTCGCGGCCCAAGTTCACTATATGTAAATAGTACAAATACATCACCTCTATTATGGATGTCGAGGCGCTAGGAAATGAATCAAATTGTGGTAAAACGGGGAGCAAATCTCGGATTCCTGTTCCGAAGTCAGCCACACTGCCGCGGTAACATAATTTTAATCCACTGGTATATTTAAATCAAACCTTATTTATATTTCGCCGTTGCAGACTGCATAAATCGTAATGCCTTGTAATGCAATTCGAGTTGTGTAAGGAGTGAATATGAATGACGTACAATGCTACCAGGAATACATAACGAGCGAAGATGTTCTCAGTTCGACTGCAGGTAAGTAGCAAGTACCTTACCACTATGGGCGGGAGTCGAGAGGATACCGAGTCCATAGATATATTATAATATAGATGAGCGGATGGACAGGGGGGGCGGGGGCGGTCACTGACCCGCGCCGGGTTTATGGTTTTGTTTTCGCTTTCTTCTGAGCGGCCGCTATCCGCACAAATGTTCGCTAACTGGCACTAATACGATGTATGACCCGAGCACGCTAATTTTACGTACTAAATCAAATGCTCCTCGTAAAAAAATCCAGGTCGCAAATTCAACTGTGGTGCGCTGTAAGCAAATCAAAATGTCTTTTGATTAGCGCTCTCCTCCGCACGTGATGCACTCTCCATTATTTTTCTATCGGCATACCGATACGCAGAACAAATGAACGGGTTAAAATAACACATTTTTCAGTAAAATGTGTAATAAGAACTATGAACGGATATAACTTTTAATTTGTTTTGTATTATTTCATTGCTTTCAAGCAAGATCTTTGTTTTGATTCGCGCACAATAACTTAAAAATTTCCTCTAGATACACACGCGAATAAATAAACTATTTACTACCACAACATCACCATTGCTTTATTTAAGCCCAATGGTACCATATGACACTGCTTAAATACACCGACAACAGCGTATCTTAACCAATTTTTTAAATTAAAATTTTAGATCTTACGATTTACCCAAATATTCCAATTTTGGGGCCATTTTCTTTTCGTCGTAAATAACCGTATTAGATAATAGGAAACAAGTTGTGGTAGGGCGGGATTTAAACTTCGGACCTCCTGCTCCGAGTCCGCGTCACTACCCTCTGGACCACAACCCGTCTCTTTGCTACATAAAGATAAAATGGTGAGTCTTCAGATGCCATTTCAGACTATGAAATATTGTGTTCGGTGTACGGAATCGACCCAAAACATCGTGCATATTAGATAAACGTTCCTACCGCTACGCAAAAGGAATGTATTCTTTTTTGTTTTAATTGAATGTGAGAATCAAAGATCTTGTTCATTATAAAAGCGGACATTTATAATTCATAGAAATTTCTAGAGTTTTACTGCCTAACCTAACCTGCACCTACTTGGGTTGAGAAATTTATCGCTTCATTAAATTTGCCAATTTAAAAAACAAGTATTAAGAAACATTGCAATAAAATACGTTACACCTAACCTACTGCTATTGGCTACAACTTTATTGTTAAATTTAATACGGAATTGTAATAAAAACTATTGTAGATAAAGGATACAGGTGTTTAATAATATTAACAAATATAATTCATAGTGTATTATCCGCCAAAAAGTTCAATCAGCCATTCAACAGAATGGCTAGGCTGCTGAACCAAAAGCCCACCAGTGGTGGTATTTTGAATCTTCTCTATCAATTTGGGGATTTTTATTTTTCGCATGCACCTAAGTTTAGGTTAGTTTAGCAAAGTTTTGCTTCATTTATGGCAACACTGATGATTGAACGTCAAACAAATACGAACACATGAAACTAAATAAGAAAATTTTCATTTTGACCTATATTGCGACCTTAAGCATTACCCGAAACATTTAATTAGGTTGAATTGACCAAACCGTATTAGTTTTTTTTCGTTTTTTAAACAGTTTTATTCATCAAATGACGTTTAATCATCAGAGTGGTCATTTTATGAAATAAAGTTTCGTCGCATTAAAAAAATATAAATCTTCAAACCAACCACTCTCTAGGGGGTAGAGAAGATTCAGAATACCACCCCAGGGCCTCGATTACAATGAGAAGTTAACAGAGTTATCTTCGACTGTCTATAAAGAAAAACCGATATTTGTGTTAGAAAATGAGTATATTTGCATGAACATTTAAAGTATCTTCGTCGGTAACCTATAATTGAACATGTTTAGAATAAAAAATTAACTTAAATTTACTTTGTAGATATAATTGAAGATAAATGTTAACTTCCCATTGTAATCGAGACCTAGGAGTGATATTCCAAACGCTCCTGCAGCCGTAGAAAACACTTTTATCTTGCGTATTTTGTATGTAAATACGCGAGATAAAAGTGTTTTCTACGGCCGCGAGAGCGGTTCAGAATTGATTAATTTTGCTAGTGAAAAAAACTATTTTTACTTTTAGTATTACACTTACCGAATCTAACCTAAGTTCATATAACAAAATAAATTTTTAAACAAAACAGTTATTATTATTGTATTAAAATTAAGCGACCCTTAAACCCTTTTGTTAAACGTTTATTCAACGAACGGCTAAGTCGTTCAGTTGAATGCGGGCATTTAATGAACAGCCTAGCCGCTCAGTGGAGCGGCTGACGTAACTATTTGACGGCGTGATATAATAAGCCTTAATCATAAACTTGGCATAAAGTCACGCCTAGGTATAGTGTTATAATACGGATGGGAATACAATGCTTATTATAGTGGTAGAATAAGGATGGTATGTCCATAATTTTTTTGCCAGTATGCCTAGGCGTAACTTTATACCAGGTTTATAAGTAAGGCCCATAGTATACTAGCTGTATTTTGCGTAGACACCTAAGAAACTCGTACAAACTTCATACTTTTCTTTAACCTTTTCGCAGTCAAAAGACAACCTGGAGGCACGTGCAGAAGCGTTGGTGAAGATCTAAGGCACACCATTCCGCAATAAGTCACAATGATTTATCACAACAGGTTGTGTGTATTTCATGGTTAGAATAGTGCAGATAATAAGGACAATAAATAATGATAACAGGACACAAAATGCCGTGATCTCTCATGATGTACTGATGCCTATCAATCAGAGGCGAATGGTGATTTTATTTACAGGTAAGCCATAACTAAATATCATATATTTGTACCTACATAGGAGGTACATAATATAATGTAAGTAATATATACTTTAAATTGATACAACAACCCTCATCCATGAAATTAACTCAAACGATATAACTGCGTGATATATTATATTATATGGATATATTATTAATTATTTTAATATATAATTCATTAAAAATTTATTATAAATACCACAGTGAATTCAGTCGATATTAGGTATTCAATTAAAATGTCAACTGGCCGCATTGTTCTAGTAATTAATAGTGCTAAAAACGGCCGCGTGGAGCGCTTTATGTCCTGCAATATGACGCATGAAAGTAATTATGGTCTTATGTCAAAAGTACCATCTCAAAGAAAAATAGTCCTTAAGAAACAATGTTTGAAATACTGTTTTCCAAATCAAGAATCTTCAAATAATTTGTGTAATCTGCATGTTTAATCTAGGAGAAAAAACCCGCACTGGGGTTAATACATTCAAAATATAGTATACTTATTTGTATGAAAAATAAGCTGGAATAATCAGCTAGTTTCTTGGCTCACCGCAGGCGCTAGGCGCGCTTTATTAAAATTTATATTTATATTAGGATAAAAATGCAAACGGTGGAAATGACTTAAATTAAATGTTCATTATTTATTTGTTTTTCTGTAAATAAAGTTACAATAAAACATTATTATGGTTAGCTAAATATAATGATAAGCTGCGCATAATCGCTTCTATACACGGTTCGCCCCTGCTATCAATAGACCGACTTGTCTTGAATGAGTTTTCTGTGTTTTTCAAACTAGACTCAACTAAATTGGCTTTTACATCAAAGCACCATATAAAATTGCTGTAGCAGTTTTTATCATTCAAATATGCGTGCTTGAACAAACAAAACAAAATTGTTTACCTGGTTCACTGGCAGGCACTAACACTTAACACAAGCTTCTTAAAACATTCAAACCCGCAGTACTTACTGTGAAAAAATAAAATAAGTTCACCTAATAGCTAGCGACATGTTCGACATAAACAATAAAAATATTTTTTTTTTCAACTGTGTTTAGGACAAAGGCTTCCAACTACAATTTCGGACAAAGTTATTTTATTAATTTTAATATGTTTTCAACCGATTACGTGGGAATTTTTCCATTATTGTGATTTAAAATCTTTGTCCTGAACACAGTCGATTTATTAATTTAGAGTAGCATTATTTTTTTCTCAAACTAATAATTCGCTCCTGCTTTAAGAGAAGCCTTTCAGCTTTATTGCAACAAAAGCGTTCCAAAATTTTTGTTTGGTTTTTAGTTTAACAACAAATGTGTAACGGTTTAAAAGTCGGAATAATCGGCGTGCGCGTCTACCCCCACGGGAAAACGGTGTGATGGTTTGTTGTTAGTTTACACATATATAATTCATTAACCCTGGGCTGGTATTCTGAACGGAATTGCGAGTAAGACTGACCTCACTCTTCTAGAACAGATAATCTATATTCATTTAGTTTAACAATAGGTTTAATGATTATGGTGATGAATTTTTAGAGTTCGTATTTTATTCATTTGATCAACAAAATTTTCAGTTTTCAGTTTGAGTGACGTAATACAGCGTTTTTTTGTTTTAAAAAAAATGGTACAAATAATTTACTTGCGATGCCAAAAATAATATTATAAAATAGAAATAAGTTATTGCAATATAAAGTAGTTATTAACATATTACAACAGAGATGAAGAAGATGTTAGAGAGGTAATAGAGAAGTCTAAGTATCTTAACCTGTCATTGGCTGATTTGAGTGGCCAATTTATATACTGAGTAACATTCACCATTCTGCCTTTATTTGAACATCTGCATTCCTTCAATTTTTCCATTTGTTTATTTTTGTAAAGTTAAAGAGCTGAAACCTTTATTGATGCGGTGAGATTCATCTGATCGAATTATTTCACAAACATGGCAACGCCTGAAATTTCGCTCTTTCCCTAATAAATGTATGTACAATTTTATTGAAAATTTTTAAAAATAGTATCGTTGTCTGGAATTATATTTGTGTACGTCTGCATTTTTGGTTAATGTTTTATCATCGTTCTGTATATTTCCCAGTGCAATTTTTATCGTCACATACACGGTGATGAATTTCCTTCGACGAGATATATTTTTTTTGTTAAAATGTGCAACTAAACTATTTATACGGATAACAATCCAAATCAAGAAACATATGAGTATGTTGTATGTAGATGTAAATATGCACATGTATAATACATTTATGTTTGTTTTTAAATACGAAGTCTACTTTCCAAATGAGCCGTTACTTGAGTTACATTCAAATATATGATTGCATACATTAAACCAGGCTTAAGATTAATGTCTAATAAATAATCGATTACTGTAATTGGATGTGATTTTAAATACACCTTTTAGGTAATTAGTAAGTAAGGTCACCGACCTAGCAACAACTCGAGACCCTGACCTCGGATGCAAAGCACCAAGGTCAAAGCTCACCATGAGTTAAACATTTTTACGATATTTATTCTGCCGTCACGGAGACAGACCGTAACTGCCATTTATATAAAAAATGAGCTGAGCATAGATTTGGAATCAGCAAGACGGACGTTTGAAAATACTCGTATATAATAATAATAATAATAACTTTTGGATAATTTATAAAGCGCCATTTTTGTGAAAATCACCTCAAGGGCGCTGTACAGTAAATAATTATCCCAACACGTCTTGCAGCTACAGAGCGCATGGACGGTTGGGATTCTAGTTCCTCGTCTCCAATTATGATATATATGAGCTGGATAACAGAACGCCTTGCAGCTACAGAGCGCATGGACAATAAGAAATCTAGCCCCTATTTACATTTTTATTTTTTATTTGACAATGAAGTTTAGAGTTTAAGTGATATTTTAAAAACGAAATAAAAAGCAAATGTATAAAATTAGATGTTAGATAACAACAAGTCTTGCAGCTACTCAGCGAATGGACGGTTGAAATTCTAGACCCCATTTACTAAATTTAGATATTTGACAGTTGATAACATTTACATAATATGATAGCTTACATCACAAAAAGTCTTGCAGCTTCAAAACGCATCGACAAATGGAATTTCAACAACATAAGAATGATTTTAAAAAGTTAATAATAAAAATTAATTTTAATAAACGCAATAATAATACATTGAGCAAAGAACTGGTAAGTATGGCAATTGTGCAACAAAGTCAAAATATTTTTTTTTTCTAGTTTTAAAAAAGTTCTTTTAAAGAATTTTTTTCTTAAAATTACATACGTTTACAGAAATTACGGCTTTTGCAATTAAAAATAATTGTATAAAGTATGGGGAATGTTTCGAAAACACGAGTGTACGAGTTCATGCATAAAAACAAGTTTTTTTTCTTGCGATTTTCGTGTCAACGTTTCGAAATTATACACCGTTTACAATTATTATTGTAATAGTGACAATTAGGTAGGTATCGATTACTTCACGAAATCACGTGCCAAACATCACAGCAGTTTAGCGATTTTCCTTTGTTACACTTCATGGCTAAATTCGCAAATTTGTAACAAATCGCACTTATTATGATCCGATTATACAAAAGGTAGACTTGCCTGTTACTTCTATTGCGCGTTGCGTTAAATCCGATGTGTGGTAACACTTGCGAATTTCGCTCCCGCCTTTTTACGGTTGGTGATTTCTGTCAAAGTTAGGTTAGGTGTTAGGTACAAACACAAGAAAAACTTATTTAGACGCCTTGCTGGCTTAAACTTTATAAATTAAACAGCGTATTATTTGACAAAACGTGATATCTAACACTCAGATTATGAGGACATTGTATAATTCCTTGGTAAGAAGTCGTGTGGAGTTTAGTTCCATTATTTGGTCGCCACATGAGACTCGATACTCTTTGATGGTGGAGAGAGTGCAGAAAAAATTTCTGGTGGGGATATTATCCTTGGCTCTTCCCAACCGACTTTTTACTGGGGATGCTAGGCTATCAGTCATTATGGAGGAGGAGGGACGTTCATTTGGGTGTTCACTTTTTCCAGGTGATCGGTGGTCGCATAAATAACTCAGAAATTCTGATGGATGTAGGTCTGTTCGTACCTGATAACTATCTTCGACAAAGACAGCATCGATTGTATTACCTACCACAATGCAGAACCAACCTGCCAATGGTTATGCCGGTTGATAGAGCAATCTTGCTACTTAATCGCATCGCCTCGGATGTCGACATATCTCACGACAGTGGACCTTCCCTTAGGAAAGCACTTTCTAACTTTCAATTTTTCTTTTTAAATTTTGTTATATTATTTTAATAACATAACTATCTACTGTAATTTGTGGTCTATTATTGTATTTAGAATGAATTGGGTCTTTTTTCTGTAATGTTCTAAATATCTGAATAAATAAATAAATGAGTGAATAAATGATTTTGAAAAGTCGTAGCAGGATAAAGAAATTCCATTAAATCACAACTATTTATAACTATAAGAGTTAATTTAATGACTCTCGTCAAGATCGGAGGCTGTCGGCGTAGAAAAGAGAACCATCTCTCTTGCATTCTTTTGTAGCGTGATGATGCTGTGCCCTCTAAATGAAAAAGACATATAAGATATTTATATGTCTTTTCAATTTATTTTCCTAAAACCAGTGCCGGATCGGCATTCCGGCACCAATATACCCCTGATTATCCAGCAATTTTACAACATTTTTTTTTATTCCCTTAATTTACTCGAATCCGTGGAATGCACTAAATTTTAGAACCTGTCAACTATCACTTCTTCACAATATTTTTAATAATCCCACTTCGCCTGTTTATCTAAGATAACTTTTCCAACGTCTATCACAACACGGACTATCTCTTCGTTCTAGTAACGAGAGAACCCTTTTAATACCCTGTCAACGCTCTTATAGTGGAATAATCTACCCACTAATGTAAGAGACGCCCTTTCTTTATTTACATTTAAGTCAAGATTGAAATGAAATGCCACCATCTAAATATTTAATTTGTTCCTTTATCCTTCTTTTTTCCTTCCCATCCCCTCTCCTCTCTTCATAGTATAGTGTTAATTTTTCGTATTTTGTATTTTGTTAATCTTTGTTTTTAATTTTGTATAAAATCGTATGATTCAATATGTCCATGTACTTGTATTTTTTTCAAACTGAACGGTTTAATTAGTTAGGAAGAAATTGCCTTAATGCAATATGCCTGCCCTTATATGTATATAAATTGTAAATGTATATAAATTGTTAAAATAAATAAATAAACAATATGGCTAGAAACCACGTATTTCCAATGATTTATTTAACTCCAGTTAGTTCATATATTTTGAATTGAAAGAAGCATACAGCCGATATTGATGACAAATTTAATCTTAGTAAATGTAGCTATGAAAGGAATTGACTACACTTTCATAAGTGAATAATTTTCTGAAAAACAAACAAACCTCACATATTTGCAACTAGATACAAACATGTTGAAATTCTGCTTAAAACTTTTATTTCTACACATTCACCATCGTTCCTTTAAACATAAATACTACGAAATAAAAATGAAATCATCACAAAATGCTTGAACTTAATTAATCACACTGTCACAATAAGTAATTTGAAACATAAATATCAAATTACATTACAACGCCGTTTTAAAATGGATTTTATCTATTTAAGCACATTCCTTGTGAGAAACATAGTGTTTTGATAATGTTTTTTTGTTCTTCATATTAAATTACGATTCTAGAAATTTAAAAAAAATATGTATGTAAAGTTTGTTTAATTCTATTTTTCCTAGAACCATTGTTTCACTTTATTGTAATATGTAAGTTTAGGCATTGACATGTCTGAACCTTGTATCCATGTCTTATTTGTTTAAAATTAGAATCTTACGCCTTGCATTTTTTATTAAAGACTATTTAAATATCGCAATAAATAAATAAAAAATCTCGGACGCACGATTGAATAAGGCATCGCAATACACAGATACCTTTAAAGGTAGACAGGATGCTGCCGAGATTCCAATCACCTGTGTCTGCAGTGAGCCTGCGCCCGCCCTCCGCTGGCCACCTAGCTTCATGCATCTATAATAGATAGAGGAGAGATCTCATTGTGACCCCAACATGCAAACCTCCTTCTATCTTGGACGATTACGCACGCCGCCAGTTCATTCAACCTGTACCAGCCGTGCCGCATTCAGACGTAGATTGTTGCTATTAAAAACATAAAACATACCCGTAGAAACCATGGAAATATGATAAATATGTTGGTATTACGTACTTGAAGAGCAGTGATCATTCGTGTCATCCGGAATGGAATTGCGGTTACTTGTCCTTAGCACCTCGCCATGCTTAGCAGAAAGAACGGCTCCTGACCAAAAACACTGGCAGAGCATTTCTCTACATTTTTCAAACTTGTATTATCAGTATCAAGTTTAATAATATTCTAATGTAATAAGTCTAAAATGATGTTGCAAACGAACGATAGTATGTGCAATGACAGCCCGCGCATCGGAAAACCAGATCGAAACGCTAAAAACGTATTATTTTTTTAAAATTACGTATTGTTTTATACGCACTAACATTATACGCACATTGTGTACAACCAAATCACATAAATTCTTACCAATATTCTGTCAGTACGCATGTTCAAAGTGTTGTTACAGGCAAAGTACAAATCTGCACTAGAGCCGGTAGTGCACGGATTTTGCGTATAGTCTTCTTTCTCTAACGCGTGAATTACCGCTAAGTAGCACAGTATATTTCGCTCAGGCCGCGGTTTTACCAGATCTGGTATTTTTCTTACAAATTTACGGTAAATTCTCGTGCAAAACAAAATATCCACGGTGTCGATTAGCGCATGCGTGATATAAAAAGATAAAAATGTCATCCGCTAGAGTCGGTTTCGCTAGATTTTCATATAATGTTGCAATGTATCCCAGTTTCAGAGTTGAACACAAGACCTCTGGCATGGTATACAAACGCGCTGACCACATAGTACTTATTGAATTTGTATGTCACCCGTGAGCGTTTAAATATTTTAATACTTATACAATAAATCAACTTTACACTATTTCCGTCTCAGCGTTACTTTGTATAGTAGTATAGAAAAACAAGACTTAAAAGTTTCTTATCGCGAATTTCCATTCGCTTAGTTTGCAATTAATAGATCATAGAAAATAACCGGCATAATTACATAAAATTCCATACAAATATAATCTTGAATAAATTCAGTTACATATTCGGGAACATGCATATGTCCAGCGTAATTTTATTTCATTTCAACTGCACCACATTTTTAGAGTACGAGTATCTCATGAATTTATCGGCATTGAATTTAGTAACATCATTCCTCAAGAATTTTCAGACATACACATACACATAGGTATGTCATATTAAATTTCAACTGTATCATATTTAAGTACATGTTTCCGACGAATATATAAGGAATTCAATGTGTTAAATTTCATCTGTAACACATTTGATCACATGTTTAATTCCTAAATTTTCCTATGCGAATTCTAGTTGATTAAACATGTATTATATTCACCATTAGATTTGTGATGGCCTTAGATTTGTTGAGGAGAAAAAAGTATTATTGTGAATCAGAGAGAGATCTATATAAATGTACATGATTCAATAAAGAACCCTGAACGAACCAGCTAGACGATTGTGTTTTTTACAAGACTCAGAGGAACATCAGTTTTATCGTTTTATTCGCTTTTAAACATGGTGAAGTTCCATTAAATACATAGTTACATAACTGAGAATTCACAAAGAGCTGGAGCAACTTTGAACACTTATGCCAGTATCCTATATGGGTGCGAATACTGACACCTTACTGGAACTCAAAACAACAAACTTGAGTTTTGCGAGTTAGCGGTTGAGGATGAGATAAGACATAAGGTGGTTCGATTTTAGGTTTGACGAACGTAAACAGCAGCCTCCTGCAACGAGCGTTTTGAGGATGCGCGGTGGACCTGACTTAGATACGTGCTGCGGATGCCTTAGGAAACTTTAACCCAAGTTGCCTCTTTTTCACACCTGCGGGTCCGCCGTTCTGGAAGGCCGTCGATGACGATCTTTCGGCTTTATTCGGCGGGACTAAGGGACGCGGGATTGACGAGCGAGGAGGCGAGAGGCTGGCTAGCAATTGGGTCATCAGGAGGTGTCTGTAGCTCAATCACAAATAACTATCGACGTGCTAATAAGCGACGTGACAACAATTTCTCACCACGGTTGTTTATCGTATTCGCGATCACAATGATCACGCGATGCAACATCCGTGAACACCTAATATTAAATGTCAAAATATTTCCGTTTCGCGACGTATAATCCTGCTGCGCAATCACATATTTGAATTTCACCGGTGTAAATATGGAAAATATTCCAAAACTGCTATTTTTTTTATTATTATTATTTATCATGCTATTTATTGTATTTAGCCGGCGTTTGGCAAGCTAAATGTTAAGAAAAGCAGTCGCCATAGTAATTGTAATTTAATTTTCACTTTTTTGTATTAGATTCTCCTTACTATTTTGCCAATGCAACAACAAAACATCACGCCGTTTCCCCGTAAGGGTAGGCAGAGAGGATAGAGCGCCACATAACTCTATCTTTGCATACAGATCTCGCTTCTTCTACATTCATACATCTTCTCATGCACGCGCGCTGATTATTCCGACTTTTGACATGTCCATCTTCAAGTATTTGTTGGATTTGGTCATGCCATGTCTTTCTCGGTCTACCTCTATTTCTGCATCCATCAACATTCGCATTGTAAATATTCTTAGCCGTTCTTTCGCTGTCCATTCGTTCTACGTGTCCAAACCAGCGCAGAGCTCCTTTCTTGATTTTGTCGATAATGCTTGTCTCAGCCTCACATAAGGTACGGATCTCAACATTTGTACATCTATCGTACATAGTTTCGTACATATCGTACATAGTTGCCAATGCAATATATTGTATTATTTTTTTTAGTAAACACCGATTTTTACCGACCCTAAGCATGTTCATTATTGTTCATTGTGATCACTCAAATGCTTAGCATGTTTTTAAGCACGTCGATAATTAATTGTGATTGAGCTACTGGTGATGTCCATATGTTCCACTTAGGAACGGATGTGGAAAAAGATGAAGTTTCGTTTCTATATAAATACTAAAAAACTAACGTTTGTAGGACAAAAACTTGTTTGTACAAATAGCGGTAAACAAGGACATCTCCATTGTTTTAAAATCTTGATACACCTTCCAAATACTAAGTTGCGCGGACACATGCTTTGAATCACAGGAACTGCCTATTGTTTATTTGAAATGTATATACCACACCTGCCCTACTCTCCAATTTCTAGGTACCAACGTATTTCGATAAAATATTTAGTAACTTAAGGCTGTAGTCTTGTAAAACGCACGCAAAATGAGGAAATCATACGATTTTGCCATTTTTGAACGAATGTTTTTTTTTATCGCGCATTAATAAAAAAATAAAAAAACATAAATTAGATAAAAACAATAATTTTAAAGGTATCTATTAAAAAATATACTCAAAATATATATAAACTTAAACCTGAGTCCTATCAGCACGTTGGTTTTAGTTTATATATATTTAGTGAGATTTTAAAAGCAATATTCTTTGTCAATATTCTTTAGACGAAATCCTAAGAGCCTCAAATTGAACAATAAGTCTAGAAATAATTGGATACACTCAAAATATTGTAAAAATTGTTATTATTTCAAATTTCAAGTACAAAGCGTTAGTACTTTGGCGGAGTTATTGCTAAAAGCAATATCTTCTAGCCATCCAAAAAACGGACTAGTCAAAAGAAGAGATTGGTCAAAATTTTGTACCAAAAAAATATATCATCAGATATATGTATATATCAAAAGATACATACATATGTTAAAATAAAATTGAAAAAAAAAACCTAATTAATTAAAAATAACAGCTGTTTTTTTAATTGGGAGATAAGGCTTGCATTAATATAAAAAAATAAAAAGTCATACGTATTAAATGATGAGAGATGTGGAATCAGATAATGAGTTTGGAAGGGGAGAGAAATAGGGATATAAATATTTACATATGAGAAAAAAAAGCAGTTAAAACTCTAGAAGTTCAGGATTCTCGGGATATATAATAATGTTTCAGGCGTTTCTTGAAGGTGGCTAGAGAATGAGCATTTTTTATATGAAGAGGTAGCTCATTCCAAAGTCTGGCAGCTTTATATTACTAACACTTACAGAATATTGACCTAAGTGTAAAAACGTGTTTTTTGTATTACGCATAACATTATTTTCATTGGCTATCATTTCATCAATTGGATGTTCCAATGCAGTGTTCTATGCATCATAGGGCGCAGATAGGGATATGACAATGATGAATAACATCTTAAGCTCTGCATCGATATTTTTTTTATTTTATCTGCTTTATGTTAAGGAATTAGAGACAGTCGTGTTTTTTTTTCCCATACCTCTTCTCCAATTTTGGGGAACTACATTAGGAGCAAATCAGTCAGTGTCAGAAGGCTTAATTTACCTTAAGTTTCCAATAAGAAGATATCCTTTTGTTCAGTTTCTGTAGTAAGTAAATTCCTCCCACAACTGTCGACTGCGGGTCATTGAACTCTCTCGTGATAAAATATACACGAGCATTGTTTGAAAGGCTAAAAATACTCATGTGACAAGTTCATAAATATGCGCTAACGCATTTTGTCAAAAACAAAGATTTTGGGACAAAACATGTTTTAAGACTATGAGTAAAATCCAGCTCCATTTGAATATAAAAAATAAAAGTATTTATCTATAGGCTTGTAATGAAAGTATGTTTTATTAACAATAACATCTTGTTAATATCAAAATTTATAAAGAATATATTTTTTTTATTTTTAAATTTAAAACAAACATTTGGACATACTCAAAACATTGTTGATTGCAATCCATTATTTTCTTTCTTTTCATTGTATACCGATAAAAACATGTAAAATGGATTTATAAAAATTCGTTGTATTTTCAAAATAAATATGGATATTGTGGAGAAATATTTTCATACATAATTTTGAAAAAAAAAATGTTAAAAAACATGTCTTTACAAAAACGCGACTTCTTTCGCCTTGACAATTGTGACGTCAAGATTCATGACGATGTTCTGTTTAAATTTAAACGGTCACAAAGTTCAAATTTTAACCGAATCGTGACGTATTAGGGGCGTGGCCAATGCAAGAAACCGAAACTGAAAAACTAAAAGCAACTTTAATATTAGGGTAAAAGAACACAAGGTGCCTAAATAAAAATCTTTTTTCTGAATTCGCAAACCATCTAATAGAAAATTATTTAAAAAGCTCTTCATGTTGAAAATAAAATATTGAAATTAGACAACACGGTAATCTTAGAAATTAAAAAGTGGTTATTAATAAAACAAAAAACAAAGAAAACTCCTCTCCAGTTTTAAATATCGTACACTCCACACCTCACAAGAAAAACATGACTAATTAGCTATCTTTAAATTTAATGTTTCGTAAACGCTGTTAAAATAAAATCGGATAAGATTCATTAGTAAATTATACCTCGACAAAGAAGCTTGTGTAGCTTTGCACCGGTCGGTAGAAAAAATAAATAATAAAAGCAAGTAGTAAAAAACAATGTTGTTTTATATTTATTTCACTATTTTAAAATTATTTTAATTTATTTTAATAAAATAAAATAAATTAAGCAGTTTACATACAGTTTTAAGCATATAAAAAAGGATTTTAAAGGTTGAATGCAGTCGAAATGCTGCTATCTCACTAAATAACATACAAAAACTAATCTTTAGATTAACAACAGGGATGGAGAATACCTTAAACAAGGGAATATGGAAGTCAAGGCATTTACAGGGCTTATGACCTGTCATTGGCTGGTTTAAGTGGCCACTTTACACACTGTGTAACATTCACCATTTTGCCTATGTTTGAACATCCAATCCAGTATTTTGTCTATGAACATTTGGACAAACTCAAATATTGTAATCTTTAGATCATTGCGTCCAATGCCTACCCCCAATTGAAGCACTTTTATACCTAATTATTTATTACATACGTTCATTTGTTTACCTAGCTGCAATAGGAGTGTATTTCTGAATCTAGTTGAATGTTAACAGTTTAGGGTACCGAATTTGGGTGTTATTCTTAGAACCGAGTTAGAGGGCCGCAGCCGGGCTGAGGCGCAAGGCCCGCCCTGTTAACTGACTCCCAGCTCGCTATGGGGCAGTAGTGCCTCCGGATTGAGGGCACGGAGTGTGTAATATGATTGGACGAGCATTGTACCCGGCGTCGTGTGGGCGGCCAGGAAGTGCGGGGAGGGAGAGGGGCGGATATTCGTGTCAACGAACGGTAAACTATTCACTGCTCGACCTATCCTCTCGCCGAGAGGTCGCTAACGGGTTAATCTCTGTATCGAGTGCCACATTTATCACTATCCACTATCCATATCCAGTCACTCAATCATCTCTCCGCGTACAATTTAACACTAAAGGAGATCAATTCGAGTCTTCGCGGCGATCGAGAGGACATCGAGATCATGCATCATTAGTAGTTTAAAAGCATCGCTGTATCTTGACACAGATTAACGAGTCAATACTCTCCAAATAAAATGAAATTATCGACCAGGTAAAAGCGCGCATTGTTAAAACGTTAAAAAATATATATTATTCAGAAAACTCTAAATTCAAATCTGTACCTTTAGAGGATAAAACACGGGAGTCAACTTTTTGCCGTTTTGATCTTAAAAATGCAGAAAATATCGCCAAAACCCCGCAGTCCACTTTTTAAAAAAAAATGTTTTTTTTAAGATGAAATAAAAATCTGAAGACTATTTTGTTTTTATGTTGTAATTTCAGTGGTCTCAGATACGCTATTTAAATCTGGACTTTTAATATAAAAATCATCATTCTTTACATTGAAAGTTCATTGTAGATTGAAATTATCTCATTTGGTTCAAAAGTTATCATGTTTTGGAAATCGCGCAATCACAAAATGTTGTTTCCTGAACACGGTCAATGTACCTTGGTTGACCGTGGTTTATTCTTTAAGGTAAAGAAATATATTCAGAGAAGGCACCTCAGTAATATAAGCACATTTTGACAGATGTTGTCGTGTATTGATAGAATCAGGAAATAAATCAAAGACATTGATTTTTCATGTATTACCTGAACAATCACACATATAATAAGGAGAAAACCTCGCTGTAGAAGGGTTTAAAATCGTACTATGAATTGCCCGAAGGAATTAAAAATTTCAAGCTTTAAAATATTTCAAATAAAATTTCAAAAATACGTTCTCGATAAATTTTTATATTACCTGCGATGTAGTGAAAATAAGTTCTCAAGATGTTATGAAGTTTAAGTATAAATAAATCGAACCAAAAATCTTTTCAAATGTTTTTTCCGGAAATGCTCGCTGTTACGCGTATTATAGTTGTTAGGCATTTTTAGAATCGAAATTCGACCATGTTATCTATTACACCTGCCCGAGTATTTAAATCTCAATAAAAAATAATTCTTTAATTACTTATGGAACACGTGGCTCTCTCGAATTTTACTATGGCATCATCGATATTTTATTACCTTTTAAAGATGCCCTTACCATAAAAAATACATGGCTATTTTAGCTGTTATTTCAAACTGTTATTATAAATGACAAAAAAAACTAAAAACATATCAAAGGCTCTGCTTTAGTACAACTTATTTGCCAGCATGCGTCACACTCTGAGTATAAACACAAATTTGTGCTTGATTACAACACCAGGTTTACTAGTATAGAAGGGCTAGCTGTTTCTAAATATTGTAATAAATATAGCAAAAGGACATTGCTATACAGTTTATACCTTAAAATTTGTAACATGTTGCCAAAAAATATTAAAAATAGTGAGTTATAAAGGAGTGAGAAGTATGCTCAAATCATGGCTAGTGGTAAAAAGGTTTTGTATCAATGATTGTCTAAATTTTTAAGAAAATATGATATAGTATGGTATAATATGGTATGTTTTCAAATAAAATTATTATTAAGGATGGTTAAATATTAAATAACATCGAAAAAATGCTTGCGTGCTTGCAATGAAGAACTCCAGCCCTACGGGAAATTGGATACAAAAAATATTTCTTACGCTCGGTAGAAATTAGAGCATTAAATTGTCCAGTAAAGTTTGTTGAAAATGTATAAAAAAAATGTACAAAATATTTTAATAAAAACGAACTACTTTGAAGGATGTCACTAGTTTATAAGAATCAACCGTTAATAAGAGAGTTGTAAAAGATTTCCTGTTTACTGTAAGTGAACGGACCAATCGGCAGAACTGACCAAGAAGAAGCGGAAGAGAACTTGAGAAGTCACACGCGGAGTAATTCCAAAAATACAAAACGCTGATAATACGATACACAAATTTTTTAAATATTTTTTTGATAGTCTATTAACAAATATATAATTTTTAAACCACTGGAACTCTCTTAGTACCGATTATTTGATTGCCTACATCGATTACAAAAGCTGATAAAATGATCTTGAATAAATCCAAGTTTCCACAAATGAGAAATAAGTATAATAGCGAACATGACACGAGCACGCGTGCCAGAACATAATAATATGAAGTTGTGTCATTTTTGCTCGTCAGAACTGTGTCTTCTCTATAAGTATTACACAACGCTTTAAGGTCAAGGTCAATGTCCTTAGCATTATTTATTTTTGCCGCGTGTGTCAGATTCAGAGGACTGTGAAGAGAGAAGAGAGTGGAGTGACAAAGATAGAGCCGTGCGAAGTGTGTTCATTCCGCATATTATTACGAAATATAAGTGCTCATGTCATTATTCTTTTATAGCGTAAATTATTCAATATGGAAACCAGACACTACAGAAGAAAAAACGTTTTCGGATTGTTGGTTTTAGTAATTTCCTTTCGATTTTTAGAGTCTACGCAATAATTCTCAGGCGCGTTGTTACTTTCTTAACACCGCGTATGTAAAAATTAAGATATTAGAAGAAACTGCCGATTTAATGAGGGTTAATTTAACGTTACTTTATTTAAATATGTAATGCATTTAATTATATTACATAAATATATATATATTACTTATATATATTTATACGAGGGTCATCCGGAAAGTAGTGCCCGTTTGGAAATATTTAATATAGTATATACAAACAAATATGAACGTTTTGTTTGTAAAGAACATACCTTAAACTACTTCTTTACACAGTCACCTAGCAAATTTAAGCATTTGTCGTAATGTGTGACTAATTTTTGTATCCCAGCGTCATATTCCTTCGCCGTCAGTGTATTGAGATTCGTAGACACAGCCGCTTTCAGCTCTTTATCAAATTACTTTCTTGCCAAAAATTCTTCGAGTTTTGTAAACTGATGGTAATCTGAAGGAGCGAAGTCTGGACCACAGGATGGATGATCGAAAGTTTCTCATTTGAATCGTTGCACAAGTTGTTGTGTTATGCCAGCCGTATGAGGCCTGGCATTATTGTGGAGGAGGATGACGCCAGTAGACAACAGACCTCGCCGTCGATTTTAAATCGCCAGCCGTAATTTTTTTAATATCGCGCAATATGTATTGTCATATTTTGGGAGGAAAGAAATTTGAAAGTGATAACGAGCTGAAAGCAGCTATGACTACGTATCTCAATACTCTCAATAATCGAATATTTATTCAATATTCACCAAGTATAAATTATCTGCAATTTCTCTAATAACTTGTTCTTATGTATATGAAGAAGTGCACGTGCCGTTTGTAACGTTCTCCGCATCGGACTTGCATCATCCGTCATACGATCCTCCGCCATCGCCTGATAGCCACCAGCTCTTCCGCACCTCAAACTACACTGGCTTAGTCTAAGGTTCAAACTCTTCATTCGTTTTCTAAGACCCGACAAAATAAAAAAAAACAATTGAAAAGATTGGTATTTTCAAAAAGATATGAATTGACAGTTGAAAAATGGAGTATATTGAAAGACCTGGAGATAAATACGTAGAAGAGTGTTCGGCATCTAATCGGTCGTGGTTTGGAGATGTTTTTCTAGATATTGGTGACCTCGTAAATATGAAGAAAATTAAATGCAGAAGGGTATTTGACCATTCCTTAGAATCTTGGAGGCGATAATTTTCCTTTTTAGGTAGGATGATGATCCGAAGCATACAGCCAGATGAATTCAAACTTATTTGATCCAAGTGGATGAGGATGCAGAGGAAATTTGGTTACTTGATTTGCCCCTCCAGAACCCGGACATTTATCTAAAATAAATTTTATTTATATTTATAGAAAAATAACTGAAAGTGTTCCAAAAATGAAGAAGACTTGCGGATTGTGCTGCTTAGAGAATATTAAAAAAAAACACCACAAGAAATTATCAATAAGCTGATATCGAGCATGCCAAACCGCTTAATAGCAAAGACCTTTAAAATAAATGGCGGTTATTTCATTATTTTATTATTCCATTTCCGCACCTAATGGTCAATGGGACACTACGTTGGTTGGTACTACACCAACTAAGACACATCTTGATCGTTTCTGTTACATAAAGTTGACAATCCCGAGTTAGTATTAAACAGAAAGCAAGCACAAAACATAATCCATAATATACTGCATTCCACATACTACCTATTACGATTGAGTGAATTCAGTCTTTCATATAAAGATGTTTGACAGAAGTAAGAAGTAACTATCACGTGTTTGCATAAATAATGAAATACCCAGTCAACCAATGAGGTATTATATTAGTGTAGTCAACCAATTTTATTCAACGTGTTTGCTCAAGGTCAACTCAAAAATTCATATTCCTTGTACAAAGAAAACGCATTATAAATCGACCGCATTTTTATTCAATCTCGCCGATAATCGTTATCGCCGTGCAAAGTGCTCGAAGCTAATTGAATGTTGATTTAGTTTTTGCGCTACCAAATTTCTAAGAGCTTGGCCGACTATTTGAAATAGGTGAAATGGTGTGGTGCGCGTATTGAAAACAATCGGAAAAAATGGTACGATTTCATCACGTTTTTATGGAAATGGTGTTCGAAAATGCTACTGTCGAGTGCTAAAGTTCACAACTGAAACGAATCAACGCCTAATACATAAAAAAGTTAAGACCATTACGAATGCTTTTTTTAAATATATTTTACACACGCATTTGGATATTTTAAACAATTCTTACCTTCGGTCAAACAAAAAATATTTTTAATGCATTCGTTATAAGCGGAATAAACTTTCGAATGCGATGCATCGCTGTTGTTTTTTCAAAGTTGAATAAGAAAGCAACATTACTGATGGTGACTCCATACAAAAATAAACGTATTTCTTTAACCCAACACACTTTACACTCTTGCCTTCTGACAGCTTACAACTCACACAAAACCCGTCCTAGTCCGTCCTTCCTTCACCGCGCGCGTGTAGTCGTTAGACGCCTCAATGTTAGAAGAATATTTCCTAGCCCCTACGTACCTACTAAGAGGTGAAAGAAGCCACAAACACACGCTGTCGAAGTGTTCCTGGCGTTAACCGTGTCAAAACGTTACAATATTCGACAAGTCAGAAAATTCGTGTTCATTAAACTCGCAATTCGCTTTGAGGAATCGGCAGTAAAATTTGGTAACGGGAATTCTGTTGGCTTCAAATTGTAATAACGGGTTACTCCCCGTCATCTGTTTCGTTATTTTTATTTTAACATCCTTTGCAGCCATTCCTCGGGGCTGAACAGTCGCAAATTGCACGTAAATGCTGGTTGTAAAGTTGAAAATTCCGTTTCGAAATGAGTCATGCTCCGACGGTCGCTTCGAAGAAGCGATAAAAGTCTCGGGAAAAAAGAGTCCCTCCCAGATACTACCACATTAGCAGTAAAAGCGAAACCTACTCGGCCTTGAGTCGAACACGAACTCGGAGAATCTTTTAAATTTAAATTATTGTTGCCGACCCGAGCATTTTGCTTCGTGGAAAAGTAAGCGTCACCCACGCCGCGGAGAGTTTTAGTCTTGGAGTCTCAGGACCAGGATCTCGAGAGAGAGTAGTCTAGGAAGGTGCGCATCAGTCAGCTCGCTTGTAACACCAGCCAACATAATACTGTAATATGTAAATGGGCACTTAGAAATAGTTGACCGGCAGAAATCTCAATAAACTGCCGGTAAACTATTAGCGACCCGAAGTCTCGCAAGTTATATTTTAGAAAGCGTAGAAGGAATATACTGGTGCGTTATGCAACTATACGATCAAATGCAATTGTGCTTGCAACTTTTTTAAGAGTTGAATACCCGGGATTTGGCATTTCACCAAATGGGATCAGTAGCCCCGACTGTAAAAAGATTTTTACGGAAGTGTTAAACAGGGACCCTTACAGTGAAAGGTCATTCGAACATTGCATAACGCCATCTTAGCGTGATACAAAAACAACAACAACTAATCGCGGATGAATTAACCCCTTCTTTGTTTATTAATCAATTCGGAGATATGTTTCATTGCAATTTAAAATACTTCTTAATATGCTGGACTCACTTAAAAATATTTGTACATGGCTGGTTGAGTATTGCACTACCTGTTTAATCGAACTGGAATAAAAAAACGTTATTGTAATAAACACGGTTTCCTAGAATTTACAGCGCTTATGACATAATTTTGGCTGGTTTACGTATAGTACAGAAGGTTCCTAAGTGGATCATAATAATTCATGTTAAGCAAAAAAACAAAATACAAACGGAATTAATAAAAAAAGGGAAAAGGTTACGAGTATCACTTTTACTTAACGATCGTATGAAATTTCATAGTACCTACATAATATTATTAAGTATGTTTTTTAAACGTTTATTTGGTATAACACTTTTACTTGGATTACATTATTTCAGTTTACTAATTTTGGACCGGTATGACTCTTCGTGCGAGAAAATTAATAGATCTTTACGTAAAAATTCGCAGACGAATGTTTTGTTCGCGAAGAGTACATTGAACTCGGCAAAGACATTCATTTATATGAACGTGCTAATAATCGCATACCATTCTCAGTATCGCCATGTTGACATACAAATTGAAATAAAAATGGCACCGAGAGTGGGCACAAGAATTAGATATTCAATTATCAAAATTCGATCGTGTCCTATCATTCGATCAAAAAAACGCTGTTTTCTTTATTCGTTTCTCAGAAGCAACGTTATAATATGGTGCTGTAGGTATTCGTAAGGTTAAAAATGTTTTATGTAGACCATACAGTAATCAAAACGTGCCGTCTATGACATCATACGCAAAAACTTTTACAGTAAAAATAATAAAATTTTGACATTAATATAATTATGTGATAGTGTAGTAAATTTATAATATAATAGTGTGGTAAATTTACAAAGTCTTTTATTTTAAATAAATTCAAAATGTTTTTCCAAGAAGTAAATGCTGAAACAATAAATAATATATAATTATTACATCAAAATCGAAAACATGTTTAAACAGGGAACATTGAAGTTTAAGCATTTACAGGGCTTATGACCTGTCATTGGCTAGTGGAAGTAATCTCTTTACAAACCGTGTATCATTCACCATCCAGCCTATATTTGAACAGCCTTATTTCTATATTAAAATTGAAGGGCTTAATTGTGTACCTTAAAGCATAAACCACGGAAGTCACATTGAACGAAATGTTCAGAAAAAAAGATTTTTTAATTGCGTGATTTCCAAAACATCATAACTTTTGAACCAAATGAGATAATTTAAATCAATTGAGAACTTTTAATGTAAAACAATTATTATTTGGATAGTACTAGTACATATTAAAATAGCGTATCTGGGACTACTGATGTTTTTTGCATTAAAAGAAAGTGGACTTCGGATTTTTATTTCAACTTAAAAAACATTTTTATGACGAAAGTGGACTTCGGTGTTTTATCCACGTATAAAATAGAATATATCACGTAGTGTTTGAACAAATAAATAATGAAATTGCTTATTGCGATACTTTCTGCATTATTAACATCAAAATGGCAAAAGATGGACTCCCGTGTTTTGTCCTTTAATGTACAGAATTCTTCAAGGGATTATTCTTATCTGCAAACATTTGGAAAATCTCTAAAATATCTTTTATTTAACCAACTACCTAGTTCAAGAAGAAATATAAATATATAAAATGTTTTCAAGCGTTGCCAATTAGGTGAAATGAATTTCGAATGAATTTCGACCATATCAATAAAGATCGACAGATGAAAGAATTGAAGAAATATTTATTTGTTTTTATTTATTTATTCACAACAGATAAATATGGAACTAGCTGTGTCTAGTTAGGTCAAATAATAAACTACAATAAAACAGTACAACAATAATATTTTAGTACAACCAAAACATTAATAAAAGATAACACATAGCACATCAATATAGAAAAAAATAAACAGACAAACATTTCATTTGCATGAAACCACTAACTCAAATAATTGAAAAATCATCAAGGTGTTTTCAAACTCAAAATCTCCCTCCGGGAAAATTCATCCTTAAATTAATATTCCATTGAATGATAATATTTTTAACATCTTTAGTAAAGGTTGTATGAGTCTTTTGTTTAGATTTGTCTGGTAATTTATTTTATAATTTCAGTCCCTGTAGCTCAATCACAAATAATTATCGACGTGCTAATAAGCGACGTGATAATAATTTCTTACCATGGTTGTTTATTGTATTCGCGATCACAATGGAACATCCGTGAAAACCTTATATGAAATGACCAAATATTTACGTTTCGCGACGTATAATCCTGCTGCGCAATCACAAATTTGAATTTCACCGGTGTAAATATGGAAAATATTCCAAAACTGCTATTTTCAATTTATATATGTATTATTTATCACGCTATTTATTGCATTTAGCCGGCGGTTAGCAAGCCAAATTTCAAGAATAGCAGTTGCCATAGTTATTGTAACTTAATTTTCACTTCTTTGTTTTAGATACTCTTTACTTTTTTGCAAATGCAATTCCTATATTGTATTATTTTTTATATAATATTAATACCTATATAGTTTTATTCCCCTTTTATTTATATTTTTTTTACCAGTGACCGACAACATAAAATAAAAGTGGAATAAAACTATATAGGTATTTCTATTATTATAATTAAAATGCAGTTCCACCAAGAAATGTCAGTAGAAAAACTCAATATATTGTTAACGCCGATTTTTTGCCAATGAACTGTATTTATTTACGAGGAAAACAAAAAACAAACCGACACGAGCGTTGATTTAGAGATTACACACGCGTCGACTTATAACTGCGATAACTCAAGCTTGTTCATCAAATGCTTAGCAAGTTTTTAAGCACGTCGATAGTTAATTGTGATTGAGCTACTGGTTTATTAGTCTCGACAGTCCTTGTCTTGTTTTAGAATGTTAAATATGTTATTGTTCTGATATTCTCGTATTGTGTCTATATTTAGTACATTTTTTTCTGAGTTTTAATTCCTCGTCTAAAATTACATCAGTGGCTTATTTACGAAAAGATTTTATTCCTGAACTTCTTTATTGAAAGTCTTGTTTCCCCTTAATAGCTAAATACGCTCTTCCAGAATATTAAAACACTCTCGGTGTGATTAAGAGAAAAAAAGTCGTGCTACTTTTGGGTGGATATTTTAGCATAAACATAATAATGTGTATTACACAGCAAATAAAGTAATTCCTTCAATTAGCCAATGACAGATTGAAAATGCAATTTTTTTCATTTGCAGTTTATCAAAACACACATTTTATTCCATTTTTGTATCGAAAGACCAATTCATACTTTTGGGCTCGACACTTGGCATCAATTAAAACTGAAATGAATAAAGATTGCTTAGTACTTTAAAATGAAATGTGAGATCGATAGTTGCTTAGACTACCCTCCTGAAGAGAAAGCCTTTACACAAGTAAAAGTACACTGGATCTAATCACAATTTTGATTATAGTTATAATTATTTAAATACTTTTTTGTTGCAACACAGGGGGAAAACATTTTTGAGAAGGGAATATGGAAGTCTAGGCATTTACAGGGTTTGGATTTTACATTCTCATGTATGTTGATTTAATATAGAAAATACAAGTATGGAGAAAACATCGCGTTTTATTGGAGCTGATCCCATACGTATACGTATACGATAACGAGGCAGATGGCTTCGAAATATTACCAAAATTTGATTGAATGACAGTGAACATTTTACTACTTTTAAGTGGATTTAATGCAATTAAAATAATTTTTAACTTATTTTATCTAGAATTATGAAAGCATTTTTTAACAAAATTTCTGTAACAGGCGCACGGAGCATGACAAGAAAAGCATTATAGCGTGTTTTTATGTAGGTTCCTACATTTAATTTTCATTAAAAAAAATCCATTTGAGATTTTAATCACTATATATCTTACGAGTAAATTTTTTCCAAACATCAGTAATATTCAACAATGTTTTGAATATGTCCAAATATTTGTAGACATGCTGGATTTCCTCCCTTGGGAGTTATTTAGATTTAAATTTGTTGCAACAGAAAGGGAAAATATATTTGAAAAGGTTAAACGAAAGTCTGAGCATTTACAGGACTTATTACTTTACACACTTTTCTGCCTATGTTTAAAAATCTTGTCCTAGTAAAGTAAAAGATCTGAAACCTTTATCACGTGGGTGAGATTCATTCAGCTGAACCATTTACTACAAGGCAGTGCCTGAAAACAATTTTTCAATTTTTATACTTCTTATACCCGTTTGCTTCACAAAATGACAGATGGAGGGGTTGAAGAAATGTGGATAATTAAACATCGGCAGAATGGTGAATGTTACACATGTGTAAAGTGGCCACTCAAAACAGCCAATGAAAGATCATAAGCACTGTAAATGCCTAGACATCCATATTTCGGCCTCTGTGGTGTAATGGCCAAGACGCCTGACTCACACACGGAAGGTTCCGGGTTCGATTCCTGGTGAGAACACAAAAATTAAAATGTGACTTTTTTCAAGCCTGGGTTTTCTGTGATGTAATTCACTACTGTAATTGGGCCTCCTGGCCTGTTGCAAAAATAAATAAATAAATATTCCCTTCTCAAAAATGTTTTCCTTCTCTTTTGTAATAAATTTAGATAAAAATTACTTCCTTGGAGGAAATCCAGCTTGTCTACAAACTTTTATACATACTGAAAACATTATTGATTTAAATACTTAGTTGTTTACTGATATTTCTCTCTTCTTACTATCTTCGTAAAGTAAATTTAGCTTTCAATATAACGTCTTATTCTTCATATCCTTTCCGCACCCAATGGCACATAAGGCTCGCATTGGTACACCAATCACAACGGATCTTGATATTTTTTTCTGTCACATGAAAGAAAAATGATCAGCCTTACGCTTCAGGTGCCAGTCCAGGGTCTATGAAATATTCTAGTGTAAAAACACCTTTTTTTATTAATTTTTCATCTCAACCATGCCGGGAATCGGACCCGAAACCTCTTGCATGATAGACAAACGCTCTGACCACTATACCACGAATCCGATAGTTCAGACAGAATTCTTAACCACCGCATATTCTCTTAAATACCATAACGGAGATGTGCCTGTTAGGTCGGACACATTTTGAACCATGAAAATCTCCCGCATGCTATTTTGAAAGGAACGATAGACGGCCTAAACCCAAAGGACGAAGTAGGTTAAGTGATCAAATTAAAGGATATTTGAACTTTGCATTATAACATTATGGCCAATATGGAAATATAACTTTTTAAAACATTTTTAAAGTAATAAAGGTCTATGAAATACTGTCCAGTATTTTTTTTAAAATCGTTACTTATTAGTAGCATAAAAAATCACTTTTAAGTTGTAATTTTGAATTGTTGAATCATTGGCCACGCCCTTAATACGTCACGATTCTTGTTTATTTGTTCCTGACCATTATTTGTTTAGAACATGGTCACGAATCTGGACGTCACAACTATCAAGGCCAAACATGTCGCGTTTTTCTAGTGACATTTTTTTTTTTTTTCTTAAATTTATGTATGAAAACATTTCTCCAGAATATCCATATTGGTTTTGAAAATACAATTAATTATGCTAAATCCATTTCATCTATTTTTATCGGTATGCGTAGTATGTGATATTTCCCTATTGAAAAAAGCCGCGGAAAACCGAAATGAATAAAACAAAAAATCGTCATAAATAGTGCATTTAGAGCAGTGATATTATCACTGCTCAGATTGCAGCGGGCGCGAGCGGCGGAATCTCATAGTAACCCATCACCCATGGTTTGTACATACTCCGGTACCAAGAACCAAGAGCCACTAAGCCCATCTGATAGCCCTCCGGCTGGTGACGTGTGATGCCGCGATGACGTGATCAGAATGCCATCCGCGAGAGGAGAACCAGTCATATGTTACATACTCCGCATCTTTTCTACGAAAATATTTTAATCGTCCACCGCGTCCGGCTGCCCGAGTGTACTATGCGGAATCCGAACCTTTACCTTCGACTTGAGAGTGAAAACGTGGTTCGCTGTGGTCCACTTGTTATATGAGTTAAATTAATAGCGTTCCTATAAATGATATTCCAAAAGAGGAATGAATACTCAATAAAATATAGAACACGTCTACACCCTAGTAGCGTACAAAAATGATTATAAATTTGTACCTACATATAAGTACAATATTTGAGTTTGTCCTAATGTTCGTCGACAAAAGACTAAATTTCACCCCCTCGGGAGTCATTAAGATTAACAAATTACAACAGGGATGGAGAATACCTTAAATAAGGGAATATTGAATGTTACAGTGTGTAAAGTGGCCACAAACCAGCCAATGGCAGGTCATAAGCCATGTAATTTCCATATTCCCTTATATAAGGTATTCTTCATCCCTGTTGTAATTTATTAATCTTAATGACTCGATTGGCGGCCTCCGTGGTGTAGTGGTTAAGACGCTTGACTCACGCACGGAAGGTTCCGGGTTCGATTTCCGGTGAGAACACAAAAATTAAAAATGTGATTTTTCTCAAGCCTGGTTGTTCTGTAATGTAATTCACAACTGTAATTGGGCCTCCTGGCCTGTTGTGGTGCAAAAAAAAATGAAAAACGAAATCCAGTCTTTTGTCTACAAACATTTGGACAAACTCAAATATTGTAATGAAACCAACTGGTCCAAGAAAAAGTTTAAAAATTGAAAAGTTGTTTTAGTATGTAAAATAATTCAGTCAACAATAAAGGTTTCAGCTCTTTAACTTCACTTGTGTTGTAAATATATATTAGACTTTGTTAATCATAGAACTAAATAAAATAAATAATAAAATAAAAATCAACAAATGGAAGAACTGAAGAAATATGGATGTTCAAACATGGTCAAAATGGTGAATGTTACACAGTGTGTAAAGTGGCCACTTAAACCAGCCATTGACAGGTCATAAGCCCTGTAGATGCCTAGAGTTCTATATTACCTTTTCTTAAATGTTCTTCATCTCTGTTGTAGTAAGAAGAATCTTCACATAATATTTGTAATCTGCAAGCTTACTTAAGGAGGAAATAAAAGTAACTGGATTTTAAAATGTTGAATACTGCTTACATTTTTGTATGGACCAATAAGCTTGAATAATCGGCTAATTTCTGCATTCACTGGGAACGAAGTGGCGCTGGGTGTGCTTTATCAATATTTTTATTTATGTTTCTAGAAATATATAAACGGTGGCGGTGATTACTCATAAAAAAATGTTGTGTTATTTATTCTCCCATAAATAAAGTTATTATAAAACATTATTATCGATAGTCAAATATAATGGTCAGCTGCGCATAATCACTTATATGGACGATTCGCCCCTGCTACACCTATAGGCTTCTCTCACAGATGCCAAAGGTCAGTACGACCTTCCGCGTTAGGTTCGCGCCCCGTAGTTGGAGTTTAAACTTCCCTGATGGACAGACGCCTAAAGCGTAGGATCGATCATCTTACATCATGTATATTACACATAATAATTAATTATACACTGCGATTGGATTGGATTACTGGGCGCATATGAGGGAACGATTTCTACTTTGAATACTAAGTAAAATAACTTTATACTGAAACTTTGAACCTGATTTAAACAGTTTTCTGCCATGAAGATTGATTTTTTTCCATTTAGAAGTTATGTAGATATCACACATTTACGGCTAATTTCAAAACATTGAATACCCGCTATAGAGTTTTATTACATTATTTATGGATGTCGTATTCTTGACCTAAACTGCGATTGTTCATGAAAACCATAAAACACGTTATAAATTTATTCCATATATCCTCTTTTTATTATGTTTTAGGTACGTCAATCGTCGCGAGCTTTGTTTAAAGTTATAGAATAATGTTTTTTTTCTGTAAACTTGGGCAGGTGATAAAAAACAACAATCTGTTCTTTCACGGTTTAAATATTTTTTATGCAAAACGGAACAAAAGAATTGCCATTAATAAAACAATTTCATTATTCTTGTTGCAAACACCGTGAATAAGGTGTGGCACCGTTGTAAATTTACTAATGAAAGACAACCTTACGTAAATTAGATTCTAAGAGGTTAAAAAATCTTATTATTTTAACAACAAAATGTTTTCTTCACTAATTGCCTAAATTATCAAAATAATTTTGCAGTGGTAAAAACAATCATGCTTGAAATGCAGTAGGTGTTTTTTTCTTCATATTTGTGTTTTTTTTTTAATATTTCGCTGTGATCATAGAACAACGACAGATGTGCTAAAAATGCGACATTGACTTACTTTTATATTTGACTAGCGGACCCGACAGACATTGTCTTGCCCGAACGTTGTTTACCTGCTATTAGCTGGTTGAACAAACATTTTTTTCGTAAATAATTACACACGTTATTTATTTTTGCCTTTTTTGAGCTATTTTTTTATTCGTAATAAGGGTTAGTTTTTCGTCGTATCTCTTCATGTGATTAACTAAGAGGATTCGTCGCGCTCAAATCAAAATCATGCAAAAATCACTACTGAAAAGAAAAATGCCTGATTGTGTAGTAAAAACGTGCAAAAACTATCCGGATAATAGGAAAAAGACTTTTCATTGATAAGTAGGTACCTAGATGCTTGTGTATGATTGAATTCCAAAACTAAAAATTATTAATATTCTAATATTGAATTTAAGTAGGTACTTGTTTATGGTTGAATTCCACAAACGTCAAAGTATGCTCTGTCTGCAAACAAACAGTGATGCATTTTGTGTAAGAATCCGTTATTCAAAAATGTATCAAAAGTCAGTTAAAATTATTAAGGCATTACTAAAAATCCATCAAACATAACTTAATATGTAAAAATTAAGAAATTGTAAGGAAATTATTCAATTTAGTATCCATTAAAAATAATTGTTGTTTATAAACGTTACAATACAAACTTTTTTAATAAACAAAAAAACAACATCCTCCAAATTTTTTAAATATGCATTTTAGACGAATGCAACCCTGGAAAATCGATGATAACACAAATATGCTTTTAACTTTTTTCCTACTCACTATATTGAAGATGTTATTATTTTTAAACCTTGAGGACGTAAATAAAAAAAAAATGCAAAAAACCTGTCGAGCCATTTTCGATTTTTTGCGAGACACAACATGGCGATTCATTTTTAAATATATAGATACTGAATTTTTTTTATTCCTGGTTTAAAAATATATATATATACACAACTAGATTACGGTATGCATATGAGTTAGCGTGTTTTGGCTATTCTTACAGTTTTTAGCATATTTTATTGAAAACATGCTGATGCGATATTTTTACAGATGTAATAGTTGAAGCCGACCTGAAGAAAGAAACGCACGTCTCATATGAACCTAAACTGAACTCCGAATTAACAGAGACATTCCCGAATAAATTTCGAAAATATTTTACAAATCAACATGAACGAGTTTGCTAACTCATGGAAATGCAGTATTGTGCATTTTTTGTATTTTGAAATAATATTATTTTAAAACCCTTGCTTCGAAACGTTATGTTAAGACAATATGCGCTAATATAGCACCTCAGTTCAAGTACTGTCCGGTGACCTCGGTGGACGTGGAACGTTCATTCTCAATTTATAAAAAAAAAATATTGATAAAAGGCACAACCGCCAAACAGAAAATTCAGAAAAATACATTATAATTTAAATAAAAACAATGATTGTTAAAGCTTTTCCTAATAAATAAATAATAACCGTATTTTTTTAATATTTTATGTTCCATATTTCCACATTTAACTTGCATATTTTAAGCATTTTTATGCATATTTCTGCCTTTATATGTTGCATATAATCCGGTCTCTATATAAACCTAAGTATCAAATGATACTTTTGCAAAAGTTTAATTAAAATAAAAAAATATTTAAACAGTACTCTTTTAAAACTGAAGAAAATCACATGCGTCGTTGTTCTGCAATCATGACGATTTTTCACAAAAATTAGATAGGTATTTTATTGGCAGTAAATATAATAAAATTGAATAAAAATTGTTATCAAAATCAACTAAATCCATACCAAATAGATCACTAAAATTAAAAGTTATGTCATCCAAATGGAGACATTAGATCACTGGAAGGATATTGCAAAACACCTAAAATGAACACTTTTGCTCCTCGATTTAATAAATACACTCATTTTAATTATTTTTCCCAGAAAAAAATCATTCGGAATAGTAAGGATTGAATTAGAAACTTCGTAATCGGCTATTTGCAGACACTTGTCACAGTAGCGATACATTTGCCAGTGCATTATGCACTTGAGAAAACACCGTTTTTATCCATTGGATTGCGTAGTCCTAATCCATATGAATGCTTAGTTATCATTCAATTTATTTTTAAATTTTTACCTGATTTCACCTTCAAAATTTATGTTATTTCTAGGAAATCATCGTTTTTTTGTTGTTTTGAAACCTGCCCGAAAGGGAGCCAAATTGCCTCTTAGCCTTGAAAATAAAAGAAATCAAATTATATATGAGTAGGTACTAGTTTGTAGGTTGGGTACCCCCTAGTGATGACGGTTAGGCGGTTAGGCGGTACCCTGTGGTATGAAGCGAGATCGAACTCTGATGTTCTCTACTACAGAAACAAAAAATAAGACGTGACTCCGTGTTCGGGAGAGGTCACTAGCCCACTGGCCTACTTTGTAACAATAACCTCGGAGTATATATATAGCAGTGGTAGCGAACTGAAAATAATTCCACAGATAAAAAACAAACGGCATTCCGATTTATTGTTTTGATAAAATTGCGCGTGAAATTCATGTAATTCCGCCCATTTTCATTGACTAATCTCGTTATATTATCATCACATTCCCTTTCCGCTCCTAATGGTGCCTAGGGCACTGCATTGGTACACCAATCGCAGCGTATCTTAATCATTTTGTTACATAAGATAAGTTGATTAGTCTTACAGCTCATGAAATATTTTAGTGTGAAAACAGAATTTTAAATAAATATTTAATATCAACCATGTTGTAAATCGAACCCGAGACCTCTTGCGTGGTAAGCAGACGCGATGACCATTTCATTCGTTAAATACTTACAATATACCTAAATTATAAGAACTTTATTTCAAAATATTCCGTTAATCGAGCAAATAATTAGAATTATATTAATATTCGATCAAATTAAGTACCCGCATCGAACGATACTTATTTTTATCCATTGAGTGTATTGTTTTACTTGTGGTTTATTTCATTTTAGATTAATTTTTTTTTAAGTCAGTTCCAGTGTGAGTTTACGTTTAAATTCATGAAAAACATTACGTCACTTTATAAATAAATGTTTAGTTAAAAAAAAAAACATTGTTTTATTTACTCTACCGTCGAGTCGCGTCACGTCTGTCAAAATATCGCTTCCATTGTGATGCAATTGACATTAATTAAACCACAGCAGTTCAACGTAAATATGTTATAAAAACGTACCGTGTTCTACCTAAAACCTATTTTATGTACCAGTAATCTTCTTTGCGTTTTTCCGTCCCACAAAACTAAAATTTACATAAGCGCTCATCAAATTTTCAACAGTTACTTGACTGTAATACCTACATACCTAGCAGATTTTAGATTTCTCTCTAGACTAGAATAACTATGTAAAAATAAATAGTACTTTTATCAGTCAAAAAAAAAAGGCACAATCCACTTACGTTATTAAAATTGGGTCTTGCTCGGCAAAGATTAAGATTTTTAAAAATTGTAATCAATTTGGTTTTTATATGTATAATTTATATGCTTGCATTTAGTATTTTTACTTCATATTGACATTTAATACAGCTCATAAAAGTGTATCAAAATCAATGAGTCCTGTAAATACATAGATATTTAAATAAACTTATCATCTTTTTTATACTTTTTCATAGCTCACTTGCTTTAAAAATAAAGGGATTGGTTAATTTTCAAGTCAATAATATTAACTTATTTCCATGAAAAGAACACATCCATGCGACATGATAACAAAACTAATTTTCTCATTCAATCCTAATAAAAAACTCATTGAGGCTGTAATTATTACTAATTTAAAATAATACTAGCTTTTACCCGCGGCTTCGCTCGCGTGGCATTAGGGAGAAATGAATTGGGTAATTAATTCGTTTTCTCATTTTCTCGTTCAGCAATAAGAATTTTTCCGTTGGAATGATATATTTTTTTCGGGATAGAAAGTAATTTGTATCGATTACGGTTCCTCTATCATCTATTGCTATAAAAAAATACGACGATTCGTTAGTCTACAGCGACGAAGCATCGTTATTCTGTTCACAAATCAAAAATCCTACTACAAAATCGAAACGAAAATCAAACCAAACTAACCCATGGATAAAGTCAATTATAGAAATGTAAAGAATCAGTTTTAAATTGATTATTTTTGACATCTCATTTTGATACTCATTTTCAAATAATGTTGCTCGTTATTGATACAATATATATTTTTTTATTGTACTTTTTTTATTCTGGGTGAAAAATAAGTACATATATTATTTTACTTTTCACCTCTCGAGTGTTTTTTCACTATTTATTTGTTAATAAAGTGTTTATACTTTATCAAATGTTTATAATTTATCCTTCACGGTTGACCGCTTACTTTTAAATGCAGTTATAAAATCTTCCGTAATTATTATGCCTAGATGAGTTTTAAAATAAATTTTAATCGGTAAATTGAATTATAAATGATGGATATCCCAAATCAGATAAGTATTTTCTGCCGTTCCTTTTTTCAACGGAAATTGTGGAACAATAAGTGCATTTCTTGGAACCGATCCTTACCAAAACGAATGCTGTATTTTTCACAATAATGCAATATCCTGGCTCTCCTTCGGGATGGGTTCGGGAGTTTTGTCTTTATTTTCCTTGATTTGCCAGCGACCAGATGTAAGAAACAAATCCACCATCCATACACAGCTTCTGGATATTTACTCATTTAGAGCCCGTTTACACGTAGACAATACAATATTGTTTTGTACCAGGACCCAGGACTCGACCATTGTCTACGTGTAAATAGCAATTTGTAGGACAAAATATTTTTCTGAAATATCGGGGTTTTCGGGAATTACACTGGCTACGTTTTCCACAACTCTGTTGGCTTATGTATGCCACGGCACAACTCTGCTCCGGAATATCTAAAGGAATTATGCATTCCAGGTGAACTAGCTGACAGACTTCTTACGCTTAGATCAGCTGCATCTACGGCAAGAGGAAAAGTTATTTTACCTCTACGCAACCAGCGCACTAAATTCGGTAAACATGAAACGTGCAAAAACGAAGCCCTATAGCATGAAATGCGAAACTGAAAATGGCGCTATATAGGTTATTTCTATACGTCTTGGTATAAAATTAATCATATTAGTCGTAAATTCGCTCGTAACAAATGCCGTCGTGTATTTATTTTCGCAGCGCTCACGTGTGAACTGCGGCCAGCGTTTCGTATTGTCCCAGCGTTCTGTCTTGCGCGTTCGAGGCTGTTCACGGAGTTGGAACAGGACGATATTCTCACATCTATTGTATTGTCCACATGTAAACGGCCCTTTAAGCTGGTGGAACCAGCTTGTTGTCCTGTGGTAGAGTCGCAGACTCATGGATCAGAGTTCAAAAGCTAAAACCCCGCTTTACCACAATTTGATTCCGATTTTCTAATATTGCGATATTTACATATTACAAAAGAGATGAAGAACATTTTAGAGAAGGTAATATGGAAGTCTATGCATCTACATGGCTTTTGACCTATCATTGCGATTACGAAATCTATTAAAAATTGCCAAGAAATCGAAATAGTTCAGTATATCATAACAACACTTTTTTAGTACCTAAATGTTAATATTTTTCAACATCTAATATTTTACGAGTTTGTTTTTCGATAATATTAATAAGAATAATAATAATAGTTTATTAACAAAAATAACAATTACTTTATCTACTACATACACACTTAGGTAATAGATATCTCTGGATCATGTCTAGTCTGCCTAACTAGGTACAACCTGTTTTAAGGCAGACATTTTTATACAATAATAAACAATAGCATTACTACCTACTAGTTAATTTACTATACAGTTATACATTATTAATTTATTATTTAAGAATGTATTTTGAGTAAATTTTCCGATTTTTCTCGACCTAAACCCAGTAACCATTTGTTTGCAAATTTATTAAATTGAATCCGGGTCATGGTTTTGCAATGTTTGGGGAACAGATTGAATATTTTAGGGCCCAGAAACCTGAAATTTCTTTGCCCGAATTCAGAGCTTGTGGTAGACCCCATGACCCATTCCACATTATAACAATTGTTTAGCTAAAAACGCAATTTGATGATTTTAAAAAGACCTAGAGCATATCGGTGTAGCGTATCCTATACATTTTTTTTATTCCTCGTTTTTTTGTAATATTTTCATTTCTTTATATCCAACAATTTAAAAAGCAAATTAATTGAACACTTAACTAAAAAACTGTTATATTCACATTAGGTAGCTGGTACCTTTGTACCTCATATTATTGGAGAAAAGTGCAGAATATTTTTATTTCAAAGAAAATTAAACTGAAAATACTAACGCACACATTTCATGTTTTTACCGTTTTTTATACATGTATTCAGATAAATCACAGAATGTAGAGAATATTTTTCTGTAAATTGTTTCCTGGCCAAACACATAATCTCTTTAAATATAGTCTTAGAAAGTGTTTTCTATAATTACCTGAGTGTTGGCCAACTGTAATATGTATGATAATAGCGGACCCGACAGACGTTGTCCTGCCCGAACGTTGGCTTGCCTGCTATTTATTACCTCGGAAAAAGACTCTTCATTGAAAAGTAGGTACCTAGGTACTTGTTTGTGATTAAATTCCAAAATGAATTTAAGTAGGTACCTAGATACTTATTTATGGTTGAATTCCAAAACATAAATTAAATATTTTTTCAAATATGGCATTCTTTTTGCAAACGTCAAACTTCGGTCGTCTCACTAACAAAGTGGTGTACTTCTGTAAGGAATACGATCTTTTTAAATTGATTGAATTTAATATTATTTTAGTGTTACCAAAAATCTAATAAATAGAAATAAATGGGTAGAAATTATAAGGAATTTAAGGAAAGAATCTGATTGAGATCCACAAAAAACAAATGCTGTTTGTAAACATTCAAAATCAAACTTTTTTATACACAAAAAAACAACATCTTTCCATTTTTTTGTAAATGCATTCTCCTCGAATGCAACCCTGGTAGATCGATGAATAAAACATTTATGTTCCTTACTTCTTTTTTACATATTGGATTGAAGATTTGAATATCTACGAACACGCACAGCGCAAAGATCTATATTTCTCTGAAAACCACACGTAAATCGGTTTAGCCGTTTAGGAGGAGTTCGGTGACATCACACGTACAGAGGAATTATATATATAAAGATGGATAATATGTAGGTACTAGGTACACACTTTCCATGAAACTCAAAGGAAAATTATTGATATTCGTATGTGTAATTATTAAATATTTCTCGCATTAAGTGAATTTTAACGTCGAGATTATTTTCTTTGCAACGTGAGATATTTTGAGATCGTCAATGGTTGAGGACACCGGCGTATAACGGAATAATCCTCTGTTTATAATTAATGATATTCAATAATCAGATGGCGATAATGTTAATTGAAAGAAGAACGATTGCCACGAAATATTAGAGGTTATCATAAAGTTTCTGCTATAATAATATGTAGCATCTAACTGATAAAAACATTGTTTCTTTATATTTCATTTTGGAAGCAGTTTGACAACAACTGATATTAAAATATTAAACAAACAAAACAGACCATCACGACGTTTTACCGCAAGGGTAAGGAGAGAGGATGGAACGCCTTATGTTGTTCCTTTTAAAATATTACACTCACAGAACCAATAACAGGTTTGCACATAATACCAATTTAAGATAAAAGTTTGGCCAATTACTTAATTATATTGCTTCAAAAAGGAAAAAATATGACAGGAGTGTATAAGTAACTGGTGTTTTTGACGCAATAGTCTGTTGTCAAATTAATTGATAGAGTTTTTTTTTTTAATTTGTGCTTTGTAACAATACTCAAGTTAATTATGGAATGTCTTACACTCAAACGCAGCTTGCAAATTGTCAAAAATTACTTTAAAAATGAGTGTTTAGTTCACCAAACACATAGGGCTATTCGTGCAACCATGAATTTAATGAGCGACGTGTTTGGCGTCTATAATGGTCCTGATAATTGGCCACCGCGATACTGTGATTTGACGTAATCGGATTATTTCTTATGGGGCAGTAAATAAACAAATAAATATACGTTTTTAAAATATTTTTATAAAATACATTATTTACTGCCTTATTTATTGATCCTATTTTTCATAACATTGAGGAAATAAAATTCCTTTTTATTTAATTCTAAACCTAAACTATTATCGTTCGAAACCAGAAATTTTTAAATTAATAAATTTTTTATCTTATTACCTATCTAATAATTGAATATTTACTCATTACAATTATCGGTTTTAGATTTGTCAAAATTTTTTGTTTAAATATTTTATTTTCTTTTATTTTACAGATTTTGTCGTTTACCTACATAGGTTTTTTCTTTCAAGTCCTGAATAACTAGGAGATTTCTATGTTTGGTCAAGACTTTTTTCTTCCATGGTAAATACATATGTGATTTTATCAAATTATACAAAAATTACAACTCTATTATAAGATAACAAAAAGAATTCAAACAGAAGTATACGGTACAATAAATAAAATAAAATATTTTTTTCATTCAGAGTACTTAATATTCAGAGTACTTAATATTATTCAACGGTATATATTGAGAACGACAGTGGTTACACACAAAACATAGAGACAAATTCCAAACCGTCAACCACAACCATAATACAAGATTCTCCCATAGGGATCTGATACTAAGAGATGGGGTCAACACTGTTCTGGCATCGAGCTAATACTACATATTACGTTGGCAAGAACGTCTAATTTTTTTTGCCAGAATTATGGAACAGCGGGAGTGTTGTCAAGTTGAAGAAAGTGTTGACCTTGCTCTTTCATGACATTGGTCGTCGGGAGTCAGAGAGGTTGATGCATGCCGCGGTTAGGAGATTCTTACTAGATGGTGAAAATAAAATATTAAAAATCTAATATTTAAAAAATTTAAAATAAGTAGCAATCGTGAAGTTGCTACTTATTGTTACATTAATTATGTATGAATAAGTGTATACTAGTAGTTTTTATTTTATTTGTCTGTTTATGTAATTACCCTTGTACCTTTGTTAGCTGGGCAAAGTTTTTGTCAAAAAAAAATCAAATATGATAAAATGTATTAACACAAAAAACAAAATAAAATAAAACCGACAAATTTTATGTCAATGCGAAAATGATTCGCAGGATATTAAAAATGGTCTACATATTATCCGCCTGTAATAATTTTTATATTGTTATTTTAATATACTTCTTTCCATTATTACACTTCTTTTAAAAATATTTTCTCTATTTTCCTTTTACCAAAACTTTTAATCCATCTTTCTAAGCTTCTTTGGTGTATACAATTACAATTAAAATAAATATGTCTATCCACATAACAGTATGAATTATGTGTATTCATTTAGCTTTCGCGAATTAAGTAGCAATAAAATCGAACTTGTTTTGCAAATTACTGATTTAAATCAAAACCTATTAAGATCCTTAAAAACGAAATTCTTTTAAATGAATGTTTATTAAAATGACTACTTACTAGTAAAATATTCTATATTCTATTTACCATAGGCCAAAAAAACAAACTGCCTTGTGATTTCCGTTTGAAAACAGTTTTCATATTATATTGGCACAATTTAATATATATGTATATGAATTCGTTTTTTTGCATCGTTAAATATTAATCGCTTCTCTCTTCAGTTATTTCTGCAATAAAATATATGATGATGTTAAAAATTTATTGAGGCCGTAAATTTAAGAGTAGAAATTCCTTCACATTTAGATGGAATATGTGCAGTTTCTGATACCAGTTAGATGCCTACTCTAAGATTAATTAAATTTTGTAATTTTTAGTAAACATTATTTCTCTATATCTAGTTTTAAATTTCACCAGCCGTATCCGATCATATTAAAACATTTCAACTATTTATTTATGTTTTAATATGTAACAATAATAATCATAATTTTCCCATCCGCACATAGTGGTGCATAGGGCGATGTATTGGTATTCCAATTGCAGAGTAATTATCTAAATCGTTTTTATGCACGAAAGGTAAGTTAATCCGTCTAACGTTTCAGGTGCCAGTCCAGGGTACGTATTCGGATGGGAAGTTAAAATTTATTTTCAATTTTATCTACAAAGTAAAATTAAGATTTCTGTATGAAAAATAGAATATGTTTACAACTTTTTTCTCCAAACATGTTCAATAACCAGGTATCGACGAGGATACTTTGAATTTTTATACAAATATACACTCTTTTTAATACATAATTATCGATATTAGTTTATACCGTCTCAGTATATACCGGTGAAGTAGCCGTTCATAATCGCGGCCCAGGAACAATGAAATATTACAGTGTTTAACCACCTTTACGTGTTTATGTAATAAAACTATTTTACTACAGTAAATTCGTTCTATGGACTAATAGGGACATATCACGTACTACGAATACCGATAAAAATATATTAAATAAATTTAGAAAAATTAGAAATGTTTGGAACAAAGTTAAAAATGACCATGAATCGTGACGTATTAGGGGCGTGGCCAATGCAATGACTGTTTTTGTAGGAATTCGAAATAACAAATGTTAAATATTAGCAAAAAATAATAAGTAGTAATAAGTGGCAAAAAACTCTAAACAGTATTTCATAGACCTTTTTTACATTAAAAATGTTTTTAAAAACAGTGATAATTCTCTATTGCAGTTAATTTAAAATTATTGCTATTTTTACTAGAAATATTGATAGTTTTTCTGACACTTTAGCGGTATTTTTAGTCGATTAAAATAGTAAATAGCATATTGGCGGAATGCTTCTTAGGATCCTCTTCCAAATAATTCCATTGATAATTACGCGACATTGCAGTGTGATATGAACCTTAGTTTTCGAGAGATTAGCACTTTTATGAATTTTGTGAATTTCTACACATTTGATCAGTTCCTTAAGTTCAACACTGCAAATACTTGTATTCTAGTTTTACACACACAAAGTTCTAGTTTTACACATTCTTAATCCATCTGGGCACAAATAAATTAATAATAAACAATCATAGGGTTGTAAAAATGACGATTTTACTGAGTCATTTCCTATTTTATTTCAAACTAGTAGCTAAAGAAACACGTCAAAGTGTACGTGAATATGTTCGAACAACCCATACCTGTCACAGTTTACACTGGAAGAGTTACAAATATATTGGAAACTGTTTACTTTGGAGTCATTTGAAGTCCCGAAACAGCTATTAAAACACATTAATACCAGACGCAGGATACAATGAACGGCGGAAAAGTGATCAAAGAAACAATTGGTCGTTCTCTCGGTGATTGGGAAGCAGACTGTATTTGATTAACACATATATCGTTTGTACCACACATCGAATTATTCCAACGCGGACGACTTTGAGAAGAAAATCGATTACTATTCCTGCAGTAACAAATGACAGCCGCTTAACGCGCAATCAAATCATTCATAAGGAGATTACACAGAGTCGAACTTCATAGCAAAACTTATATGCATTCGACTAATGTGAGTAAAATTGGTATACTATATCATATAACCACTTACTGACTTTTTAAAATACCTGTTTATTTTTCAGGCACTCACTTCACCGACATATAAATATTAAAATACACTGTCACTATCTCTTTCGCCATTGTAAAACATGGGATTTATTTTAATTTAATTTAATTCATTTAATTTCATTTAATTTAATTTAATTTACACGCCCTACGGGCTTTTACATATATTAGAAATACATTTGAGAGCAGCTGTAAAACATGAGTATATACATTTAGTTAAAATTAAAAGATAACATAAGAATAACTAATAGATACAATAATAAGTCAATTTAAGGAAATGTACCAACATAGGTATATGGGTACATATTTTTTTTATAAATAAATTTACATATTAAAACATACACACATACATACACATGCATATGCATACATACACACATACACATACATAGGCACATACATATACATACACATAAGTTTATACATTATTATAGATTTTATTTAATTGTTACATTTGTGCATATTTGTTACAGCAATTTACATTGAATTATTTATACATTGGGTAGTAAAAGTATACATGCATATTGTTATGTTTTTCTGTTGAGTCATCTAAACTACCTAACTAGGGATATCTTCTTCGTTCGAAGGCAGTAAGGTATTTTTTAAAGTTGTTTTTTTCATAATTATCATCTACTTAAATAAAATATTTTAATCCATTTTTATGATTTTTCAATCTTAAAGTTAAGACATACTACACATAAAATTCACCGTAGTATACACTATACAGTGTACATCAGTATTTATATGTCAATATAGTAAATTTCCTGTAGAAAAGACAAGGAAGTAGGTTATATAATACAACCTTTACAACCTACACTTGTATTAGTCGAAATATTTTACTATAAAATAAAATGTTTAAAATTTAAATATATACCCGAAATCGAGGTTGGAAAATGTTTTTGTAGACAATAAAAACCAACGAGAAAATTCAACCCTACGGGAAATTTGATACTAAAAATGTTTTCTTGCGCGCGGTTAAAATTAGAGCATTAAATTGTACTTCAAAATTTTTAGAAAATGTACGAAAAAAAAAAAAAAATATTTTAATAAGGACGTCACTGGTTCATATGAAACAACCTATAATATGAGAGCTGTGAAGGATATCCGGTTTGTTTACCGTAAACGAACCAATTGGAATAACTGACAGAGAAGAACCTCTGACGTCACACGCGGAGTTTTTCAGAAAAACAAAACTTTTAAAAATCATAGCGCTGATAATGCGATATATATATATATAAATATATATATATTTTGGCTTAGTCTTAGCAAATAAAAAAAAACAGTGAACTTCTTGCACTGATTTCACTGATTTTTTACCCACTTTTAAATACTATTTTATAAATCTTCAATACGGCCATGACACTTTTTAACACGTCAGATTCTCGTAAGAATCTAACTAGATGATGTCTCAAAAATCTATACATGATTCAAAATCTACGCGCGCGTACGCATAGTGGCATAGTATTAAGCGCATAACGCTTTTTTGTTACAAATTGCTTACTGCTTATACTCACATTACCCCAAACAGTAATTTCAACACAGATAAGTGTAAAACCGATATGAGAAAGGAAAGTTTGAAGAGGATGGAATGGTTTTATTTTTTTGAAATATTATTCGGTTTTAAAAATATTATATAATATAGGTTTTAAGTATTTGAATTATTACGTTCCTCTTGTAAATACGAAATTACATCTAAAAACATATTATTGTCATATCTGAAAAACGATCTATCGATCGCCGTATTAAGAATACGTAATAAATCATTAGTAGAATAACGTATTATAGTCATACTCAATTATTCATTTCATTATTTGAAGAAAATTTGATTTCAATAAACAGAATTCCATTTGAAGAAGATGCCGCGGAATACCTGGAATCACGGCCATTTTATATTTGTTCAACCACTGTTATAATGTAAATAAAAATAGCGTCATCCTTTGAAAGCAAAATTCGCCATAAACTTCGTAATTTAGTATGCTGGTCATATACAAATTCAGTTAGTAGTGATGGTTCGGACCAATTTAAAGCCGATTTAACAGGAGACAACGGGATAGATGCGCATATCTTTTGGGTGCATAAGAGTAACGCCCAGTAATTTGGGAAATTACGTGCGGTGAATTTGCAAAGGACCCTAAGAATAACTACATTTAAAAAAACATAGCTATTGAACTGCAGGAAAAATTAACTTGTCTGGGTCTTATTATTAATACAAAAAAGACTCAGGTTTGATATTTGTTTTATAAAAATGCCTTAGGGTATAACGTTCTTTTTGTAAATAAAATAATTTATCTAATTTCTACAAGTTTGCAATATTATACAATCTATAAAGAAAATCATGTTGATAAACCAGCCAAAGGTTTAGAATTATTTGTTTCATTCACCGCTCGTACATATTTGGCTCAACCAAGCAAAAGAACCAAACGAACTAGATACACGAAAGACACGGAAGATATGAGGATACAAATGATTCGAAGATGTGAAAGATGCGGAGTTATGGTGACCTAAATGAGCCAAACGAGCCAAAGATGCATTCACTCAATTGAACCATTTAAAAGAATCGGTCACTTTGGTGATGATCAAGTGATACGTATCCTCTCGGTGACAGGGTCTTACCCACGTCTACTCTGACACTGGGTCATTGGCCGGGAATTGTCTCTAAGAGAGGGGACCAAGTCACCAAACCCAGCAGACATTCCTCTAACATCAAGATTTTTACTTCACTCGAACAGTCTTATTTTAAAAAACAAACAAATATGAAACTTCATCAGTACGGCTTAATTATAAAATGTGAGGTAGACCAGACCGAGATAAACCTGGGGATTTTAAAGAGCTCGCCCCGTACCTAATACCTTATGGATCTGGGCTTGGAGGGGGAGATTTAGCAAAATAAGAACTCTCGCCCTCCTCACAGTACCCAGACTCTTTAAAGACCTGAGATTGAAGGGCGAGAACTGATTCACAGAAACCCGTAATAATAGATCTTTACAGGTCACAGTGACGCCAGGAGCTTGTATAGCACTGACTACGATTTAAAAGAGAAGTATAGGCCAGACCAAATAGCAGAAGACATGAACTTTAATTCTCAACTCATACATGCTGATTACTGGTTGACGAACATAGTCGAATTCCTGACTGGATACTGATCTATCTGTATTCTATCGGCAACACTACTGACTAGTCTAACTCGTTAGCGTCCACGTCGCAAACCTTGGGCAGTGCGATTACGCTCATAACGGTGTGAACACAGCAGATAATGAGAGGATGAAAGGCGAGTTTCTGGCGCCTCCAAACCAAAGCCAACCATATAAGGGAAGGTAACCACGACAGAAAAATACACCGAAGAAGGCAACGGGAAACCACTCTCGTCATCTTCAGGAATCATCACGGCGAGTACATCCAATAAGGAGAGCTGAAGACCTGTTCCAGTAGCGCAGAACAGAGATACTTTTGCTGCAATGATCGCCAATGTTTAGAAGAACTGACAAGGCACCAGAAGTAGAAGGAAGGGAAATAAAATTAAATATCCAAATATCAAAGCATAGTTTTTGAAGATTTAATTATAATCAGTAGTCTCGATTGTCATAAATAAAATATGGTATTGTTTGAGAAAAGCCGCGTTCAAATAAGTGTAAATGTGTCTTAAAGCCATCAAGCGGTTAAACAGCTATAATAGTATCGACTTTTTAGCAGATGAGAGTTTCTTTCTACAATTTATTATGTACTGGATTTTACTCGCGGCTTCGCTTGCATGGTATTAGGGAGAAATTAGGTATGTAATTAATTCGTTTTGTCTTTACCCAATATAAATTTTCCCGATTTAATATTTTTTCGATTTAGAAAGTAACTTAAATCGATTGCCGGTCCTCTAACTATCACTATATAAAAAAAATAGGACAATCCGTTAGTCTATGGGACGCAGCGTGGTTATTATGGCTACAAATCTAAAATCCTACTACAAAACGAAAACGAAAAGCAAACTAAACTAACAATAGATAAAGCAAGTCAATTATAGAAATTCAAAGAATTAGTTTCAAATTGATTATTTTTGACATTTAACCTTACCGCCAACTCATTTTCAAATATTGTTGCGCATTGTTGTCATTTCATTGTTTATTTTAAATTCTGTATGAAAAAAAAAAGTATCCTATTTACTTCTCACCTCTCCGGCTATCCTTATGCAAACAAATAGGTCAATCGGTCGCTCCGTTGAGACGTCAAAGAAACACAAACAATCAAACTTGTATCGGGTTGTGGTCCCGTGGCTAGTGTCTCGGACTCACGGATCGAAGGTCCGTGGTTCGAATCCCACTCTACCCCAACTTGGTTCCCATTTTCTAATAGTGAGTTATTTACAACTCGTTGAAAATGGCCCTCAAAATTAAATATTTGCGTAAATTATAAGAACGCAAATATTTTCTTTTTCTAAAAAAAAAAAAAAACAAATGCACTTTTGCATTTTTAATATAAGTAAGAGTATATGGAAGTGTGGATAGATAGATACTTAACTCAAAATCAGATTTTTTAAGTTACAACTATTTTATCGGAAGTGAGTGGTGTGATTTTCATACGTTCGTACAAAAGTAAACTGGGAATAGCAATGTCTGAACGCACGCGAACTATTTATACACCGAATAATCATCATTGCGTCTATTTATATTTGTTTACATCATTATCTGTCACATTATCTACTAGTAACTACAAGTGTTTACGTTCTCAATAAAGAAAAAAAGTAATTTGTCACGAGATAATTAATTAAAAAATGCGGCTTCCATTTTCACATGTTTTTCGACCTGATTCTTCGGGTTTCCAAAAATTAATCGTTCACACATTGCAAACTGTGAACAATAATTATTATGAAGGTGACAGGTCTAGCAACATTACATATCCCGTATCTATCTTACGTATTTATGTCTTGTTGTCTGTCATTGTTCCTTCATAAAATAAATCAAATTAAATAAATTAATACAAAATGTAGGTTTTAAAAGATAAGGTATATACTAGATATAGTATGTGTGTCCGGGCGAATGAAGGATACAGTTCTGTATGAGAAATTGAACCAGAACCCTGCAGTGCGATTCCGAAAACTCTCCAAGGTGTAGAAAAGCGTTGGTAGCGTGTGATGAGGAAGTTCAGAGCTACGGAAAATTGGGTATAAAAATGTTTTCTTACACGAGGTAAAAAGAGCATTTAAATCTAGGTACTAGAAAATAATAGGGTTGTGGTTATTTTAGGAAGATAATTCAAGTACTAGTAGATGCGTATTGTTTCCTTATTCCGAATATGTATCTAACTCATTTTCGAAAAAAATGTTAGATGCGTCCTTCTTTCTTATGACGGCAGTATTAATTTCTACCGGTTTTGAGACGTACCCGTCTCATTAACAGGATATTCGCTCTGTTTATATTATCATAACCATACCCTTATCCGCACACTATGGTGCATAGGGGACTACATCGTTAAATAAAATGCAGCGTATCTCGAATATCTGTTATAGGAATGTAAGGTGATAGTCTTACGCTTCAGGGACCAGCTCAAGGACAATGAAAAAACTAAGTGTAAAACCACCTTTAAAAATAAATATTTTATGCCGGCCTTCCCAGGAATCGATCCTAGTATCTCTAACATGTAGTCAAATGCACCAATCACTGCACTATGGGGCGGGCTTTTCTCCACTCGATTTCCTATTTCAGGATTTTTACTCGAGTACAGCCATCGAGTCGAAAACACCCGTCCAGGATTCTGATTCTATAGGACACGCGACTGTATTAATAATCCGCCCGGACACGGACCAATATTTTTTTGCGCGCCCTGTAAAGTTGTAATAAAATAAAGTAAAGCAAATAAAGGTATTGTTATGTGCATTTTCACTTGCATAATGTAAGCATTGTTTCACGATTATTTTACAATTTTATGTTCGTGAATACTGAATGGATACTTACAATATGAGCACGATTTATTAATACATTACCTTTTCAAAGCGAGGCAATTTTTAAAAATAAAGTTAGTTTTACTAGCACAGGCTAGACACTCATAAAATTTATTACAATATAAAAACCTTATCAAGACTAACATTTTTTTATTAATTTATATTAGTTTGTAAAACTTTACGCGGTACATGGCAGTAGGCAGACTTTGTAATCAGGGCAGGCATCTCCTACAGGTAAAATCACTAAAATTCTATTCCCAAATCTGGCTGATCCAGCAAACTTCCGTCGTCATTACCAAAGTACTTTTGAAACGACCCAAAATTTTTACCGGACACGGAGCTATGACAAGTTGCCTATAGAGGTTTAAAATAAGGAATGATGGCTTTTGTCCATGCGATGATATTTTTTCTCAGAGTATCGAACATTTGTTATTTCAGTGCCCAGTTATTAGTTTACGACGCCATAATCTTGAAGCAGAATGCAGGAAAGATGGAATATTCTTAACAGATATCCACACTGTCGTAAAAAATAGTTATCACGCGCTATTGTTCTTGGACTTTGCAACAATGGTGATTGGACTTATAAAGGTGATAAACCAAAATCAGTGATCGAACATCTTATTTCCAAGACAAATAAAAACGATTCTTTCTAAGTACCTAAATAGAGGGGTCCAAATATATCTAAAAAAAAAAGGCAGGCTCAAAATATGACCATTGTCAATGAGAACCGCATTTTTCATCAATACGAAGGATTGGTATTCTCAACGATATCGTGGTCGTAGAGACAGAGAAAAGGTTCTCTACGCTAGCAAAAGGGTTCCGAATACCAGCCCTGGTGTATATTTAGAGCATTCCGCAAGTTTGATTTATTTATAAGAAATTTATATTCAAGAATACTGCCAAACTATTTTTATTCACAGCCAAAAATTAAATAAATAAAGCCATTCGATTTATGTAGTATCTGAAATGTTAAATAAAGTCATTGATGATTCCATTAATAAATTCATGAGATTATTTTCATATCCAATTAGGATAATAGTTTATAATAAAAGTATTTAGCAAGAATATTTTGATAAGGAGCTAGATCTGGCTAGTGGTTAGGGCAGGCACAAAATCTTCCAGGGCAGGCTCGGCCTGCCCTGGCGTACCCTTAGTTACGACGCTGACGAGGTATTTAAAAATATATGTTAGACTTTGAAAACTGGTAAGTTTTAATACGACTTTAAGACTTCACTCTCTGGGCAATGAGTACCAGGACGTTGGTGACTCATTTAACATGAAATTTAGTACATACAGAACGGCTCTTCTTCTTTATTTCATTGGTAATAGTTCTAGGTAACTATTTGTTAAGAATTGTTTTAAACTTCTTTATTAGTGATTTTTTTTTCTTTTTTCGTTTCTTTTCTTGAATTAATTTATAAGTACAAAATATTTCTCTTCATAATTTTTTTACATCATTTTATATTTTTTTTCATAAATATTTACTATTTACCTAAGTATTAGTTTTAAATAATAATACTTATATTTTTTTTTTTATGTTACTCAAAATTGTTTTATTACCAAATTATCTTTTTTTTTATCGATAAAAACTATAACTGGTAATATTTGATTATTTTATATGGTTTATCTTTTTTAGACTTTCAAAATTTGTTTATTAATAATATTGTTTTAAATGCTCTGTATTACTTATGCTTACATGTATGTATATTTAATTGTATTTGTAACTAATAAGTAAAATGCACTAAGTGCCGTTTATTTAAAAAAAAAAAACGCTGAAAAAATGTCGAGTTATTTGACAAGTCAACAAGTAAAATAGTGCTGTCATTTTCGGAACTATTTTACAAGGTTACCGGCAAAGTAAAATACCGAATGATATTTACTGTTTATCTTTTTCCTTTTAAATTATTCTCTCCATGAACGAATATATTTTTTTATCTAAGCGTGTCTTTTTTCAAGGCCAGTTATTTGACAACGTTATTCGGAGTACTTTAGTGTAAATTTTAATAAGAAATTAGGGAAATAAATTAGCTAAATTAACGCCATGTATGAGGTTACATTGACAACCTCGAAGATTACAACACAAAATCTTTTATTTTTTGTTTAGTTTATTTTTAGTTTGGTCCGCCTCGTGGCCAAATGGTCGGAGCATTTGCCTAACATGTAATAGGTCTCAGATTCAATTCCCGACGTTAAGGGCGTTTAACATTTATTTGAAAAAGTTTTTTCAAGCAAATATATTTATTTAAGAACAGAAAATTTTATTTTACTTTACAGTTAGTTGAATAATATACCTTTGTAACTTCCCAGAGATATTGGGGCTTTCATGTAACAAAAAAATCAAGATTCGCTGCGGTTGGTGTACTAATGCAGTGCCCTATGCACCATTCGGTGCGGAAAGTGAATGATGATGATGGGTGTTAAAACAGTTTTGTCGTTATAACCCAATGCGTTTTTCTTTTTTAAATTCTATGTGGTTTCGGGGGTTTTTCGAATTTGTTACTGTCAATTTCGGAATCAATAATTGCTACGTGGAATACAATTAATAACGTTTATTAAAAAGCAAAATAAATAAATAACTCATCATGATTCCTTTATATTTTAAACTGTTTCATCAAACCCTCATAGGCAAAGAATTACATCTGAATACATTTATTAACTAAATATTTTTATAATCTTTGGCGAAATTTACCACTAAGAAAATCAGAAATTTTCATACAACTTGTATATATATTATGATGGTAGCTCAGCTGGCTTATTGTGTCACAATTTCGCTTCGTAAATTCGTTCATTCGTCATATTTCCGTCTCGTTCTAACGCAAATTAAACCATATTTCGCTCTCGTTACCTCTCATACAATCCGAATGAATTTACGAAACGAATTAGTTACAACCTAAGGCCACTGCTTATCTAATTTTGGGTACCTAATATTTATCTATAAAATGATTAGAAGTTGCTATGATAAGCCTACGTCACTATTTTGTATTACATTTCAATAATTTGTTATATAATATTGTAATTTTAGAACTTATAAATAGTTATAGCTAATGTTTAAATAATACTTTAATAAACCTATGAGAAAACTGCATTAAAACCTTATACTTAAACGCTTTGAATTAACCACTTTCGTCGTATTAAACATATTATATAATATGTTTAAACATTGTAGAATACTTTGTAAAAAATATAAATAAAAATATTGCAAATACAATTAAAAGTTATACTCGTGTTTTCCTTTCCTTTTTTTACTTTTATTTATTGTCAACGTCAAAACAATTCTTTTAAAAAAATATATGCAATCTAAGATATGGGTTTTAAAAAAAATTAAAATTAAAAGAAATAAATGGAAGCTTCCGCGCTCCGCTCTGACAACATGTTTATAATATATATATAATTTCGAATTTTTATTTTGCACATAATGACTTCATATATTTTTCAAATCTATGCGCATGTTCTTTGTAAGAAACTTTTATTTTTATTTTATTTCATTTTGAATTTTGAAATACGGCACACATAAACATATTCTTATGTGTGCTACAATAATAAAAATGTCCATAAGTTTCAAAATAAAATAAATGCAACAACTTTTTTTTTAACCACTTTTTTTTTCTACCGACCGGTTTCAAAGCTATAGAAGTTCTTTATCAACGTGTACTTTAAAAGCTTCTTTATCAGGTATATTAGATAAGTATTCCTTGATAAAGAAGCTCGTTTAACTTTGAAACCGGGCGGTAGAAAAAATATAAAATAAGTGGCTAATAACAAAGTTGTTTTATTTATTTTACTTTAATGAATAACCGCAAAGTTAGTACTTCAAATACAAAATTTACATATATTTAATTTATAAGTTGTTTAACACATATTTCTATACCTTTCGTTTGACTTTAGATTTTTTTTTCTTCATAAATGTTTTTTCCATATCGTAATATTTTTTTACGATATGGAAAAAAATTTAATTTAAAAAATGTTTTTTTTACCTTTTCTCTGGTATATTGATCATGTTCATGTTGGCTCTGATCATTTTTTTTTTTCAAAATTCTGTTTTTTTTTTCAAATTAATAATATTATACACAAATATCATCGTATTGTAAAATATCATTTGCTTATATTTTAGTATCTTTAATTCATTAAACATCAATTTATAATTGTTTATCGGTTTTAATTTTCAAAATAGCTTTGTTTTGTAATATGGTTAATTTGTTTAAATTTTCTAGATTTGATAAAAAATAATATGCTGCTAATTATAGCAGCGTTAATGTGTGGTTTAATAATTGCGTTTTAAATAATGTAAATGAATCATTATCAACAAACATAACTATTGTGTTATAAATACATTCGTTTTCTTTAAACTAAAGTGTTAATTTATTACTAAACATTTATTTTTTGTAAGGTAAAAGGCACTGCGTGCCGTGTATATTTAAATTAATATAAGTATGTTTCTGCATTATTTTTTATAAAATGTTTCTATCGAAAAAATAATTCCGGTATGAACATAATGTGATACTTTTTAAACGGCACATTCCTCCATATATTATGGTAATCGTGAACATCGTGAACACGCAACGCACGACATTATGTGTGATAGAGTCAGTTACCTGGGCGACAAGTCTGGAGGCTTCAGGTCAGTGAGAGGAGGCATGGTGTCCTTGCGTCTCTCGTCTCGCGGCAATCTCAGGTAGTCCTGCTCTCCCACCAGGAACAGGTCCTTGGAGATGATCATGGCCTTCGACTGGCGCGGGATTCCTCAGGCCTTCATGAGACACGAGTCCTCCGATGCCGGGTCGGCGAGCGATACGATCGAGACCTTGAACTTCGGATGTTTACGGGATTAGCACTTTCCTCTATCCTCGGCCTTATTCCACGGACATTGTTCGAGAACGAGACGACTAGTGAATTTGGCCGCTCGCAGCTGTTTCGCCAGCGCCCAATTCGCGGACAACGGTAAACGGCTACGAATTTTAATCAGCTTTGTCGTAATTAAACGATACTTTGACTCGAAATCGTCCTACGCAACTGACTCGGGTTCGCGAGACTGACCAGCAATACCAACGGTTTATTTATAAAACCGCGGAGACTACTCTGTATGAATTATTTATTTCACTGGACTCAAAATATTACAAAGTTTCTTCGGCACTTAATGAATGTTTTATCACTAAACTAAAAAGGAATTTTGTTTAAAAAACGTCTGGCTGTAATGCGTTATTAAATAGGTAACTTGTTTATTACAACAAAAAAAACAAAAATTTAAATTTAATAAAAAAACAAGTTTAGTGTTCACTCGGCAGTTGCATTTTTGAGTACTTCGGAGCCTGCAGTCTGGGAGGAAAATTCGTCCATCATGATTGACAAAAATATACCGAAAAATGTGCACGCGCTGGGAGCGGCTTTTCGTGTACGGGCTGAACAAATCGTGATAATTCGATTATTCCGTTTCACGAATATTAATGTCAGTGTTCTTGTGTTGATAAACTCGCGATTTGGGCGCGAAAGAGGGAACGGTCCGCTGACGCGACTTTCCACGCGGCTATCGGAGTTCGACTGACGGAGACGCGGGAGACGGACTGACTGGAGGCGCGAGACACTTCAGGCTCTGACCGGCTACTCTACCTCGTGCACCCAGTAGACCCGCCATACCCGGCGCCCGGCACCCGGCACCCGGTACCCGGTACCCAGTACCCGGCGCAGTACCCAGCAGTAATCGAATCTTTGGCATTAGCATCGGGAAATTATCACAAAATCTGAATAGCATTAGCAGTTTTAATTTAACCTACTAAATTCAATGAAATGCTAATTATTATCAATGTAGATGTATCATTTCATTTATAAACATTTGTAGATACCAGCTGGCTTAAAACGAGAATAAATACGAAGACGAAAAAAATATCGATGGTGATTGTATAATTTTTTTTTTATGTCCACGTGTTAATTTTTCAGAGCGGTTTAAAATCGTATATTTTTAAATGGCGCCAAAACGATCATTCGGATGCCCAATGGGCTTGTGACGTCACGCGTTACGATTCCGACCGAATGTATATGGCTGGCATGTTGTTTTTGTTGTAATCGATTGTTTTAACCAATTAACCAGCATAAAATGTCTTTAGTTATAAGATACAAGTACTGTTTAGTTCTGAAGTGCACAGAAACTACGGCGAAGACACCAAATAAAGCTTTTTTGGCCATTCCTAATAATGAAAAATGGTTGAACGTTATAAAACGAGATGTGGTAGAAATAATATTTTATATGTTATGTTGTGACAAAGTCACGTTACTTCTCTTTTGCATTCAATGGACGCAAAACAATATTTTTATAGTACATTAAAATAACACCAATATTTAAATTAACACATTCTGAAAGCAAACATAAAATATTTCCTTACTTTGTGGCCTTAACATTTCCATATTCGGAACTTAAAAAGTTTGTAGTGGACGAATTTCCATAAAAAACCAATGTCCGTCATAATGCTATGAAAGTTTATAAATGAAAACTTATAAAAAATCAAAGGAAAAGACGAAATTTAACTATAAAAACAAATAAAAATCTACAAACCGCCAGTGTCAGATGATCTCCGTGTAGGATTTAAGTTAACGTAGTGACGTCATCAACTTTTTGGACAATTACGGGACCGTTTTATTTTTATCAAACTTTCAAATGGAAATTATAAATGAAAACATAAGTTTCGGATGTTTATAGTAAAGTGTTCGCAATCATAAAAATATTATTTAAACACTCAATACATTTAAAATCATATCCCCAGTTTATGATAATACCCTATTGCAGCAATAACAATATACAGATAGAATCGCAAATCCAATTATTTCAAATAGTAGTATTAAGGCTAAACTGCACAAGAGCGGCGCGCTGCGGCAACATGAAACATTATTAAATCAACCGCACTTGAGCTGCGCTAAACTGCGCGGCACTCCATATTCCGTGAAGTGCAGCGACGCTGTGGTACCGTTTCACCTTTAAAAGTGAAATATTTTTAAATCGCCAAAACTATTTTTTATAGTAAAAAATGTGAATGAAGATGATATAAATAAAGGCTAACATCACTCATAATCAATAAATAATAATCAAAAAATATAAAGAACTTAAGCAGGTTCTAACTTTTTCAGAAAGAAAAGTGGAGGAAAAAAAGGTATATTTTACAAACTGAAACCAAAAAAAAAGTTTTTATAAAAACAGTGAAAAAATTAAGGAAAAAAAATAGAATCTGGTCAATTTTCTGACTACGATCCAGAAAATAATTTAGTAGTAGAAATAAAGCGTGCTTTGCTATTTTGGTTAGCATGCTATTGAATAAAAATAACTTCTAATAATTCCCATAACTAGCCTGGCAGCTAATGTCGAGGCAGTGCAGCATCTCTTGGCTCTGGGCACGAAGGAAACTCGGTGCACGGCGCGGCGCAGAGATTGACAGAGATACGGTACGGGAAACAGGAGTCAGGCTAAAGCCTTCTGAATAGCATACACTTATAAGGTACAATAATTAAAATTATATTTTATTAGCATGCTATTTACATTCGTAATTCCTATCTTGTTATGAATAAACAGCTTCACGCAATTTAAAAGTAACTTCAGTAATCTTAGCCCGCTATTTTCAATAATTTTTATCTTATTTTATTTTATTTTATTTTTATTTTTATTTTTATTTTATTTTAATTTATTTTATTTCATTTTATTTCATTTTATTTTATTTTATTTTATTTTATTTTTTTATTATTTTTTATTATTATTATTTCATTTCATTGGAAAGCCAACAGAAATTTATAAATTTATAAGTTACAATTATACTATAAATAAATATCATAATGTCCAATTAGAGGCTTCCACATAATATTGTTATTGTAAATGTTGTCATACAATGTACAACAAACAACATGTTGTCAATAAAAAATATACATAACATTAAATAACTAATTATACAATACCTTTAATATTACTTAAAATTAAATTAAATATTAAAAATATATCTGCTTTTGAATATTTGTCACACAGTTTAATATATTACAGTTTAGCACATTATAATATATTTTATTTTTATTTTATTTTATTGAAATAAACTATTAGTTACAAATACAATTAAATATACATACATGTAAGCATAATTATAAGTAATACAGAGCATTTAAAACAATATTATTAATTTAGAAAGTCTAAGAAATATAAACTATATAAAAGAATAAAATATTACCAGTTATAGAATTATCGATAAAAAAAGATAATTTGGTATTAGAAATACTTTGAACCAGTTAAAAAAATAACTAAGAAGTCAATTTTGAATAACATTAAAATATATATATATATGTATTATTATTGAAAACTAATATTTAGGTAAATAGTATATGTTTATGTATAAAAATATATAATGATGTTAAAAAAATAATATAATACAACTATAGTTTTATTATATATTATAATTATATTTATACAGTGTACATTTATTATGTGCCTACATACAGAACTGCACATAACCTGCATAATATAGGCTGCGGATTTAAGGGGCAACATCATAACTTGAATTATTTCTGGAAATTTCATTTTTAAAGGAAGTTAACGATATGTTATTAGATCAATACAATTTAATTTCTGATTACACATATTGCAGGTTCTATTTACAAATGAATTTTGAAAAGATTTAGTGGAACATTTAGAAATTTTAAAAAGAGATTGGTTTCTGAATGCTAATTATCATCATTTATGCACACACCTGATAATTCGACAAGAATATCCAATTCAACTACTGAAAATCAGTTGAGGCCATAATGATCGGATAGACTTAGAGTCTCAAAACTAGTTGCACTGGGGTTCAAAATTATGCGATAGGAACATGTCACGTTTTTTTTACAATTTTGAATGAATAATGATGTATGAAATACTTTCGAGTAAAAAAAATAAATTTATTTGTCCTTATTTATATAGCATGAAAAATATTTTTGAATGTATTTGGAATATAATTTTAAATTCCCGCGAAAACGGTTTATTGCATTGGCCACGCCTCTAATATGTCATGATTCGGTTAAATTTTGAATCGTTCGTTTTTTGTTTTTGACCGTTTATATTGAAATAAAACATCGTCATGAATCCTGAAGTCACAATTTTCAAGGCCATACATGTCGCGTTTTTGTAGAAACATGTTTTTTTTATAATTTTGTTTAAGAGTTATATATTAACAATTCTCCACAATATTTATATTGATTTTGAAAAGACAATATTTTTTTATAAACCCATTTCATATAATTTTGTCAGTATTCGTAGCATGTGATATTTCTCTATTAGTTACCTGAAGAAATAAATTAAATGAAAAACCTCAAAGCACTTTTTTTTCAAATATGTTCTTGATAAATTTTGATGTTGCAAGATTTAAAAAATTAAAAACTCAAATATTGAAGTTAAAATAAAAAACACGAGTAAACTAATCAAAGCGTAGTGCATACGAGTATATGTATGCAATCATGATCTGCGGAAAAAATGTAAAACCCTCCCCTAGAAAACGCTTAAATAGGAAACTGCACATCGGACTGATTATGCCTAGCTAAAATTGAAAAATTACCGGCCCCGTGGTGTAATGATCAGCACATTTGCCTACAAATAAAAATTTACAAATTACAAATATTTTTTTTTAAAAGTAATAAAAAAAAAATTGACACACACCGCCATTTCATTTTGTTTGACAGGAGAACAATCGTACTCGGCATTCTTGGTTTACAAATTGAACCATGCATGGTCGCATGTTATAGCGTGCTATCCGCTGGCTGCACCGATTCAGCGGGAAAACTCAATCTCTTTTCCGAATTTTTCCCATGGAATTCAAGTTATTTTAAAGCCGCTGTGAATGATGATATTGTAATATGTAATGACATAATAGAGGCGAAAACACCGAGAAAGGCGAATCCTTTCAGCCCGGATGTTCATTAAATCACATTACTTGCATTAATTACACCGCCTGTATTCCTGGATAACAATAGTTTAAAGGTAACCTCAAAAGTCAAGCATCTAAGGCATATACTGACTGATGATTGTAAAGAAAAAGATGACTAGGACATAAAGAGACAGAGAAGAGCCATCGATGTCAGGGCCTCTATGCTAACAAGACGCTTCTTTAAGTGAAGTGACGAAGTGGAGAAAATCATCTTTACATCGATTTGACGTCCACGCAGCTTACACGCAAGCAGCGTGGAATAAATTAAGGGTCACCTATAACAATCCATAGAGGCAAGTATTTGGACTGCCTCGGTACTGCAGTGCCTCCGAAATGTTTACAGCTGGACGCGTAAACACTTACGCTGCCCTACTTCGCCAAAGATCCTGGAGACTATGGGAACGCCTGAAAAGCTCCAACAACTCGCTTCTTCAATGGTTTGGAATTTCAGATGAATGAATCCATTCAGTGGCCTGCAGGGTGGATTCTTTTTTTTCTTTTAACGTTTTTATCTTTTAACGTTTTTATTGATCTATTATACATATTATGTAAGTTATATCTACATTTTTATGTTAAAATGAAATATGTTTTAGTTTTATATGGTGGAATTGACTCTGCAATTTATCCATTTTACTGGAATAAAAATTATTCTTATTATTATTCGAATACTACATACTGAATACTGCATACTTAAATTTTTTGCCTAAAACTGTTATAATTTTAAAAAAATATTTAATTATGTAGTTTATGTACGTACCTACTTTTATGTAATATTTTATCTTTATTTAACTGTTAATTAGATACATATTTATTGGACCTACATATATATTGACTTCTTATTCCATGAAACGCTTGGATTGTAATCTTGTAACTGTCATGTGAATGCCCTCTGGGCGTATATATAAATAAATAAATAAAATATGTATGAAATTTAAGATTTATTTATTCCCGCACCTACCAAAATGAAAAAGCAGCGAGTTTATTTTTTAATTATTGGTACCCTTAATATTTCTCTCTTTTTTACTGCTTATGTTGATAGCCGGCATTACACATAATTGTTTGTCTTTTTTTTATAGTTATCTTCTGACTTTTTAACTGTGGATAAAACAATCAAATATATTTGACTAAAATTAACTAATTTTGATTTATTTAACATAAAAGGCCTTACTTATAAACCTGGTATAAAGTTACGCCTAGGGATAGTGATAAAATAAGGATGGGAATATCACTATAATAAGGATGGTTTAAGATAATTGCAAATGTGTCATGAACTTGTTCGATTTACTATCAGTTTAATGCCCAGTGCTTATTAAAGATTTAAAAAACCAAAAATATCAATATATTTCAAATAAATCCTATAGTGCGTAGTATTTCTTAGTCTAAGGGAATGAGAAACTTCAGCCCTACGGGAAATTAGAAACGAAAAATGTTTTTTTACGCTCGGTTAAAATTAGAGTATTTATTGAAATGTACGAAAAATATATTAAAAAACATTTTAATAAAAATGAACTACTTTTAACGACGTTTCTAGTTCAAGTGAATCAACCAATGATAAGAGAGTTGTGGAAGATTTCCGATTTATTATTTCATTGTCGACTATTTGTTTCTGTAAAATAAATAACAAAAGGCAAAAAGGGTTTAAAACGAGATTGGCACACAACAGCGTTTTGAAGGGAATTTTAACTTATTTAAATAAGTTTCGTTTTCGGCTTCAGTTTCGGCCGAAACTAGAACAGAAGCCGAAATTCGATATCGGTTTCGAATAAAAATCTTGTTTCGGTCGATAACTACTAACTATCTTTACATAATATTAATCTTAGGTACATACCGAATACCGATAATATTTCGTTATCTCCTTTCTATTTTCACGTGCTCGCTACCAAGATTGATACAATGTTATATTATTTATTTGATATTCGTGGTTATAATTACTGTATTAAATATGCTTAAAGGCGTTCCTAAAGTAAGAACTCCGCAGGAAACAGTAAATAAGCCCTTTGTCAACTTTCTAGATATCGCTTTTACGCAACAAAATGGCGGGCGATTGTTTTATTTCTATATCCACGTCATGTTATAAAGACAATGAATTTCATAGAAGGTACTTATAATTATACCTTATCAATTTTTATTACATCGTGTTATTATATGTCCCAAACATTCTTTCGAAATGAAAACAAAGCGGTTGTTTTATAGGTTCCCTAAATTCTAGAGGCGATACGGTTGGCTGGGCCATATACTGCGGATGCCTCCTGAGAGTCTTAACCACGCTTGCCTACTTTACAAAATACAAGGCATCCGCAGTATATTATCGGTGTATCGCAGCAGGTTATCGGTGTTCTGGACGTCCATTGCTGACTGTTTGTCGGCAAAACTGCCATACATACATACATAAACATGTAAAAAAGTAATATTTACTATTAATAAACGATTATTCTTATACGTAATACGTGAACACGTGAACGGGAATACGTTTGTGTCAAGAAAAGTCACACCGCGTCTAAAGTCTAGTTCTTCTAAAGCCTAGTTATACCAATAAAAATGTTAAGTAAAAGAAGTTTAAAGTTAAATAATTGTTGCGTTTCCTTTAAAGTAGAGGAACTACGTTGCATGAAAAAGTAAAAGTATTATGCCCGTTTTCACTAAAATACAGTATATAATATAAATTTAAAATTAAACTTTACATTTTGTGGTCAAACTCGCCATACGTCACATATCTATCATTACCATCCATGTAGGTATGTCTACACATTTCGATAATTTTTTACAGCATTTTTATACAACTGCACGATATTTTTCCGTTTTATTTCAAGGTTCATTGAACTGCCTGCAGTTAATTAGATTATCGCAGTATTATCGTGACAAATAAGCGCACTGAAAAAGATAATAATTCTTTCTTTTCAATAATAGCCCTGGGAAACGAGGCAGAAATTTAACAAAAAATATATTTTATAAAATACTTATTATTTTATGTGTAAATTCAGTAAGTAAATAGGGACAGTACGCAGTTAAAACTACGTTTAATAAATAAATATGTACATAGGCATTACCTATAATATTCTTTCGTAGTAATTTAATTCTGATTTTTCAAAAACACATTATATCGATACAGTCTACGCTCTATCAAAACAATAGTAGGCTTTGCCAACCGTGCCTGTTATTTTTTATTAAAATCTGTATGAAAATTTCTCTTTTCAATGCAGGCCCTGTCGTTGTCCATAATGAGGAACATCAGCCCTACTGAAAATTGCAAACAAAAAATGTTTCCTTACGCGCGGTAAAAATTTAAGTATTTATGTGTACGGCAAAGTTTCTTAATAATATATGAAAAAAAAAAGATTTAATAAAAACGAAATACTTTGAACGATGTCTCTAGTTTTTATGAATCAAACAATGATAAGAGTGTTGTGGAAGATTTCCAGTTTACTTACCGTCATTATTTTTATTGCTCATCGCTCTAATTTATATTTCATTAATGCCCTTTAAATGTGAACAAGACGTTAGTTTGTTCGCTCGATTCCATTAGATATTATACCGTTTAATGTTCAATATCAATATTTAAAGAAATACTTTTATAAATTTATTTATTTATTCATTTCAAAATTATAGTCGTACATACGTACATATTCAATATCCTTTTACGGCTTTCTATGCTGATCCCGTGTCAAACCATATTAGCTGGCATAAAAAATATAAGTAACTTTAAACAAATAGCGATAAAAATACTAGAAAAAAATGTTAAAAACTATTCAAATAGAAGAAATAACATTTAATAATAATAACAAATGAAACAAAACATTGTCAAAAAAAATTAAAAATATCAATCTGATTGTGGAATAACTTATTTGACAGTTATCCATATTGGGCTAGAGGCCCATTATTGATTTTTCAATTTAATGTATATATTTTTTTCCATTTGCATTTGTTTATTTTATATATTGGATAACTTCACACGTTGCAAAAATCTGTTTTAAAAAAATGTAAAGCCCGCTAAGGGGATTTAAAATATTTATAATTTTAAAATATAAACAAAACATTAAGTATAAAAAATATAATAAAACTTTACATGAAATATAATTGTGCTAATTAGTTCCATAAAAAATGCCTTATCATATTATATCAACGTTCTTTTAGTAAATTAATAAAAAACAATTAATCTGTTTTCTACAGGTTTGCAATATTAAAATATCTAAAGACCAATATTATAAAACCGATAAAAGAAAATCAAGTTGATAAACCAGCCAAAAGTAAACCTTCCTCCTAAAGGACTATTTGTTTCATTCTCCGCTCGTACACATTCGGCTCAAGCTAACAAAAGAACGAAACGAACTAGAGACATGAAAGACACGAAAGATATGAAGACACAAATGATACGAAGATGCGAAAGATGCGGAGATACGATAACCCGAATGAGCAAAAGATACATGCGTTCAATTGAACTACTTAAAGATTCGGTCACTTTGGCGTTGCAGATCAAGTAATAGCAGGTGTAACATTCACCATTCTGCCCATATTTGAACATCTATATTCCTTCGATTCTTTCATCTGTTGATGTTTATAAAGTTAAAGAGCTGAAAGCTTTATTTATGTAGGTGAGATTCATGTGATTTCATTATTTCACCATCATACTAGGCAACGCCTGAAATTTTTATTTTTCAATTTTATACTTCTTCATGGACCAGGTGAATTTATCAACAATATTTTGAGTCTGTCCAAATTTTGTAGACAATCCAGTCCTTGTTTACAAAGATTTGGACAGACTCAAAATATTGTTGTTTCATAAGTACTTTTAACTTAATCATTTTTCTACGAAATAAATTCTTTTAATGTACCTTATATAAAAATGCGTTGATGATAAAGCATTTTTTTTGTGATATTGCAATCGGATCAATAAACAAAGATTGATCTAGATGCAAAGTATTTTTAATTTGATTTTAATACTATAAAGTTTCCTGTTAAGAATACCTTAACGGGAACAGAATATGTTTAACTAGGAGCAACTACGATGAATAAATAAGTTTTGAATGTAGTTCTTTGGCAATGAATTAATTATAAAAATGAACCTGTCTTGTTAATTTACGCGAATAATTAAAAGAATATAGCGTCGCCATTCAGGCAAAAGCCACTAACCCTAAAAAAGTCCGTTTCGAGTTGAATATGCCATTCAAAGATTAAAATTATGTTCTTTGAGGCAAAAGTCACCAAGGTTACTTAGGAAAAAGTTGCGTAAATCGAAATTATTTGTTATTAGTGGTGTGACTTTCAATAAAATCTCAACAAGCATAAAAACGCAGATAGAATTTTTTGACAGTTTTGGCAGATTTTGATATTTTTTTTATGGAATGATAGTTTATTTACTAAAAACAACATTTTGTTTGTATTTAGGTACTTGTATGATAAAACATAAAAAAATAAACATGCTAAAATGTTTCTTTACATCAAAAATATATTTGTAACCACAAAATTTATTAATTATTTGCAATATTTCCTTTATTTCATTAAAAGTCACTGAACCAAATTTTAGCCGCCCTGCCACATAAAAAACGTTTCAGTTTTCAGATATATGAAAATGTATCTGTGAAAGACAATGTTACTTTTGAAATTCATTAAAAAGAAATGAAGGAATTGTGTTGTATGCGTAAAACTTCCAAAACACACAAATCAGATTTTCTTTTGTTTTTTTTTAACAAAAAGAAATATTTGCGTTCTTATAATTTACCCAAATATTTCATTTTGAGGGCCATTTTCAACGAGTTGTAAATAACTCACTATTATAAAATGGAATCAAGTTGGGGTAGAGTGGGATTCGAACCACAGACCATCGGTCCGTGATTCCAAGACACTAGCCACAGTACCACAACCCGATCAAGGACCTTTTCTTTGTCTCCAAACTTTCAAACTGCGATTTCTCAAAATAGTATTTTTTGGGTTAGTAGCTTTTGTCTGAACGGCGACGATAAGGTACGAATAACTGGGTATTTTTGCTAGTATTTACGGCAGTGAAAATTTCTTATTACTTATATTGCAACTCTTTATGAATATTTTTATTTCCATATACTTATTATATAGACGCATGATAAACTTTTATGATTCAGTTTCAAAATAACGTGTTGTTCAAAGCGTCGTTTCTAGTTGATAACTTTTATTACAAAATACCTGTTATTCATAATGCTTCATGCCTATTAAGATTTACATCTTCAACCTTCCTAAATTTTTGAATTTAGTCTCACTAACCGCGTATTCGTACAAAATAAACAAGTTTTTGTAACTGTTTTTTTAATCTTTTTCTCACTAGAGTGAGCATTTAGGGTATCGTCTTTATAACGGCCAGCGGTGTGACATTAACAATTATTACGAGTATTAAGAGGCGGTTTATATTAGATTTTATTATTTAAACGCATCACACCTTTATTCCGCAACATTTTTTAGTTTGTCCAAATCTCTGAAGAAAAAAACTGGGTTCAACCCTCTAGGATGTTTATCGAATATAAATAAACATAAAGGAGGTTTAAAGTAATCACTCGTCGCCTTATGACAATAGTGATTTGCTCGACGCGTATGTGTCGCTCCCACGCATTTTTCCTGCTGAAAATGGAGGCAATATATATGATTTTTTGTTATTTAGTTCGTTCATCTTGAAATAAAATAAATAATATTTTTCGTGAACTCACTCGTAATAACGCCATCGTGTTCATTTTCGCGGCGCTCACGTGTGAACTGCGGCCGAATTTTTCTGTCGTTGACGTTCTGTCCTGCGTCCTGCGTCCTGCGCAGTCGAGTCTTTCACGACGCTGGGACAAGACAATATTGTTCACGTATAAACAATACTTTAAACTTCGAACCGTGACCGTTCGAAATGCGTAGACTTTTACATTCCCTGCTTAAAAAGAGTTTCTATCTTGCTTGAAATATCTGTCGATGTTATTTAGGTATGTGCACTTATGTTTAAATAACCGAAACTGTTTATTCAACATCGTCATCGTTATTTCCCCCCCCCCCTCCCCCCAGCGGTGGATAGGGCACTGTATTGTTGCTCTACAGCGTATCTGAATCATTTTAACAACAATATTTTGCGTTTGTCCAAATTTTTGTAGACAAGGACTGGATGATAGATAGATTTATGATAGATAGATGATAAATAAATGATAGAGAATTCAATTAGATTCATCTCACCCGCATAAATAAAGGTTTCAGCTCTTTAACTTCACAAACATCAACAGATGAAAGAATTGAAGGAATATAGATGTTCTGTTGTAATGTAAAAGAGCGTTTGACAGGCGTCGTGGTGCAGTTGGTTGGACGGCCGACTGTGAAACTGGCGTCGCGGGTTCGATTCCCGCCAGTTGTAAGAAAAAAATCCATGAAAGATTTTCTTCTCAACTGGTCTGGGTGTTGTGGTGAATTTTTCACTACCTCCTTCCATATCCCCTCTTTCCCACCTGCTGACAAGCCTCTAAAATAGAGGCTTAGCGGGTTATTCCCTTTATAAAAAAAAAATCTAAAACCCTTAATGATGCAGTAAAACTCTTCAACATTCTTGGCTAACTGCTGTTAATTTTCGCTTTTCTTTTTTGACCGTATCATCATCAGTGGCGCTACAGCCCGTTGTGGGCCCTGGCCTCCTCCAGAATTCGTCTCCATTCGTCCCTGCACCCCGCGGCTCTTCTCCAGTTCGTCAGGCTAATCCCTCTAACGCCACTTTCCACATTATCCGACCATCTTTATTTTGGTCTGCCTCTGCTTCGTCTGCCTTACGGAGTGGTATAAAGAATCTTTTTTGGGGTGCGGTTATCATTCATTCTGTGCACATGGCCCGACCATTGTAATCTTCTTATTTAGATTAATTGTGCAATGTTGAGATCTCCATACAGTGCCTCTAATTCATCATTAAACCGTCTTCTTCACACTCCGTTTTGGTTGACAGCCCCAAATATCTTCCTTAATATTTTTCTTTCGAATACTAAAATACCATATTTTCATCTCTTTTGGTCATAACCCAGCATTCGGCACCATATGTAATGACCGGTCTAAGGAGAGTTTAGTAAATAATGGTTATAGTTTTTCTAGTGAGCAATTTGAATCCCAGATGTTTAAACAAGCCATAATAATATCTATTTGCTGCTTTTGATACATTCAATTTAACTCTAATGCTCTCATTGCCCCCTTTACTAGAGTTTGGCAAATTATATGGAGGGCTTATGTCAGTTATTCTAGGTCTCTTCCCCTTCTTCTCGATGACTTCTGCTGAGTTTTCAGTTGATTTACAGTAAACCGGAAATCTTTCATCGGTTGATTCGGAAGAACTAGTGACGTCATGCAAAGTAGTTCGTTTTTTATTAAAATCTCTATTTTTTCATACACTTACAAGAAACTTTGCCATACAATTTAATACTCCAATTTTTACCGCGCGTAAGTATATTTTTTTATATCCAGTTTCCAGTAGGGCTGAACTTCCTCGCGTCCATTTTCCGTATTAATATTCATGCAAAATAAATATCACTTTTTTATTTTGGTACATTGGATGTTTTTATATTTATATAAATACGATATTTTCGAACCCTGATCATATGGTAGATATAATTTTTTCTTTCAATGCTTTTTTTTTATATCTCTTTATAATAACAAAAATACAGTCATTCAGATGTTCCGACGTTTCGAAAACAAAAAAGGCAACAGCTTGTTTACCTCTGCCTGGGGAAATGTTCACAAACTTTTACATAGGTAAATAAAATATATCATGAAATATAATCTAATTCGTTTATTATTTTATACGTTTACATCGCAGCTTAACGGACAATTTCCTGTGAAAGTAAAATCACTTAAATATCTCCACCATGATAAGATAATATCCTGACCTTTTCCCAAAAATAATAAAAATGCGTTGCGTAAAACTATTGTCATAACTTTCCAAAACAACTACGGTGGAATAAATAATAGCTATTGTGCGAGTAGATAGATAGTTAATACGAAATAGGTGACACGGCGATAGTAAAAGTCATTATACGTCAACGCAACCGGCGTACTGAATTCGGTGAACGCGCATTTGCGGCTCAGACCCTATGTCATGGAATGCTCTCCCAGAAGAAGGGCGAAACTATGAGAGTGAAGTCATTTTTCGGATAAAACTTAAAACCTAAATCATTTTAATAATAGTGCAGCGAGTGATGACAAAATAAACTGTTTTACCGAAAACATTTACCTACTTCAATTAAGAAGTTCAGTGCTACGGGAGATTGAATATAAAAAATGTTTTCTTACGCGTGGAAAAAAATAGAGCATTTAATTGAATGTTTTTTTTAGTTTCTCGAAAATGAAGGAAAAATTCATAAAAATGAAACACTATGAACTACGTCACAAATTCTTCCAAGTCAACCAATGAAAGCGTTATGATAGATTTCCGGTTTCCGCAATCACCAATCAGCTGGACTCTGACGAGAACTTGAGACGTCACGGACGGAGTAATTTCGAAATTACAAAACTTGAAAAAATCATGGTGCTGATATGAGATACATCAAAAATATTATTTAAATATATTACATTACATTGCCTTACTTTAAGTCATTTGTGATGAGGAACTTCAGCCCTATAGGAATTGGATACAATAAATGTTTTCTTGCGCGCGGTAAAAATTGAAGCATTAAATTGTACGCCAGTTTCCTGAAAATGTACGAAAAAAAAAAAGGACTTTTTTGAACGACGTCACTGATTCATATGAATCAACCAATGATAAGAGAGTTATGGAAGATTTCCGGTTACCTTGTCGTGAATAGACTAATGGACTAACTGATCGAGAATAAGCGGAAGAGAACCTCTGACGTCACATTGAGAGTAATTTTAGAAAAAAAAACTTTTTAAAAATCATAGCGTAGTCTCATTCTATGGATGACTTTTTGAAAAATTTGACTATTTCACGTTAGACTTTTTTTATCACATTGTTGATTGAGTTTTCGTATGGGGTTTTAAAGTTTTTTTTTTAATATTTTCATTTTATTTTATTAACATTAAAACTATTGAATAATATCAAAAATAATTTATTTCTTTAAATCCTTTTAATATGATTTTTTTACTAAAAGGGGAAAGGACAAATATTTTATTATAACATTCAGCGTGTTATAGATATCGTTCGGTTCATTTTGTTAGTGTAGTAAATTAGGTAAACAAGTAATAGTGTATTTAATGCCTAAGTCCCTAAAGAAATACTCGAGAATTTGGCATTGCATAGATGGGTATTTAATCAGATTGGTGAAATGGTAGGTGGTCAGATCTCGGTCCGGTTGCACAATTTCAAATTTGCTGTTTCGGTAGTCATTGATATTATTACTATTTATTGGCATCTTATAACTACAGCCCATACACTATGTACTGTTTTATCGTACGTTTTCATTAACAAATTTTGTCCATTTCGACGAAAACGCAACTTTTTACTTTCGATTCTTTAACTCTTAAAAGACTGTGGTAAATAATCCCTTTGCGCGCGGTGATATAACATCGTGTTACCACTAGTAAAATACGGAATATTCTACAGTGGAGCGGGAGGGGGGAGTCTGATACTGCACCGCGCTACCCTCACTTCTCTCCTGCAGAAGTAAGCAACCATTTGTTTTTTTCAATATTTTATTTTTGAAAATTTTCTTTGTTCTGAATATTTTTTTTAATATGCTAATATGTCTTCTTGCCCATACTGATCATTGTGGTTTTGGATGTGACAGGGTTTAAAGAACACCCTGTATACGTAAAACCTCTATTTTATGTTTTTTAAGAGAGCAACCAAAAAGTGTAAAACCGAGGAAAACTCTAAGTGGGGAAATTAAAAATTTACGGAAAAAATTAAATTACATAAAAATATTATTATTGTACCCACTATACTAAAGATAGTGCAGAAAAAATGTAAGAACAACTGTCAGAATGAGGATGTCCGGTGTCTTTATTTATTTTTTTATTTATTAATAGAATATAAAACTAGGCCAATTTTTTTATATATATATTTTTTTTATATATGGCATTATCAGCGCTATGATTTTTTTAAATAACTCCGCGTGTGACGTCAGAGGTTGTTCTATGACAGTTCTTCCGATTGGTTCGTATATGGTGACCAAACCGGATATCCTTTAAAGCTCTCATATCATTGGATGGTTCATATGAACCAGTGACGTCATTCAAAGTAGTGCGTTTTTATATTTAAAAAAATAAAAAAATCCTACATTTAAAAAAAAAATCAGTATTACAGTTAATGCTCTTTTGTATCTAATTATCCGTAGGGCCGAAGTTCCTTATTGACTAATGATTTAGTTAAAAATATTTTGTAATTTTTCAAGCAATATTTTTGTGTTATTTTTTATTAAATTTAAAAAACATGTTCAAATATTGTTTTGTAGTGCAACCTTAAAAACACGAAAATAAAATTTTGAATTAGCATAAAATGCATACAACGATTTTATCCCTAAATATTGGGAAATTTTATTTATATGATATTTTTTTTTAGTATGGCACCACAAAATTTCAACTGTCATCTACATCGCGGCAAAATTGTTTCACACCTTTATAATAACTGTTTAAACTTTCTTCTTTTCACATTATGTTTATAACTTCAAATAATACTTCTATTGTCGAATTTTTAAACTTTCTGTATCGTAATTTATTGATGTAAAGACTTTATTTTTCCTAAACATGCGTCAACTGCATGTCACTATTTAGTAAAATGTCAAAATTAGACACTTAAACAAAATGATTAATTACAATGCACCTACTTTGAATTTAGTTTGAGACAATAATTTACACATTTTTATATTTACCCTGATTTTATTCTCTATTCACGTGGCGGCGCGTGGCTCGTTGTATTTTGACAGATCAAATGAGTTTTTTTTTTATTTCGACGTAAAACCGGGGTTATAAAAAACGTAAAAAACGTTGATTGAGGGGAATATTTGAATGAGAATGTATCGAAAAAAATGCGACCTAAATATTTCGGTGTAAAAAGCGGGAAAACGTAAAATCGAGTATCGTTAAAACGAGGTTTTAATGTATAAAAGTCTACGATGCATGCAAGAAAAGTGATTTGCTTATGAATGTTGATAAATCGAAAGTGATGGTCATAGAATTAAGAATAGTCTCTTAATTCTTTGGTGATGGTTTTTGAAAGGGATGAAAATATAACTTAATGTGAGATCAGTGTGAACGGAGATATTCTGAGTCAGGTAGAAGAATTTGTGCATCTGGGAAGTCTGTATATGTTTACAGGGGATGGAAAGACCGAGAAAGATATTGAAAGGGGGTGAGTGCCGGGAACAGGGTGAACTGAAATCTACTTTGGCAAACAAGTGTTTATCACAGGAGGCTAAACTAGCAGTTCACAACGGAGTTCTAGTGCCAACTCTAATGCATGGGAGCAAAGTATGGAATTGGAAAAATGATGATGAAAGTAGGTTAAATGCTGTCGAAGTGCGATCCCTCAGACGAATGTGTGGTAAAACGATGTATGATAGGTGCACAAATGTCGAAATCCGTAAACTGTATAAGGCTGAGATAAGCATTATTAAGATCAATCAAGAAAGGGGTGCTTTGCTGGTTTGGACATGTACAGCGAATGGACAGCGAAAGAACAACTAAAAGGATCTACGATGCGAATGTTGATGGATGCAGAAAACGAGGAAGACCGAGAAAACATGGCACGATCAAGTCCATCAAATACTTGAAGATGGACATGTCAAAAGTAGAAATAATCGGCGTGCGTGCATGAGAAGACGTATGAATGTAGAGGAAGCGAAGTCTGTATGCAAAGATAGAGTGATATGGCATTCTATCCTCTCTGCCTACCCCTACGGGGAAACGGCGTGATGATTTGTTTGTTTGTTTTGTTTGTTAAATAAATAAATGCACAGGGCAAGAGGCCCAATTACAGTAGTGAATTACACAGCACAGAACACCAAGGCTTGAGAAAAATTGCACTCAATTATTTTGAACCGAATCCGGATAGTCTTCAAATCCGTGAGGTATGTTTTAACCATTACACCCCAAGGTCACAAAAAAGTTAAAAAAATTTGGTATACAAATTTCATTTCAATAATAAAAACTATTTTTTTTTTAAATATCTTTAATCATAACAAAAATACAGGCAGTTTAGATTTGTAATATGTATTTCTAATTTTCCAACGTTAGAAGAAGAATATATAGCATTTGCAACACAGTTCATTGGCCTCATTTTGATTTGGTTTTCTGATTAACAAATAATTATTTGGAATTTCCCCATTATAATTTATTTTAAAGCTGCCTGAAAGTCGTATGAAATGATTTTTTGTAAGATATTTATTTATTTTTCAAAGTCTCAACAAACTAATACATAATGACAAAACCAAATTTAAAAACAGGACATCATTACATCAATATTTCTGCATTATTCAAATTGCTGTTAATCTTTGTTATTCAAAAATGTCAATTACAGCAGATACTCGAATTTATTATTTTTGTTTAAGTGTCATGATCTCTGGCTCCATTTAAAACATTTAATTTTAATAAAATCTACCTGAATTTTTAAAACTCTTTTTACTGTGAAAAATATACAACTTATTTGTTATTTCCCATAGACAGATTATTATTTAAACATTTTGAAATGAACAAAACATCATATTTTTTGTACGTACACTTTTAACTACAAGATTTTTCTCTTGTAAGTATTGAAAATTAATTATTAGTCTCAAAATATGGATCAACTAATTAAAAAAAAAAAAAAATTTACATGATATGTTAAAACAATTTGAATAATGCACTGACATCAATAAATAACATTTAGATTTTGTCAAAAATGTATTTTTTATTTACTGATAATAAATTAGTAATATAATCTGTTCTTTGTATAGGATCAACTGACTGATCTAGTAAAAAGGTGTCTCTTTTTTACAAAGCTTTAACTTTAAGTTGCTTCATCTTGGGAGTCTTTTTCTTTAACTGCCTCTTTTGCTCTTTCTTTTCCCAGCGACGCTGCTTCTCAGGGTCTTCCTCCTGAAAAATAAAAGTTTAAATATTTGAATTATCACAAATATAACCTTAAGTTTTGCTTGTGTGCAATATTTCATACACGTACCTATGTAATTACTTTTCAAAGATGGAAAAGTTACTAAATATATAAAATCAAATAATGTTGTCCTTAGATAGCCACAGAAGTAATCAAATTATTTTCATTATTTGGTATTCATATATCTACGAGGGATGGGGTTGATTTCTAAAAGGCAGTGTTTATTATTATGTACCAATTACCTACATATTAATTGCTTCCCTAATCAAAAACCTCATTGCATGCCCCTGATCTACATTTATCCGATTCTCATATATAAAAATTAAAACACATTAAAACTAATAAAATAAATTTTGATAAAATTGTGGTTTGAAGTCTCTATCCTAAACACAGTAGATATTATATTATTGACTATTGCATCATTAATTATTGATTACTTACAGCCATAATACGATCTTTCTCCGACTTCCTCTTGTCTTCCCTCTTCTGCGCAGCGAGCTGTTGGCGGGCGGCGTGGGTACTGCGTAGGAAAGCTTCCTCTACCTTCTGACGATTTTTCTCTGACTTGACTGCTGCCTAAGAAACAATAAAAAATCCTAAATTACTTATTTAGTAAATTTGCCGTTATTTAGTAGAATGACAACGCAAACAATTACAAGAAAACACATCATTTCTTTACCCATACACGGTGGTTCATAAAACACTGCATTGGAACTCCAATAAGGAAGTTTAGCCCAACAGGAAATCGGACATAAAAAATGTTATCTTTTGTTTTTCAGGATTTTTACCCGAGAGTAGCTATCGGGTCGAAAACACCCATATTGTTATTCACCCAGTACAGTGGTTAGGATTCCACAAATTTTAACTTTTTCCTTGTTCACGAGTCATGTTAGGTCTCCTCAATAAGACCGACCATAATATATAACATTCGGCCATTCGTAGTCTCGCTTAGGTTTATATTATCGTCACAAAGAAGATTTTTAAATTTAATTAATGGTGTTCGGGCCGCTTCGCAAACTTTATAACAAGTTTTAAAACAATTTAGTTTTACAGAAGCGTTTTGTATAAAATAAAAAAACATTTTCAATTAAGCATGAAAGTCTACACCTAATGCAAATTAATTCAAAAATGTCCATACAAAACTAAACAAATTATTCAAAAATAACATTACCATTATATTTGATAAATAATTTTACAAGTTGATATAATCGTATGATAGATATTCATAAAGCATTCATCTTATGGCAAAATCATTCAGGCGTAAATCTCTTTTCATTCGAGGTCAACAGCATATTTTTTAGTGTAAAGATGAGTAGGCATAGGGAAGAGCTATTGATGTGGTGGATGGATTACACCAGTGTTTTTCAACCGTTTTGAATATGCGACCCCGTTACAAGTAGAAAAATTGCTGGCGATCCCCCCCTCAGGACCAATATTTTCTTCGCTTGGAGGAGTCGCAGAAACGAGCAATGCAAAAGTTAAATAAAATTAAGGTCCTGGAGAGAGAGTAGCATCAGGTTTTAACAAATCTGGTGGTACCCCTCTTCAGGATGCCAGTTTTTCGTCCCTTACTTGTGCCCGCGATCCCCCAAGCATGACTTGACCCCCAGGTTGGAAAACACTGGATTACAGAATATAATAGATGTACAATGTATTTGTGCAGTTTGATAAATCATTACATCACCTCTTTATTCAGTCGGAATCTCTTCAGTTTCTCCATCATGTAGAAGAGTAGAGCAAGCAAGGGCTTCATGGCTTCACACGCTCCGTCTACCCCGGCCACAGACACCGGCAATATGAGGCTTATCAAGAGAACACGTTGGCACTCGGGCAGTTTAGTAGAACTCGTCTCCCTAAAATTCATTAGGAAAATGAATACCTACAATCTACAATACGCCTCCACAATTTTTATAATAAATATTTACAAACAGAGATGGAGTCCACTTTTGAAAATATGGAAGTTAAAGTATTTACAAGGCTAATAACTTGTTATTGGCTGGTTTAAGTGATCACTTTACACACTATTACATTGTCTTTATTTGAATAACCTTATTTGGTCAACACTTCTATTTGTCGACATTTGACATATTTTAACCAAGCGGATGAAGAATTCAGTCTGTGTCTGAAGTAGAACCCGAACCCTGGATGAATGTTTTTGACTCGATAGCTACTTCAAGGTAAAAATTCTGAAAAAGTAAATCGAGCGGAGATGAGTCCGCCTTGTAGTGTACCGGTTGGTATGTTCGCCTACCATGCTTGAAGTCCCAGGTTCAAATCCCAGCAGGGTCGACGTGAATTTTTTAAGGTGTTTTTAGTAGTGATGAAACGGTTAGTGGTTTGGCCAGACACCGGATATTCGGTGAGCCCCTAAGTCGGATAGCCGGATATCCGGCCAATTGTAATTTTTTCTTCAAAATCATTCTTGATAAACCTTTTTTATTTCCAGGTTAAATTCTTTTTCTAGAGTGTATACTGAACATTGATTAACGTTTTTATGTAAAAAATACAATTTTTCAAATAAGGACGGTTATTTCCTTTTTCCCAAATACGGTTGATATCAATAAATCAGTTTTGTAGTGTTGATTTTGCAGTTTCATAAATATTAAGTATCCGCCGGATATGATCATTGAAGTGGAGTTGATTTCACTAAATTTTCTCAGTTTCTTTACTATCCAGTATCCATTTGATCTATAGTTTTTACACTGCAATATTTCATTGCCTCTGGTATGGCACCAGAAGCGTAAGACTGATCGCCTTACTTTAATGTCACAAATAATAGAGATATCATGAATTTAGTTCTCCAATGCAGTGCCCTATACACTGTCAGGTTTGGATATGCGGGTATGCGTTTAAAAATAAAAGAACTAAAGCCTTTATTGATGAGGATGAGATTCATCTGACTGAACTATTTCACCTACTAGGCAACGCCTGAAAATATTTTTCAATTTTTATATTTCTTGGACCGATTTATCAACAATATATTGAGTGATTAACAAGCTTGATAACTACCTAGGGATGGAATCCAGTCCACGTATATAAACATTTGGACATTCTTAAACTACCTTGATTATTTTATTACCACCTTCTATTTTTTAAACTTATGTACTACTTTCAAGTAAATGCCAGTGAACAAAATGAGTAGCTTACTCTGTCTGCTTAGGGCCCGAAAACTGGTCACTGATGTGTATATACTCTATGAGATGGCCGTACTTCTCTATGGCAGCGCAGACCCTGAGGTCCAGCAGTGCCTGACTAGACTCCACAAGCTCCGATAGAACCGAGAACGACTCAGGAAGTCCACAACGGTCCCCGGAATATTTCTCACCACAGAAAACACTCTAAAAAGCAGTTACATATTTATTTTATTTAGTGGAAAACTGTGAACATATTTGATAGAAATTACAACAGGAATGAAGAACATTTTTGAGAAGTAAATATGGAAGTCTACGCATTTACTGGACCTGTTATTGAATAGTTTAACACTTAACCCTTTATAGGACACATATTTTGTGTTGATTTATGCCTTGCAAACCTAATATGTGTTCTTTTTTAAGATTTAATTCAATTTATTTTATTTATTATTTACATATACATAATATGTATGTACATATTTATATATATATATATATATATATATATAAATATACATATACATATACATATATATATATATATATATAATAATTACAGGACTCACCAAGCCAATTTATATGGCTTGTCGCTAAAGATCCTTTACATTAAAACATGATTACACTATTTGTATAATATTAATTACTAAAAAAAAATATAATAATAAATATTAGAAAATAAATACCTCAATTCTGGTGGTACATTTAGGTACTACTTTGTTTTAGGTGTCCTATAAAGGGTTAAAGCAGCCAATGATAGGTCGCAAGCCCTGTAGATACTTCATTTTAATAATGTTTTCTATAGACGTTTATTAAAAATAAGGAGACTCATATGACAAAGAAAACTTAATATTTTCGTATTTTTTAAATTTAACCAGTTTCAATAGCAAAAAATCTCATAAAAACTGTTTAAAGTGTCCGGCCATAAGTGCAAATTCTCGCAGACAACCTTTTAAGTATAAAAAGTTTTTTTTTAATCATGTGACATACTTGCAATTTTATAAACCAGACATTTGTATTTTTTTACTTTATATTTTATCTTAAAACCGCTGGCTGACTGGTTGTATGACTAGCACTTAAAAGTATTATTTGAAAAATAATTTTGATTCTCACCAAATCCGCCATTTCCTTGGCTAGTTTGGCGGCGGTTTTCTTCTGTGCCACACAAAGTACAAAGGCGTCCATATCATCTTTTCCTAAGTCAACTCTAATCAACAAATTGTCTAATGTGGGTCGTACTAGACCGATCCCTAAATGTACCAAGTCTTGTCTCTGAAATACACAATTGAGAGAAATCATTTTACATCGTCATCCATACATATTATGTCAAAACTATAATTTTTTCAAGTTTTGCTTCATTTAAATAAAGCCCTTAATCTCAAACTTCAAATTGTTGAAAAAATTAAAAAAGATGAACTACATACATATTTGTATCTCTTTTCCGTATGCTCGTTTGTAATATGTCATTGATCAACACACAAAATGTGTCCCCAGCATTTTTTCTCAAACAACTAAACGTGTTTCGATGGCAACCAATTTATAAATAATATCCTCGCTCAGATAAACCTCAATATACCTCACCGTAACTTGCGTAGCAATGCTGTCTTTGCTATAAGAATTTTTAAAACTAATGTCGGATTCTTCTCACCTCTGCCGAGGATCCTAAGAACAGTTAATGAAATCTTACTAAACAGTAGTGTCGATGAGTCAAGGCAAGCATTCAAAAAGCAAGCAGTGTTATCACTCCCGAGTTAACTTGCCATGTCTGCCTAGATCTTGCCATGACAGTTAAGTTAATAGTTATTAAGATTCTAAGACTGTAAATATTGTTTAGGTTAGGATTGTTTATGTTATTTAGGTAAAGTTTAATCAATATATTATATTTCATAAATGCCAATCTAATAGGGCTTACATAAGCCTGTTATTGGCTTAAAAAAATAACAATTTAAACATTTAATCTCCTAAATGCAAAAAATGACAGTCGGCTGTTGATTTGCATTATTATGTGAGATTTAGTAATATTTTAATGCTACTTACTTTATTAGAGAGGTAGAAATGTTATTAATTATTTATCTTTACAAAACGTTTGTAATTCTATACTTATTTTGTAAACAATTTTTTCAATAAATAAAAAAACCATTTTGGGGCAGCTAGTAGGAGAATAATGTCTCGACCAATTTATAAGTCATTGTTTTTTTATGGCAAAAATTATTAGGATTAACTTTGAATTTATATGTAATATAAAATACCGTACCTTGATCAATTTGAGTGTAAGTAACATTCCTTCACAACAAGTTCGCCCACTGCACCACATTGTGTAACAGTGTTCTGCTTCCTTCCTCCATCCTCCCAATTCACTGCCTTCCTCACCTAATAGTAATAAAATAAATGTAAGATAAATTTACATAAACAGCAAAACAAAATAAACTACTCAGCGCATTGAAAAAAGTTGAAGTGAAGTAATTATTACATTCACATCAAAACGGGTTACATAAGCTAACACAACAGGGTCTTATTATTCTTAACACAAAATCATTCATATTTTGAATTTTAATATTGTGTGTATCAAAAAAGATTTTTTTTACAATGACATTACACCTGCACTAAATATATATTTTTGGTGTTTTCATGGTAGGGTGCTACTCACATTATAAATTAACACCAATAAAAAAATCTTACCAACGAGTGTGAAATTATCTTGAAGCATGGGACGATGAAGACTACTGAACGCTGATGCAATGGAAAGATTCCTGGAGCGACCAGCGAGGAAGTTTATGGCGTATAGAATCAGCCCTGCGGCAAGTAATCCTTCTGCCCAATACGCCTCCCAACGAGCTCTGACCATAATTGGAACCTGGAATATTACATAATTTGTTTGATAGATGTACTACCAAAGAGGAATTTTGGCATTTTTTAAAAACGAAGTTTGATCAAGTATTTTGAATGAATCACCTAAAATGTTTGGAAAAATTATTAAAGCTAATATTAAATGTTAAATTATGTATATACCTTATGAAAAACAAATGTATTTCATTTATCTGTTACTTGGGTTCGATGTTGATATCATATATCCAAACTATATTCACGGGACAATTCCTGGTGGAAATGCGAGTATGTATATGATTTTCCTGTTTTAAATTATTATGTATTTCAATAAATAAACTCCACTCCAAAAATAAATGCTGTTCTGTAGCGAGGAAACTGAGAGTGTTTTTTTATTTTTTATTGAAACCTATTATTATTTGATTTTACTTCTTGGATACATTATTTCAATCGGAATATTCTGTGATAATGAAAAATGAGAACTTATAGAGTTTGAATTATTAATATTTCAAAACAAAACAATTGCAATAATTGTGAAAACCATTTTACTATTCGTTTAATTATACAAGATCCATGCCAGAGGTAAATAATAAAATAAATGAGTAAATATTATAATTACATGTACGTCAAGTAATATTTATTGCTTATTGGTAATATTTTATGTAACAATTTCTACCTTTGTTATGGTGATTTTCGGCTGTTCTTGTGCAGGATTTGGCACATCATCTGCAAAACCTTCAAACTCTTCTGGATCTTGAAAGTGTTCAAACTCATTGTCTTCATCCTAAAATAAAAATGTGTCATCAATTACATATGTCTAATCTCAGAGCAACAATTCACTAGAGACGCCTTTAAGCTCTATTGCATATGGAAGTCTAGACATTTACAGGGCTTATGACCTGTCGTTGGCTGATTTTAGTGGCCACTTTACACACTGTGATAACATTTACCATTCTGCCCATGTTTAAACATCCACATTTCCTCAACTCTTTTATCTGTTGACTTTTGTGAAAAGAGCTGAAACCTTTATCATGTGGGTGAGATTCATCCGGTTGAACCAATTCTAGGTGAATTGAAATGAAAGTGGCCACTTTACACACTATGTAACATTCACCTTCTGCCCATGTTTAAACCACTATAACATCCATATTCCCTTCTCAAAAATGGTTTCCCTCTCTGTTGCAACAAATTTAGATCTAAATAACTCCCTAGGGAAGAAATCCAGCCTGTCTACACAACCCGTAGTTTAAACATGAACATGAGAAGAACTGTAATCAGTGGACGTCCAGGACTATATAGTCTGATGCCTTGTTAAGTAGGCAAGCGTGGTCTCTCGGTAAACATCCGTAATATGGCCCAGAATTTAGAGACTTGGTTTATTTATTTTTCAACATTTAATTAGATGCCTCTATTAAACATTTTATAGATACAACTAAGCAAATCAAAATAATTAAATTAATTCTGCTTTATAAGTGCCATCCCACATTCTTTACAAATTAAAATATCGTAAATAATATTTTGAGTATGTTAGACGGTTAAATCCAGTATTTACGAACAAAGATTTTGACAGACTCAAAAAAACTGATCCGAATAGAAGTATGCAAAATGAGTATTTTAAGGCATTGCCAAGCAGTTGAAATAATTTTGATAAATCTCTCATATGTACACTAATAAAGATTTCAGCTCGTTCTTTTACTATGGAAAAATTAACAGATGAAAAGGTTGAGAAAACATGTTTCCTGGACATGGGACATCCCAGCGAGAAAACAGTATTATAAAATGTTTTTTTTTTGCACTACAACAGGCCAAGAGGCCTAATTACAGTGATGAATTTCAGCACCCAAGCTTGAGAAAAATCACATTTAATTTTTGTGTTCTCACCGGGAACCCAACCTCAACTCAACCCGGAACCTTCCGTGCGTGAGTTATGTTACTAGATTAAGCTTAGAATATAAGAGATGTGGGAAAATGTGAAGAGGTTAAGTGCGGCTCTCAATGTCTCCTGATAAAAATATAGATACAGCTATTCGTCGACTTACGACTGCGTTCGTTCCGGAAAATAGGTCGTAAGTGGGATCACGCAATAATTTCCTAACATATACAATTGCTTACGCTGCGGGATGATATTATACCACGAAAATGAAATAGCGTGTCACTGTCATTCATCGGGTTTCCTTTTTATATTTTTTTAGGTTGGTCTGTGGTTGAATAATCATTACCTTACTTAGAAATCTCGATTTTTGTATTCAACACAGACGGACAACTGAACATAGTTATGCAGAAAGCAGCCAGTCCACAATTTTGTAAAAATGCAATATTGATGTTATCGGACTGACAAACTGCTTACGGACAAAAAACTGTAAAAATCACCTTTTAAAAATGGTGTCTATCTCAAAAACGGCATTTCTCAATTTGCAGACTTTTCTGCAAATTGAGAACACAAAAAACTAGAAAAATCTTACGGTACTTTAAAATAGTAATAAATAAAACTGGTCAAATACATAATTGCATTCTTGTTTGTTGTATAAAAAAAAAACACATGTATTTATTGTTTATCATTTTTTAAAGTCGAAAGACATTCAAACTGTTGTGTAGATTCGATTATTAACCCTTTACACAAAAGTGCTATTATCTCAGATTTACTTTTCTATGGCCAGCTGCTTTCTGCATAACTACATTCAACTGATCGCGGATTGTGGTCGTAAAGTCGAACAGTCGTAAGTCGCATAGGTCGTAAGTCAACAAATAGCTGTACTTTTTTTTCTCGTTGTACTCATATTTTCACAGAGTTTTCTTTCTAAATGCTGAAGGCATATTTTTAAAAATAATTACGTAATTTTTTGTAAAAATAAATAAATGTTTTGGGTACTAATAAATAACTCGACTCGCCTACGTGATCTATAAGTGTGAAAGCACTACATGTGACAATACAATGATACATACATACAGGGTGTTCATTAAACCCTGTCACATCCGAAACTACGATGATCAGTATGAGCAAGAAGACATATTGGCACATAAAAATATTTTTTAGAACGAATAAAATTTAAACAAATAAAATATCAGAAAAGCAATTGGTTGCTTACTTCTGCAGGGGTGAAACGAGGAGGAGGGAGAGGGGAGTATGATACTGTGCCGCGCTCCCCTCACTTCTCCCTTGCAGAAGTAAGCAACCATTTGTTTTTTTTAATATTTTATTTTTAAAAATTTTCCTTGTTTTAAATATTTTTTAAATATGCTTATATGTCTTCTTGCCCATACTGATCATCGTGGTTTCAGATGTGACAGGGTTTAAAGAACACCCTGTATAAACACATTACACAGTGTGTGAAGTGGTTACATAACCCAACCAACAATAGTCCATAAACCCTGTGAATGTCTAGACTTCCATATTCCCTCCTAAAGAGAATTTTTATTAAAATATTTCTTAATTATTATATTTTACCTCGACAAGTATATCATCATCCATGTCATCTACATTGATAAATTGGGGGAAACTTGGAACACGTTCAGCCAGATCTTCATCAGTGTCAAACTGCTCAAATTCTGCAAACTCATTGTCTTCCAGAAGAGCTCCATCATCTAGTCCTCCACCAGCTGCCACCAGAAAATAGCACCCTCCCAGGAGCAGTAAGATCGGTAGCAGTTTCATAGCCACTTATTGCTATAATAAAATAACTACATATACTTTATAATCTAGAATAAGCCTGTAAATAGATGTTGCTTATTTTTTTTATGCACAGCGCCCTTAAAATTACACCCTTACTCATAATTAGTTCGATGGTGATAATTTTGTATTTTTTATTGCTAAATATCTATTGTCCATTTCATTATTTAGACAAAAAAAACGAGATTTGAGTTAGTGCACAGTTTTAAGTAAATTTTCATTATCATTAGATTAGTATATTTTCAAAATACTATATATCTATTACTGTTTACAGACATGAATCTACTGAACCGGGTTATGCTCCCATGACAGACTCAGAGGTCCGAGGTTCAAATTTAGATCTATCTCAACTTATTCTCATTCTCTGGCACAGTTATTTACAAGTTGAAAATGCCCCCCAAAATTGAAATATTCAGCCAAATCATAAGAACGCAAATACCAATATATAATATATATATATATATATATATATTTTACATTACAGGTAGGTATTATCAATATTTCGTATCCAAAGTCGATTTCTCTTTACGATAATTGAATTAGGCAATAAGGCAATAGCGAATGAGAAACATCAAAATTAGTACGTATTCTGTATTCTGTTTCTTAAGAATGTATAAACTGTACATAAATAAAATCCAAACTTTAATTTTAAGTGTTGCTATGCATTAGAAACTAATATTCTTCAGAACTAGTCGAATAAATTACCAACCAAGGTATGTCATTATTTAGAGGTTATTTTAAGATAGCCCAGTTAAAATTATAATACTAAATTTTGAATTAGTATATAGCCAACAAATGTAATAAAGAACGACAAAAGTATTTATATTGACGTACCATAACAATAAATCTTATCTAAATTAGGCCGTATATTTAAAAATCAACTTTAAACATTCAAAAACCCCAAATGATCTCAAATCTTTACCACAAATTTACACGGCCGTCATATGCCAAATCTCACCCAATTTATCAAATTGTTGCCAGTTCACTACAACCATTGCCATGTCTTTAAATATCAAATTTCGAAAACAGAACAATCGAACCTACCTCAAAATTTTATTTCAGAAATCCAAAAAATCGTAAAAAGAAAAACCGGTTTCTGAAATACCATTATAATAATAAAATAGTATTTTGGCAACCAATTATTACCTTTATACTGTTTGCTATTCCGATTTGAATTTTTTTCCCCTTCATTAAAATGTGTTTTTGTTAGCAGTGTTAGCATGAAACAACATACATGTTTTTTTTTTAATTGCATACATGCGATTTGAGAATCCTTAATTCCCATTTGAAAATCAAGAGAAAATCGATTTTCAATCCATGAAACTGGTCATCAAATTAACTGGGTGTTTTAGTCAATGGGTTTTAGTTATAATAATTTTCAATCAGAAGCAATAATAAATTATTTAACGTATGTTTATAATCACAGCAGAATATATTTTTGAAAACTTTAAAATCTTTTTACAGCATCATCTCGAGATAAAAACCAATTATTTTTATTATAGGGGGCCTAGATATAATATTTTTTATTAAACCAAGCGGAATCAAAAACAGTTTATAACTTATGATTCTTTGAATAATGCTTCATATTTATATTACTTAACGCATAAAATATAGTTTACATTATATAATTTCAAATTTATTGCATAGTATTGGTTTTGTTTATAAAAAATATTTTTTGTTTTTTTTTAAGGATTCTAAATCAAACTGGAATATTATTGGATTTTAAAATAATGACAACTCACTGTCAATAAATATTATTACCTATTCCAACACCACCTATATTTAGATGCACAAATTATTATCCTTAGATGGTAATGTCCATTGTCCATACCAATATACGGTCACTATTACGACCAGTCGCCAAGAATATAATATAATAATTCATAAAGCCAAACATAAATTTACGAATTCAAAATAATATAAATATGACTGGACTAGCTAGATATTACATTATCATTTAATACACCCAAATGCAATTATTACTTTATGCCTCCTAATATTTTCCCAATTAGAAAAAAAAAACGTTTTGACACCAAATTATACAATAGGTAACATTTTTCTTGTAAAAACAATAACGTTTATCTATATGAACATGTACCTACATAAAATTGAATTAATCCCGTAAAAAGCCGTTCTTTTGCAATGTTGTATCTGTATCGAAAAGTAAATTCTACATAGGTAAAATATAATAAAAGTACACACATATAAATCGTTACAAATACTAGGAAGAGAGAACACGGTTCTCTTGGCTTGGCTATAATTATTCCTCTACACACGTACAACTTGTAACTCGTATAATATAATGTTATATGATATTCATCCATGTGTAGCACAAGCCGATGCCGGTGTGTGTACCTACAATGTATACGTACTCTACACCGCTCCATACAATGAAAGTATTATACAAATTACGATGTTTATATTATACGTAACTATGTACGTGTGGTGTATGTATATATATATATAAATATGTATGCAACACCTACTACCTACATCTTAGGAATCGAAAATACCTGACATAATAATTTCACGGAATGAATTTTAATAAAGTTAAAAGTTTTTACAGAGCTTTAAAAAAATCTTAAAAATTTAGTGGCTCGTAATAAGTAGAGAAAATAATATAGATTCATTATTATTAGTTAGAAATGCATTAAAGTTCGCGAACCGGCCCCCACCATGGCCCACTGTTATATTGATTGTATGCTGAGGGGTGTGGCGGGGAAGCGGCGTACCCACTCGAGTTATTTTGCGTCTGGTTCTTTCGTGTAATTTTATTATTGTTTTAAATCCTTAATGACGGTAAAAATTCTATTTCTGTGGTACAAATATTATATTACATAAATTACTACGGTAAGTTTTCATTTTTTCGCCGTATTTTTACGAATGTTTGTTCTATCTTATTCTAATTATTATACAAAATAATTAACAATCCGAAATGCCGTCTTAAGTCTCAAAGCGTAGGTAATATTATATTCGTATAGGTACGCGTTTTTACAGACATACGTTCTAAAAATAAAAGTAACAATTAAAATTGCGGCGGCTCCCTCTCCGTATCGGTTTTCTGAGTGATTAAGATTATTATATCATCAATGTCATTTTATATTTATCATTGATATATTTGTCGAAATATATCTCATTAACTCTTCCGGTCTATTGTTGACATTTCTCGCACGGTGTAGAATATTCCATTTAGGTTATGTTCTAAAATAAGTATTTATATTTTAACAGATGCAGCCCACTACTAGTGAGAAGACTTTTCACCTTAAGTGGAATAATCACTTGCAAAATTTAAGCCAGTTGTTTACGACGATATATTCGTCATCAGCTCTCGCGGACGTCACTCTGTCGTGTCGTGATGGATCCATCAGAGCCCACAAGCTGGTCCTGTCAGCTTGCAGCCCTTACTTTGAGCAGATATTTAAGGAGAACCCCTGCAAGCATCCGGTCATCATTCTCAAAGGCATCCCTTATGCCGAAATCAACTTACTCGTTGAGTTTATGTACAAAGGATCGGTGGATGTGCAGGAACTTGACTTACAGTCCTTGATGCACACAGCGTCCGAACTTGAAATTCGGGGGTTGGCTTACGAAGTGAGGAAAGATGCTTCCAGCTTGTTGAATGTAAATTTGAACGAGTATCCAGCATTTCCCACTACTTCGGGAGTAACGCAGGATTTTTCAGCTTTTGACGCCGCCAATCCTACATGCAGCTCTCCATATGATTCCACTCCACGAACTGTGAACCCCTACCAAACTAATTTGGAACGATTAAGACAAATACACATGTACCAACAAGCAATGTGCAGAAATACTTCGTATAACAATAATCAAGGGCAATCCTCAGAGGGTTCAGCGAACAAACGAAAAAGGAAGAATGATGAACCGATGCCTGCTACCACTACAAATGCCGTCAAAAACATTCTCGCCGCTGCTGCTAAAGAATTGGCAGAAAAAAAGAATCCTAAAATCTCTACCTGCATTCAGACTGAAGATGATATCGAATTGGTCACCTTGAAAGTAGAACAGGAAGAGGAAGAAGAAGAAGAGGCCCCTTTACACGGCCGAGACACCAGATTTAAAGGCAAGAAAAGAGTGTCTGTTGGAATGCAAAATGACTACACACCGATGGTGCCCAAAAATAAAACAGGTAAGAAATTATTTATTTTTTTAAACATTTCATCGAGATCGTAGAACGACGGATGTGCCAAAAATGCGACATTGACTTTCTTTTATACTTAACCTTAAAAAGGTTGTAAAAAGGCTATATTCCAGGTTTAAAAAAATTAAAATATATATATAAATATAATATACCTAAATACGTATATAGCAAATCCAAGTATTTATGCCGAAAGCAGCCAGTCCACAATTTTGAAAAAATGAGATATTAGTGTTATCGGATGCCGTAAGGCCAATTCTATATTCTGCTAAAAACAGCCAGGCCGCTTTCATACCAAAAAACTGCAATAATTACCTTCTGAAAGCAGTGTTCATCACAAAAATGGCATTTCTCAATTTGCAGAAAGAACCCACAGCACTAGAAAAATCTTACGGTATAGATGCTGATGGGATGATTAATGCCTCCAGAAATCTAGTTCTCTTAAATAAATTTAATTGAATAAATACATTAGTATTTAAAATTTATAAATAAATTGAATAAATACATTAGTATTTAAAATTTATAAATAAATTTAAATTTTATAAAAAATAAATTGATTAATAAAAATACCCGTAATAAAAAAACATATTTTAATACAAAATGTCACCTCACACATTTAAATTTTGAATGAGGTATAGTCCATATTAAATCTTGCTGCTTTTTGCAAAATGCGTATTTTAGAATATGTCCAGACTTATATATAGCCAGACTTTAGAAAAATGACCAAAATTTCCTTAACACGTAATTAAATTATTTTTTAAATGATTATAACAAACAAATTAAGTTATTCTTTATAATTAAGTACCACCTATATGAATATAAAATAATAATTTCAATACAGAAAGACACAACATACATACATCAGCGGTTTACTAGGGCTGGCTGTTTTCCCCAAAATGCACATCTTAGGTTGTGTGGTCAGCCAGACTTTAAAAATCATTAAAATTGGTCTAATACATAGTTAAATTATTATTCTTCGTATCATAAAAAAATGGATGGTTGTATTATTTATCATTTGTCAAAGTAAAAAATATTCTAACGTAGATTTGATTTTTCACTCTTTTCACAAAAGTGCTATTATCTCAGTTTCACTTTTCTGTGACTGGCGGCTGCTTCTGCATAACTACATTAAAATGTGCATTCATACTTATAAAATTGTGACATAAAGTGTCAAACAATTTTTTGAAGAAAGTCACATGCGTCGTTCCACAATCGTGACTATTTGTTTTTTGCAATCATTGCATTTTTATACATTTAAGTCAAATGAATATTCCTACAAATTGAAGATAATTTTGAAAATATGTGCATCTCAGAGTTTTAATTTAATATTTTAAAAATATTAGACAATCTAAAATAACTTAACTATGAATCCATTTGACTATTTTATTATCTATTAAATGCTTTTCAAAATTATAGGGTTTTTTTGTCTTGAATTTCCATCATAAAAATTTCAATAATTATTATTTCACGTTTCTTTATGTAAAACCTAAATAATCTTTGTTCTGTTGTCAAACTATGAAATCTTTTGGGAGTTATATCTAGTTGTCTACAAATATTTGTACATATTCAAATTATTTTAGAAAATCATTTTGTCATAAGGTGAATGGTTTTTTTAAATATGGAAGGACTGCCCACAAACTAGCATTTATTCTCATAAAAATAGAACTAATTTTATTTTTATGCGTTCTATTCTAAAAACAATTAACTAAATTTATTTTTTTTATAATGTCACTGAAGTGCTTTACTATGTAATCATAATAATAATGTAAGTACTAATATTAATTAAGTACCCACATGAATTAATTCTCATTTATTAAAAACAAATGATAAAATGGAGGCTTCAAGGTTATTCCAACAAAAAATAAAGCAATTGTTACATACATTATGCAGTAAGAATTTCAATTAAATTGGATACATGACTTGCTATTGTGCTTTTTTTTTAATTAGAGCTATTCAATGGACAATTTTGTTTTCTTCAAATTAATGTTGACTGAAATGTATTAAGTGCCTACCTACTTATATTTGAATTTAATAGAACATTTTAAATTCAAAAAGCATTCAGCTGTTTTTTTAAATATTTTTATTTAGTTTTTATTGTGCATCATCCTCATAAAAAAAGTACTTTTCATTTTAAAAGAGTTCGTTTTTTCAACTTCTATCATTGACATATTAATACACATAGACATGCCCTGAGCCCTCAAAAATGATGACACTTAACTCATGCCCAAACGCTTAGTCATGCCCAACGCATGTAATGTAAAAACCTTTCGGATAAACACTGCTAAAAGGATTGTGTAACTTTTCATTGGTAAATATTTGTTCAAGAGTTATTAACAAAACTTAATACAATTAATATCAAAATATAAATATTCTTTTTTGTAAACGCCAAACTATGCCTAGCGGTGCAATTTCGAAGCTCTTCTTACTAACAAGGCAGCACTGATAGGAATGGAATACGTTTTTAAAATATATTAAATGTGAGTTAATATTATTTTTGCATTCCCGAAATCCGGTGAAAAAAAAAAAAAGTCGAAATTATAAGGAATTTTAGGAAATAATCTGATTGGCATTCACCAAAAACTAATGTTGATTGTTAACGTTAAAATACAAACTTTTTTACTCACTAAAAATGAGATTCCTCCAATATTTGGTAGCATATGCATGGTCGTTGAATGCACCCCTAGTAAAAATAAACAAACTTAATGACTGGTACGTTTTCGTGTCACTACTTTTAAAAATATTTTACTCTATAGAGCGCGTCTATGTATTAATATGTCAGTGACCAAAGTTAAAAGTTAATTTTAATCAATAGGTTTTATTTTATTGTTGGTGGAATTTTATTATGTGAATTATTTCAATCAATAAAATCTCAATTTCACGAATAATATAAATATACACAAGATGACAGTGTAAATTGTGTTAGAACTGGGAAACTGCTGTTCAAATTTAAATAATAATTAAAAATTCCACTTGGTAAAATTCATCACAATGTTTGTTATTTATGCGTTAATTGTTCTAAATAAGATAATTTAGCGATATATGTTTATAAGTTACTAGATTTTACTCGCAGCTTCGCTCACGTGGTATTGGGAAGAAATTATTTAGGTAATTAGTCAGTTGTATTGTTAATAAATTTTCCCGAAAGAATTATAAATTTTATCGGGATTGAAAGTAGTTTGATCTTTCAACTATCGCTATGAAAGAAATATGATGATCCGTTAGCCTATTGTGACGGTATTGTTATTCTGTTTACAAATCCAAAATCCTACTACAAAACCGAAACGAAAAGCAAACCGAACCAAACTAACCATAGATAAAGAGAGTCAATGGAAAATTGAATAATTCGTTTCAAATGGGTTCTTTTTGACAGCCCACTTTACCGCTTACTCATTTTCAAATAATGTTGCTCATTGTTGATACATTATATATTTCTTTCATCTAATTTTTTAAAAAAAATCAGAATGAAAAATAAGAATCCTATTTCAATTCTCACCACTCCTCCGGCTATCCTTATGCGAAAAATTATGTCAATCGGTCGCTCCGTTGAGACGGGAAGGACACACAAATAAACACACTTTCCCATTTATAATATTAGTATGGATGTTTTATAAAATCTTTTCTTTTTATTAAGAAACAAAATGGCTGATTATGTATTCGAATCTGACTTAAATAAATTGAATAATATAATTATTTGATTTATAAATCATTATTGAACCACACAATCATAGTAGCGTATTATTTTTGAAAATATGTACATATTATAAATAATGAATACTTGTTAGGAATAGAAAATGGATTTTATCACAAGTATAGCAAAAAACTAAGCTTTAATAATTATTTTCTAAAAAATGACAATTCTGTGTTACAAATTATAACATTTAGCAATATCATTTATTTAATTACAACTGACATTCAACAATAACCAATAAACCAAGAATTAATCTGTTTATAATTTATCTATCTAAAAATCAAGTTGGGGTAGAGTGGGATTCGAACCACGGACCTTTGAGCGTGAGTCCAAAACATTAGCCATGGGACCACGCCCTATTAAATATTTAAAATTCAGTTTATTTATACTAATGTATACAACATACATAATGTGCCTCCTATGTGTACATCATTAATATGTATGTAAGATTTATAAATTTAATATGTTATACATATATTATATGCCGTGGCGCAGTTGGTTAGACGACTAACTGTGAAACTGGTGTCGCAAGTTCGATTCCTGCAAGTTGCAAGAAAAAATCCAACAATTTTTTTTTTCTCAATCAGTCTGGGTGTTGTGTATTATTCATAAACTCCTTCTTTATCCCTTCTTTCCTACCTGCTGACAAAAATAAAAGTTTTGGGTTATTCTTTTTTTTTTTAACTGTGTAAATTGGGTACGGCTGTTAATAAATAAATAAATAATACAGGGGAAGTTCAGTGGTTTTTATTTTTTTTATTTGTTAATAGACTAATAAAGTTAGCCAAAAAACAGACAGATGCGGGCGTTTCCGACGATCTATCCAAGAAAATCTGAACCTCTATTCTAGAAACTTGCCAGCGGAAAGGAAAGAAAGAATATGAAAAATACACCCAGACCAATGAGGAAGTTCTGCAGTTTTTCCATTTTTTATTATTTGTTAATAGACTATTATACTAAGCCAATTAAAAAAAATAAATTATGTAAGTACCATATTATCAGCGCTGTAATCTTTTAATGTTTTAAATTACTCCACGTGTGACGTCACAAGTTCTTTTCGGTAAGTTCTGCTGATTGGTGAATTGACTTCCAGTAAACCGGAAATCTGTCACGACACTATCATTAATTGATTCGGAATAACTAGTGATGTCATTTAAAGTAGTTCATTTTTATTATTTTTTTTAATACATTTTCAAGAAACTTTGCTGTACAATTTAAAGCTGTAATTTTAACCACACGTAAGAAAACATTTTTAATATTGAATTTCCCATAGTTCAGAACTTCCTCATTAAATAGACACGTTACAAGCGCATAGTAGATGGCATTTCAATTTGTGAGATTCATCTGGCTGAATTATTTCACATGATGACTGGTCATAAGCCCTGTAAATGCCTAGACTTCCATATTTCCTTCTCAGAGATGTTTCTCTTCTCTTTTGCAATAAGTTTCAATCTAAACAACTCCCTTGAAAGTGAAATCCAGCCTTTTCGATAGAATTGTAGTCACAAAATCCGGTCTGAAGGCTTTTTCTTATTTTAAGCAAATCACAAAATACTATGAAATTGTTTACAATGTACATATCAAAATAAACTTATGAGTGGGTTTTTTTACAACTCATGAATGTTATTTCAGCACCATGAAGCAGGATTTGTCACTCATTCGTTTTATTTTGTAGATTACTTAAAACATTAATAATGGTAGATCTGTTTTATTGAATTTTGTCAATAGCGGGTTTTGTAACTATACGAGTCATGTACATTTTAATATAAGAATGGTTGTTTACTTGCCATGTTTTCTTACTTAGGAAAACTACAAACTACCCGGGTCAGCACGAGTTCTTCTGTGACCATTGCTAATGACTCAAATAATGGTAAGCTAATCTTTCATTTCCTCCCCGTGGTCTACTGTTCAGCACGTTTCTCTACCATGCAAGAGGACTCTGTTTTAATGCCCGACATGGTTATGAAATATTTATTCTAAATGTGTTTTTACGCTGCGATATTTCATAGTCCCTGGATTGGCGTCTGAAGTGTAAGACTAAGTGATCGAGATACGCTGCGATTTATAATCAAATGCTGTGCCCTATGCACCATTAATCGGGTGCTAATAAGAAAATGATGATGCTTACCATCTTTATCCCTTATTATTTTTGGGCAAATTAAGTCATTAATAAAAATGGAATTTTGAAAAAAACCATTTTAAAAATAACTATTTTAATATTAGCTACAGTAGGACTCTGTTTATCCGAAATCCAGTCATCTGGATTGCAAAATATCCAGATCGTTGTCAGGAAACAATAAATAATGGAGAAGATTTTAATTTCTATTTAATTGTGCAATGAGAAACTTCAGCCCTACGGGAAATTGGATACAAAAAATGATTTTTTGCACACGGTAAAAATTAGAGCATTAAATTTTACAGTAAAGTTTCTTAAAAATGTATGAAAAAAAATAAATATTTTAATAAAAACGCACTACTTTGAATGACGTCACTTGTTCATATGAACCAACCAATGATATGAGAACTGTGAAGGATATCCGGTTTGCTTACCGTAAACGAACCAATCGGAAGAACTGGCAGAGAACAGCTGATGCCACACGCCGAGTTAATTCAGAAATACAAAACTTTAAAAAATCATAGCGCTGATAATATGAAAATAAAAAAAGACACTAACTTTCCTCATTAATTTTGCTGGACGTGTTAGTAACTTTTTAATGTGATTCCAATTCACTGTATTCTTTCAAAAGCAATAAAATCAATACATTTTCCTATTGATGACTTTAATTTAATTTATTAATACACAATTCCATCATTGCTCAGTTACAATTTTCATGTCCCAACTTTATTTTATTATTTTTTTTATTTTTTTTATTATTTTATTAACATACACGGCATAATTGCCTTTTACAAATTTATAATATAAATATATAAGGTTTGATATTTTTTAAACTACTTATAATATAAACATATAAGGTTTGATATTTTTTAAACTATTTATCAAACATATTAATAAATAATTTTGTGTTTCAATTAGCGATAGTATCTTTGAATTTTTTTATATTTTAGTATCTTTTTACTTATATATTATTACAATATTTGAGTTTGTCCAAATATTTTTAGTATCTGTTTTATTTCTTTTTTTTTGCACATTTGTATTGAAACTAAAAAATAAATAACACCTTTTATGCAATTGGTTGGTTGAAAAAAATTTCCATTTGACAGTAAGCCTACCAATGTGCAAAAAGACAAATAAATAAAAAAAAATACTCCCTAATGTCAACAAACATACATACTTAAAATACTATCTCTGATTGGTTTTAGAAATGTTTTTTTTTTTAAATTCATCTCTCATAATGTATCTTTTAAATGTTCCTATAGCTATTTTATTTTAATATAAAATGTATATTTGAAGCACTAACTTTGTGGTTATTCTTATAAATAACCCTTTGCACTCGAAAGGTTTTTGCTATGTGCATACCACCAACTCATGACATTTTTCAAGAAAAAAAATCTTTCACATTAAAATATGTTATTCCGTCAAACTTCGTTATTCCGAGGAAAATGGGACTGACTGAATTTGTTCGTTATAATATAAGCATTATTCGTTATGTTTACTAATGTAAGGTTAATCTTATAGCGTTTATTTGTAGAAACCGACCGAAGTTTCGGTTTCGGCCAATAAAACGATTTTCGGCCGCGGTTTCGGGATGTGTCCAACTATGTTAGGCTGTACTCAGGTGGAAAACTAGCACAATTTGGTATATTGAGTTGTTGTCCATTCAAGTAATTAGTATTGTCTAACATAAAAAATGAAAACTACACTGATTTCGTGACTTATTTCTCGTTTTTTGATAAAATTTCGTAACTTATTGTTATTCATTTTTTACATCAATGATCCTCTTTAAATAATATTGGAAACCACAAAACAGTGCAAATTAAAAATATTGAGAAATACAACTTTATTTTCATGCCGCCATAGTAGTGGAACTTGAGTGATATGGCAGACATGCATGCCGCTTTTATGGATTCATTTGAGTGCATAGGAGAAAATAAAAATAAAACGACTTTGTTTTTAACCACTTACTCTATATTTTATTACCGACCTGTTTTGAAGCTACACAAACTTCATTATCAAGGTTTTTTTTATATATTTTTTTAATTTAGCTGTTTTTATTTGTTTATCATAGCAACACCAGCTACTGAGGTACCTTCATATGGAACTGGAATACTGAAGTGTGTAAATTTGGATAACTTACGTGAATCTCATGATGATGTTGCACCTGCTATTGATGACAATGACGATTCTTCGGCTTTAGGTAAATGATTATCGTTTTACTATTGATATTTTATGCACTAACCTAGCGATTTTCTATATTAAACAATGTATATTTTGCTTTGTTTAAAATCACAAAATAAAATACCAATTTTAGAAACCGACTATTTAAATAACATTTATGCTTTTTGTAGATATTTCTTGATAAAACTCCACAGTTAATGATTTTGATAAGATTATCAATAACAGCTCCTTGAGTAAGTTTGGTGTCCAGTCCTGAAGATGCCTACTAAGGTGAAAGCGCTCGTTGGTTAAATGAGTAAAACTTAACCAAGGATTTTTATGGATAATCTTACCAAAATCATTTACTATTTCTTTAAAAACTAAAAATTGTTTCACTCGTTTATTTATTTTATATTATTTTTATACCACATTTTTGTAAAAATCACCTCGAGGGCACTGTACAATGAAGATCCCAACACGTGTTGCCGCTATAGAGCGCATGTACAGTTATAAATCCAGCACCTATTTATATTTTACAAAAAAAGACTAAGAAGTGTTTTGAATTAAAAAATAATCATTTACAGATAGTATCTAGATTACAACATGTCCTGCAGCCACAGAGCGCGTGTGCTGTTGGAAATCTAGACTCTACTCTGCAGATGAAATTTAAGTTAGAAATAATTTTATAATAAATTTCATTTACATCATATTTATAGAAGCTTCAAACCCAAACCAAACGTCTTGCAGCTACAAAGCGCATGAACGAATAGAATTCTTGCAACTAAAAATGATTTTAAAAAGTTTACTACAAAAAGAAGTAGTAAGTTTGGTAAGTGTACTTGATACAACGGCTCAAAAAGTTAACAGCAAAAAACTAAACAAATAGATTATTTCTTAGCAATATTATTATGGTTAGCAAGATAACGAAACAATGATGACGAAATTATTGTATTGTTTCTATTATTATTATTAAATTAATATTTAAATACTTCAAATGTAATGATGTAATAACTTAGATTTACATATAAGATATAAGTTATTAATTTAAAAATACTTAGTACACTTCTACTTATTTATTTGACCAATTAGCGCTTTCACCCTCTAATGGGCATCTCCAGACTGGTGAATATTATACAGTGTAAGGATAATTTATATAAAACAAGTGGAAGTGTACAAAGTATTTTTAAATTAATAACTTATATGTAAATATGAGTTATTACATCATTACTATGGAATTCCATCAAGAATTGTCAATAAATAATTTTAATTAAAAAAAAAACTTCATATGTAAATAACAAAAAATCTTAAATAATATTTTAGTAGTTTTTAAATAAATTAAAATATTGTATAGATTGTCATGTTTACTTACTGTGATAAACTCTCATTGATAATATATCGCTGCTTAAATTCAAAAGGGCCACAAATCGAAATTTGACTTTTGTTAGTAGAGCCAATCAAAGTTCTTAACTTTAAAAAAAAATGTTTTTAATATCACTAGATGCGTTTTTTAAGGCTATATCTATCTTAATTTTAGAATTTGGATCCAAATTGGAGTTTTCATTTCCTAACTTTAGCGTTTTCCTCAGTTCAATACTTTTTCACTGCTCCTCTGATAAACGTAAAACAGGGACTTTACTGTATGTATTGAATGGATATGTTTGTACTGAATATCTAATAGTTATTGTAAATAATTGTATTTGAATATTCATTGCGGTCCAAGTATCCATTTGGGTTAATCAAAATCCTGGATTGCTTACATTATTGTTAAAATTTATTCAATTTAATGATGCATTTAATTTATGGTACTACTACAGTGGCCTCCGTGGTGTAATGGCAAGGACGCTTGCCTTACGCACGGAGAGTTCCAGGTTGATTTTTCTCTTGCCTGAGTGTTCTGTACTATAATTTACCACTGTAATTGGGCCTCCTGGTCTGTTGTAGCGCATAAAAAAAAAACATATCAAAAGTTTTAGTTGGTTAAAAGTTATAATATACATACTTGGTACAGAATTTTATTGTTTTTATGATATTTATTTCAGATACATCCGATGACAATAATCTTCCCGTTGAAACTGCTTATGATAATGTTCCTCAAGAAGATGACTATGACAGTTGCGACTCTAAACAGGACGCTAACTCTAGAATTGACAGAGTTTTCAAATGCGATCTTTGTGAATTGAGGTAAATTTCATACTTTTATTTGATGACTCCTCAAAAGCTTACGCGCATAGATATATTTTATTTAACATAACAGTTTTCCTTAAATCCAGCCGAATCTAATTTTGCTGATCATTTAAAATAAGTATTGCTATATATCTGTGGCTTGGATCTAAAAGGGGCAATGTCATATAAAAAAAATCTTGCCAGCATTTTATACAGGATCGACGACAATTAAAGAATATAAATATTTAACAGTTTTATATACACATACCTATTATTTGGTAATGTTTTATATTCATTTTTATTATCAAACACGTCAAACAGTTAATTATAACACTATAAAATGGCTGAAAAATGACTCCTGTAATATTGTAATTTACGACGTTGGCCCTTTTAGATCCAAGCCACAGATATTTTAATTTGTGTAACAAAATATATTTATGCTAAATTATGTAGTTTTGTGGTTATTTATTTAACTTATTTATAATATTTTTTTCTTTATTTATTATTTATTTTTGGTTACCATATATGACATTATATCCCACATAGATTTTTTTTAAAGCATGGAATAACAACTTAGTACATACTTTCAAACGAACCACCAGAACTGTACAACCTTTCAGAATTATTTGTTTTTACATAAAAAAAATATATATGTGTGAATATGATATAGTAAAAATAATTTAGTTTCATAAAAGAACTTCTGTCATTAGCTAAGTTCGAATATTAACTTTATGTATTTTAAAAAGTACATAATTATGTATGTATATTTATTTCCCACGAGATAATCTAATTGCTAATGATTAACATATTCAGAATATTTTGTTTCTTTACATGAAAAATAACAATATGCATCTTCAGTTTCATATTTTATTTATATTATATTAGCTGGACTATCACCGGCTGTTACTTTTTATATAGTATTAAATGAACGCTTGAAAGTGCTTGTGCTTTGCTATTAGAAAAAAAACTTATAAAATTTGATAGTATGATATATGTTTAATATTAATAGTACTATAATTAAATGTAAATACCTATATACTTTGTTTTATGTGATTCTCACATCAAATTAAAAATTTAAAAAAACATTCAGTGTTACATACAGTTCTAAATAGGAGTTTATAATTAAACTGATGCTTTAGTCTTTTCCACTTTACATCTTCAATTTACCCGCAAACTAAATATGTAATATGTTTTAGTTTTTTATTGGGTTAATAAGAAATTTTGAAATGCTGAGCAGTAATATATTATAGCAGGCTTAACTAATTCTATAGAAATAATAAAAGTGCCTAGCCAAATTATTGTAGAGGCTTATCAAGTCATTTTGTGTCAATTTTTTATTTTGGCGGAGGAAGTTTTAATGCCTAGATGCATCATCTTAGTTGTATAATCTTATTATTAAAGAAATGACGTCAATAAACTGATAAAACTTCAGTTCCTTCGGACAAAATGGATCTTGATTTTTTTTTCTATAAAATACAATAGTTTTTTCCACTTGTTTTATTTTTAGAATATTTCATTTAACTATACAAACAAGAGGTCATTCATATTTCCCTTTTTTATTATTATTCTATGCATACGAAATATTTTATTTATTTTAAATAAAGTAATTAATTACTTACATTGCCTTCTGATCACGTAAGTAATTCAATTGCACGCTGAAGCCCCATTCTCTGACCAAACTACATGGTTCTAAAAACTTATCTATTAAAATTTATTCAAAACCATGTTTGGCACATTAAAAAATATATTGCAAGTGTAAAGTTGATCAATGGGAAAAGGTATTTTTATAGAAAAAATAAATCATTTTTGATAACCGGTTTATCAAGAATTATGTCTCAATAATGTGTTAGGATTCCATCTTTTAATTTATTAGATATTATTATATATATATTATATAACCATAGATAAACATTTCACAAAATGCTGTTTCATTATTCATAAAAGTTTTCATTGTGTTTGTAATAATGTGCATGACATTTATTCCTCAATCATTCTCAATACTGTCTCATTCCTCCACGCTTACTCGCTGGTAAAAGAGTCGGTTTATGATATAATATTGAGAGTGTTTATGAAAAATCTATTGTATATATTTTTTATTTTATTATTTAAGTGTTCTTAATATTATTTTTTTTATTCCAAAATCTATATATTGTATAATGTTCACACTTTTTAGTATGAGACGTACAATATTAAATTATGTGTATTAAAAAAAAAGGAAAAATTAGTCTATTCAGCATAATATTACAATTTCTATAGTTGTATCATTTCTTAATTCACATCGCATTCACATTTACATTTTGTGCTTTTGCCAGTATAAAATTTAAACAGTAAAAAAATCATAACTTAATAGACCAAAGTTGTTTATTATTTATAGTGTTAACATTATTCAAGTACTCTTATAAAAACAAAAAAACTTAGTGTATTAATACTACTGTTCTATATTTAACAATGTCCTCTCTGTTCCCTACTCCATTATAGCAAATTACAAATTAAATAATAACTAGAGGTGTGCAGAATTATTTAAAAAACTTCCCATGTTAATCGAGTAAAAGAGAATTTTCGTTTCCCAAGTCACAAATTGTACAAGCAACATTGGTTGCTTCTGGGGCATTCCTTCCCTCTGCCTCTGTTAGTAAGTAAGGCTGTCGCGTGGCGGTTATGTGGAGTGGTGTGGACTAGGAGGATAATGGGTTTGTTTCGGTGTTGTGTTGGTCCGCAGCTATAGTCGGAACGATCACTTGGTCCGCCATCGCAGGACGCACAGCGGGGAGCGGCCGTACAAGTGCAATACTTGCCCCTACAGGTGCATACCAAACTACTACTTCCATCACTCTCTCTGTCTCCGCCTTAAACAATATCCCGTAACTACCAAACGTAACGCAAGTATGGGTGTGCTTTTATCATTACATCTCCTCAATATTCACATCTCTAAAGCGTTGTTTCTTTTATCTCCAGCCCTGAAACATTCCTACAGCTATTGCATTCTCCGTTACTTTACACCTGAATGCCGATAGCGCTGTCCCAACTCAGATAACTGGTTGTCAAACGATATCTAAACTACCCAAATAGCCATCTTGTCTTACACAGTCAGTCAGTTCTTTGATAATTGTTCCTTTGAAATAATTTTACCTTGTAATATGCCCTTGATTATATATGGAATGAGTTTGTTTAAAATCTTCATTTTCATATTACATTATCCTATATTATTATCAATCGCAGCATATTGCTTTTCTAATTTTATTATACCTAACAGATGTTGGAGCTAGAAACAAGGCTTTGTACAGTTTTGGTGTCTTGTCATATTTGTCACATTCTAAGTTGATGTTTTATGTCTGTCCTAATTTTATTTCTACACATGTACTAATGTACCAATGTACACAATTAAATCAATATGTAAAAAAAAAACACTTGGCCTCACAATAAAATTAGTATATCCCTAAGAATGTACTGTCATGAAATAAATTAACAATTTAGATAATTTAATATATTATGCCACATATAATCTAATTTTTAAAGTCATTAAGGTAATTTTTTTATATTATTAAAATAAATATAAGATCAATATAATATATTGAACAATATTTGTCATATTTAAATCAGCGAAAAATCCAATTACAATTTACCAGTTTTGTAAGTGTTTTCATAATTTTTGTATTTTATAGAAATAGTTTTTGGCATGCTGTTTTGTCCAAATAATAAACACCTACATACATATTCATTTATAAATTATTAGTGACCGACCGAAATAAGATTTTTAGCTGAAACTGAAACCGTATTTCGGCCTCTGTTCTAGTTTTGGCTGAAACGGATACCGAAACTTATTTAAATAAGTTAATAGTCACTGCAAAACGCCCAAAATTTGGCATTTTTATTGTTAAAACCTTACAAGTTCATTAAAATAAGTGTTAAATAAAATAAATAGCATAAAATTTATGAGTAAATTTGTTTATTTTTAGCAGTTTGTTGTTAGGTTATACACATCGACGGTGAAAAGGAAATAGTTACTAAGCGGCTGTAGCAACCTAACAGAAAAGCCAATTAAAGTTTATTTGTGTTTTTTTTTCCATTAATAAAAAGATCTTATATGTACGTATTATGTTGGCGTGATTCCTACATAATTTTAATAAAAAATCAAAATTAATGCGACCGTTCTTCAATGTACGCTATAGGAACTTACTGTAAAGGAAGTACAAAAATATAAATATGAAAGATCTTAGAATTACTAACAAATCACAAAATCTGTCTAGTTTTTATTTTTTATGTTAGAAAATGGCAATACAATAAGTAATTATTTGAATGGACAACAATCCAATATCTTATTGTGCTAATTTTTTATATATGAATAGTAATGTATATTTGGGATACTTCTGTAAAAAATAAAACTTTTCAGAAGTCTGCTCTTAAAAAAATATAAAAAATCGGTAATGGGGAGAATCGAAAACGCCTTTTCGACGCTTGCAGATGCTAATAATGTAATCTGACACATCCCGACCGCAGGTTTCGACTGAGCTGAAGTTTCGACCAATTTTTGGCCAAAACTGAAATCAAAACTTCAATCGATCACTATAAATTATAACATTTTAGAGGAATTATAATTTTTGCCACTGTATGTAAATGTGTGTTTATTTGGTTTTGGACTTTCTGAAGTTTCTAAAAACACATGTTTAGTTAAACAGTTGCATGTAACTATTTTGTGTTACAGTTGACACATTCATTATAATAAACATATTTTTAATAATGTATAATGCCTCATTATGTGTAATAAAAATAATTTGAAATTGATGTTAAGCACCCAACAATAATGTTTTTAACAATACAAAAAATAGAAGCAGACTTACAACACTGGAAAAAGACCTTGAGGTAGTGTTTTATTTCTGGATTTTCAATATTTATTATAATAATAAAATAATCTAAATACGTATGTATATAAAATAGTAGATACACTATTCCCAAAATTTAAAAATATACTTGCTTCATATTACTTGCTGACAAACTTAGTCAATCAAACATGATTCACTCAAGTAAAAACAAAACTTCTTTTCCTATTATATTATATTGATTTATTCTCAGATCTCTCTCTTCGGATCTTTTTATTTTTAATATCCATACTTGCATACTACGTTTTATGTATTTATAAAGTAATTCTTATTTTATTTTTCATTTAATTGTTGAGAAAAAAAAGTATTTCTCAATTTTAAAAAAAAAATGCAATATGATGCTTAGCACAAAAATCACTGCACACTTCTAGCTAAGCATATTCAAGTTAGAAATAATAAAATATTGATTATGTAAGATTAATAATGAGGTCTTTCTGTTTAGCTTTAACCGCTCGTCACACTTGGCAAGACATCGCAGAACGCACACAGGAGAGCGACCGTATAGATGTGAAGCTTGTGGACGTTGCTTTGCACGCGGAGATAAACTCAAACTTCACATGCGGATATGTGAGAAGGTAAAATCATATTTTCTATTGTTTATTTATGTGTTTTAAGGCAATTATTATTTGAGTGCTAGTTTTATAATTGTATGTGTTATTGTAATTTACATACCACCATATTTGGTTAAAATATTTTGAAAAAACATACATTTCTTTTTACCCAAGATTTAGAAACAAAAATTTAAAATAAAAAAATAAGTAACACATTCAGTAGAAGTTTAAAACAATTTAAAAATAAATTGAATAATAAAATATTTTAAAGGATTAATATAACAAGAAAATCAAAAGTTACTGTTTCGTTTAGTAATTTTACATAAGGGTTTAATTACCATTCACCGTCTTTAAAAAGTTCAAATGGTTTGGTCCATAGGAACAATACCCTACACTAAATTAAAATGTAATATTTTATGTCATGTTGTAAACTCGAGTTAGGATCCAGACTTTTTTGGTGCAAGTCTGTCTAGATTTCAACAATCACTAATATAGACCAGACCGAATGGTCACCATTTTTTGTCCATGTTTAATTTTTTTAGTGTTTTGTTTTAATTGTACTTTTATTTTTATATTTAAAAAAAAGTATTTTACTGTTATTAAATGAACTCAATGAGTCCATGAATAAGTAAATAATATAACAAGATAACTACTTTTCTCCTACAATAAACATAGAATTACATTTTGATTTATTACAACAGAGAGCGAAAACATTTTTGAGAAGAAAATATGGAAGTCTATGTGTTACAGGGCTTATGATTTGTCATTGGCTGGTTAAAGTGGCAAATTTACACACTGTGTATTCACAGTTTTACCTAAGGTTAATTATCCACATTTAATCTACTCAATACTCTTCCATCTGTTAACTTTTGTGAATTAAGAGAGCTGAATTCTTCATTAATGTGGCTGAGATTCATCTGGCTGAATTAATTCACCTACTCATGTAAAAATACTTTTCAATTTTCATGCTTCTTTTTATGCCAGTTAGTTAAATCAACAATATTTTCAGAATGTACAAATGTTAAATAAACACATAAATACATTTGAACATGTTGTTGATATAATTGCATATTGAAGTAAATATGTATGGGCCTTACTTATAAACCTGGTATAAAGTTACGCCTAAGCATAGTGGTAAAATAATGAAGGGAATACTGTTCTTATTCTACTACTAAAATAAGGATGGTTGTTGGGGCCAAAACTAAATTGAGCAATATTTCGTTTATTAAATAATTCTTTACAGAACGCATTTAAATTACTAACTTCGTTCCGAAGATTTGGCGGGTTAAAATAATACTTTACAAAGAACGCTTTATTGGTTAATTTTGTATACCGACTAGCAATTTCAGATGTTATTGTTCGACTTTGCAACGTGTTCATTTATTTCAAAAGTGTCGTATTTCGTGAATTATTGTTTTGTGCCCTTTTAAATGTCGTCTACTGAAGTTGAGATATTTATTTTTCTGTGTATACTTTGTACCCTTGTATTTTTTATGTAATATTTCAAAGAACCGGACATTTGTCCTGTGTTAAGATCCTAGTTTAGTTTATTGTTTCTTGTCCTAGGATGTCACATATAATTTAATTTATTGAGGAAGAGAAATCTCGTAATTGTTTGAAAAGGCCTTAGATATATTTTGTTTGGCACTAAAATATCAGTATTTTTTGTAGAATGTAATCGAAATAGGTTTTGGAAAGCTTGTGAGAGAGGAACAAGCTTTAGTCTTCATCTGGAAGTCTGCAAGTGCGCTTGTAGAATTGCTGACGGAAAGTCAGATCGTAGCAGGCGAGGAGTGTACGCATCCTCGAGTGTTACGTGTATTAGGTAAATGTGTACCTATGTAATCATTTAAAGAAACTGCGGTTATCTTTTAGAACAGTTACAATAATGATTATTTCTTTGACATTCAATAGTGATCCTCTAGAGACGATGACGGAAGGTCCTAAGTGACAGGCGAGGCTTGTACGCATCCTCGAGTGTTACGAGTTGCGAGTGTAAGGGTGTGATTGCCCTGTGGTTTTATTTGAGCTGATTTGTGTATTTAATGACTATGTACCGGCTCAACTTTTTCAGACTATTTTCAATTATGATTTATGTGACATCGTGGAATTAGAAAATAAATAGTATTTTGAAGGAACTGTGTGTCTTTTCTTCATTCGCATGTCACCCGAGATTGGCGAGACCGTCGAAGCGAGAACCCTGCACCAGCTGGCGTGAACAATAATGGTATTGCCATCTGAATTATACTGCTATGCCTAGGCGTAACTTTATACCAAGTTTATGAGTACGGCCCTAAGCTATATAAATTTAATGTGTTTATAACGATGGAAAATAAATGTGTAATCAAGTGGAATTACTTTTTCAACCTCATTTTAAAAATACAATTATGTTTTTTTTAGGATGAATATGTTTTGCCCGGCAACACGTCTACTGTCTCAATGGATAACACGAAACTACCAAAGAAAGATACTCCACAGAGTATGATTCCCGGAGTGGTGTCTATCGGGCACAGCGAGCGCCACCAACTCATGTTCACACCCAGCGGCGAGGTGATGCTGGCTCCGCGCTCTCACGACACCACTCCCGTGTCAGAGGCCGAGGTGAGCCGCTCCATGATGGACCTGGCCCACGGCTCTGACAGGCACAATTACTCAGATGGAGGATACCCCATGAAGAGGGGGCGAGGTCGGCCCAGGAAGAAACCCCTGCCTGCTGTGGATATCCCAATCATCAAAAAGAGAAGAGGACGCCCACCCAAAATAATCAAAATGGGTAAATTTTCTAAAGAATATTTTAAAACAATTTGCAATAAATAATACATATTATACATAATACATTGCAGTCCATAATAAATATTAAATATATATGTTCAATGTTCTGCAAAAACTCATTAAGGCCCAGTTGTTAAATCATTAGTAATATGTAGTTAAATATCAGAAGTACCGTTATACGGGGTGAATAGAAATAAATTTTGCATTCAAATTTTTTATTTTTAACAAATTTTAAATTTTATCATTAAAATCTTAGGACCGACTTGGGCTTATGTTTTTTTCAGCATGTCGCTCTCACATGAATTTTTCGTAACGTTTTACTTTAAAATATGATTCTTGCTTTTCACCTCTTGAAAAGGGTCAATAACAACGCCATATAGAGTGAATGGAAACATTCAAAGATTTTTTTGTAATCATAAAAATAAAACTCGTACAAATGCTTATTAGAAGGTAATTATATTTCAAACAAAAAAAAGACAAGTATAATATATTTTTAAGAAATCTCTTTGAAAATTAAGGTTTTTTTCTTCCTACGTGTCATTTCTGTTCACCTTACATTATCGTTTCTATTCTCCCCAAATATCGTTTCTATTCTCCCTAAATATCGTTTCTATTCTCCCCAAATATCGTTTCTATTCTCCCCAAATATCGTTTCTATTCTCCCCAAATATAATTTCTATTCTCCCCAAATATCGTTTCTATTCTACCCAAATATCGTTTCTATTCTCCCCAAATATCGTTTCTATTCTCCCCAAATATCGTTTCTATTCTCCCCAAATTCATAAAAAAACAGTCATCACCTCACATCATCTACTATAAATCCGAGTTTTATCATTTGTGAAGTTTATATTTGTGATTTATATTGTAGACCATAGTAAAATATGCATTTTTTTATTACACTACTACTAAAGTAATACTGATTATTTGTTATTTTTCAGATCCGTTAGACCACACAAGACCGATTGAAAACTACACTTCTTCCAATCTACCTTACGGCGACTTCAGTTATTTAACGGACATTATTTCTACGCATTTCAATCAATCCACTCAACAGGCATACCAGAATATGATGCAAATAAATCCTCTTCTAGCCGCAAATGCTTTAAGTAATGCCTTATCCAGTCAAGGAATTCCTCTACTGCCACCGGGTACACACAACATGGACAATATTAGGAGCCAACTTCCGGCGCAAGACAAGATGCCGACTCCTCTCGCACAAAACTTGCCATCTTCTACCAATATTGAGTCTCCCACCGAGAAAACTTCCACCAACTCCATTGAAAATATCAATGTCGTCAAAATTACCAACCCTCCTTCCAATCCAGACCCTACACCGAATACTAATGATAATACCAAGGCTGCAAATCCCGAGTCTCATTCTAAAAGCGATCGTCCATCTGATATGAATAATTGTGAAGAAACGAAAAAGGCCTCACCTATTAGCGAAACAACAGAAAATGAAGAGGGGAATCCCAAGCAGAAAGTGTTAATGTTGGGAGACTGTCAGATTGTGAAGATCGGCGAGGATTCAGAAGGCAACACGGCTGCGGTAGGTGCAGTGGGAGAGTGCACGGTCCAACCCGTGCCGCAGAATAAATAAACGGTAAGTCCGCTGTAGGGCGGTGAGCATATCTGTAGCCTTCCAAGGTCTTTTATTATAAGTAAGTACATTATACACTATTAGCATAGGTGTTTTCTTTATTAAAAGAAGAGGCTATCTAATCTAAATAATCTCCTAACTTCCCATTTCGCAATGGCATTGGCTAACATTAAATGTAGTAGGGAATTTATCTAAATTAGATTGTACGCCATCATACATAGGCTTAATTCCTATATTATCGTATACTTTTTTGTTCTATAACAATGTTAACATTTAAAATAAAATATGATTACGTTTTATCGGTTACAATTTTTAACACAAAATGTGTCCGTTGATGAGCATGTTTTATTGTTTTTTAATGATTGACGTAACTATTTTATCATGGTCTTAGAACAACGTTGTGAGTGATTCTCTTCAACTTTACATGAGAGCGGTTTAAATTTTACTAGACACTTTGTCACAACTTGATAAGTACATTTGATGGATTGGTTACATATTTTTTTTTTCAAACTTGGAATATAAAGCCTTTATAAAACCTCAAGATCAAATATTTAAAAAAAGGCAATGTCGCATTTTTCACACATCCTCGTTGTTCTACAGTCACGACGATTTTATTCACTATGATGTAATGTATCCGATGAAGGACATAAATATGTATGTAAATATGTACATACAGTAAAACTTCATTTATCCAAATTAATGATTGCCAGATGTTATCCAAATTAATGATTGATAGTTGGATTAAATTAACGCAATGTTTTGAGTTTTAATATAAAATGCAAAATTGACTCTAAAGGTCACTTTGATTGATTTTTAAATGCTACAGCGAATTGGAATTATATTAAAAACTTACTTAAACATGCAGGCCGGCCACCAGTGCCCTTTTTTATTTGTTATTACAAAATCTCCCCTATTTTTTATTTCTCGATATTGATCCGGATATTTGGCAATCCGAATGACTAAAGTTCTACTGTATATTTATTCCTTAAAAATTTGTATTGTCGGCTCCTTGTGACTATGGGAACTGTAACTCTTCCCATTTAAATTAATCATGAAATATTATCACGCTAATAAAAATATAGTGATTCATGCACTTAGTTGCATAATTGTGTATAAATTAATATTAATGTTCCTCGAAAATGGTGTTTATGGTTCGGCAAAAAGGAAGAAAAATGCCTTAGTAATCAGCAGCTAGTTCTGCACGATTTATATTGTGGACATATTATACATATAATTATACCAATATTCTTACAATTTTAATCAATCAATATATTGAAAGTAGTCATTCATAGCGTGCAATTATTTTTATTTCCTATTTTTTTTAAATATTTAATTTAAATAGTGTTCTTTGAAAATCAGTTTCTGTTGATAAATTTTGGTAGAATAATTCTGTATACTCTTCAGCATACATACTTATATATCAGTATTTTTATAGGTATTTAGGTATAATAAACTAAGTATTTTTAGTTTTGTATTATTTAAAAAAAATTTCATCTTATTAAAAAAAAAACATTTGTATACGTTTTTGTACTAATTGCCACCAAAAGAAAATGTTTTAAGACAGTGCATCTTAAGTTATATGTATGTATACAAATTTGTTCAAAATCTTACAAGGAACTTGCTATTATGTAATACTAAACCATTTTACCAGATGATACATTAGCATGTTATTGGTTTTCTACAATTATTTAAATTTAGTTTTATTGCATTATGTATTTATGTAAACAAAATATTGTGTTAACTGCCATTATATTATGAATATAATCTGTTTTATAAAAATAGCAAATTTACTGATATATCTACCTAATACATAATTACATAACTTAACAGTTGATTCTTTACGAGATAAACTAATATTTGACGAATAAAGAATCTCAAATTGTTTTTTTAGTTAAATAAGTTTGTTCCTCATTTTCACAATATTTATATCCATTTTAATGTTTTAGTTCAGTAGACTGAATTTTTGTGTTTTCGTAACGCTTATACATACATACATTGTTTCTATTTTATTATTAAGTTTAAGTTTGTACGACCCATGTTATTTTTAAGAATTTACAAATATAACATGTAATATTTTAATAATAACCTTATTCAAAACAATACATATTATAATTTACTGAAGCAAAAGTTAATGTGTTTCAACAGCTATCAATTTTATAATACACTATTGTGTACATAAAATTACAAAAGCCAAATACAATCTGTATTGTCCCATTTAAATACGACTACCTAGTTAGAATTTACTTTTATTGATGATTTTTAATAAAAATTAAATTAAATACTCTAAACTGTTCAAAATCTATTTCCATTACCTAGCGCCTGAACAATGTGATGTTTTCTTATTATTTATACAATTTAAAAAATATCTATGCAAATGGTATGCGCAATTTATAATGATTGTATGTACTCATTGCAACTCTGCAATAATATGCCCAGCCATTGTTGGACAGTATTTATAATTGTATACTATAATTATTTTCTCACTGATGATTATAATTTTACTAATACTGGATTTACTGCTAGAATAGCTCGTGTGATATTTCCTTTAGAAAAATTATTTCCGTAACACACCTTACTATCGCAATATAATTCACAAATCTATAAAAAAGTATTTAAATGTATTAGAAGCTGTCACAACCTTCATTTCTTCCACTTCCATATATTTTACAACTCGCAATTTGTGTTATTTTCAAAAAGAAGATAGTTTATTTAAGATTACATGGAATAATATTTATTACAAGTTAAGGTAATCATCGCCGAACGTGGTCATCTTATAGTATACATATATGATTACTGACGTACTTAATATTTAGTAAGATGAACGCTTTACTTGTTTTGAAATATCCTACGGCAGCTAAGTATATCCATGTTTGATCTCACAACCATGGAATCATTTTTACTTCGCTCTATACTTTAACGGTTAACTCGTCTATGGTCAATGATTAAGCCAACAAGCCACATGTACATAAATTCAATCAATGTGACTATGGATACCTTAGGCTGTAATTACCATAGCTTTGATTTCCATAAATAATATTCTAAATAGACTGCCCACATTTTCTAAACTATGTGATGATCAACATTTGAATAATAAATGTATGTACAATATTTAATTGCGAAGCAATGTCGTAAGATTTTTTTGGAACATCATTTACTGGATAATTTATTTCAAGATGCATAAAGGCAATAAAGAATTATATTTTTGAATACTTATGTGAAATATATATTTAAGGTAAAATATTAATCATATTTCTGTATGTTTATGATTCTCAGATGCCGAGTTTTAGAATAATTGTACCCATCCTAAATATTATTTTTCTTCGCATTCACTATAATTGGGAAGTACTAATGTTGAATTCTGAGTTAAGGAGATCAGACAGAAACTCAAACATAATAATAATTATTATTACATGATGCTACGTTTAATCCATAACCATAATAATTGTACTGTGGTGTTCAGTATTCAAATTTATTTTTTAATATTTGTTTTACGTAGATTGGTAAAACATAGAAAGTATTTTGCATTTATTTATATAAGTGAAGAGCGAGTGGGATAGTACTGAATTTTAATGTATTCCGTAGTTAAGGTCATACACTTTTTATTTAGTGATCTATTTTTAATGCAATCATTGAAGAAAATATGTTACTAAAGTTATATCGAGAAATAAAATTCTAAATCCTACCATCGTTTGTTTTTCTCATACAATTGCAATTATTATAGAAAGTAACCTTTGTAGCTCCCGCTTATACCTCAATATTTTTTTTGTACATTACTATTCGATACACCTACTATTACCATCAATCATGTAACATATGGATAGGCCTCCATAGTCTATAACAGTGTTTCTCAATCTTTTTGAACCTGCTGACCGGTGAAAATAGAACAATTTTGCAGACCGGTAAGGCAGGTAGGTATAAAAACTTTTATTTATGTAGTATTTTGTTTATTGGTTTTTAATATTATAACAGGTATAGAAGTAATAAAAGCTGTTTTTAGTAAAGGAATTTTTAAATGGGCGATAAGTATTTCTGTGTGTTGGCAGAAAGACCCGTATGCAAGTTCCTCAAAATTTAAGGTGAGTCGAGGTCGGTCCTCACCTAAACTCAAACGTTTCGTGCGGTCGGTTCCTTAAAATTTGAATTGCGCTTCATAAATTTAATTTTGAGGTCTATGTCCTAGCGCTATATAATTAGAATGAATATTTTTTAAATTATGTCTGGAGCACTCGGTCTATTGAAAGCCATCTTCTCCGTTGACAAAATAGTATGTTTGTAAGTAGTTGTCATTCATCACCACCTGTCAATTTTAATGAGTATTTTGATAAACGTACCAGAAACCTTCTGGTACCATAAAATCTCAACGCAATTCCTTGTTAAGTTACCGGAGGTATCGCAAGCCCCCATTATTTATGCTATTAATTCTTAGGGAAATCATTCGCAATAAAAAATAAATATTTACTTTGACTATATAATTCACGGTATAAATTCTTGGGAAAAATCATTAAGAATAAAAAATAAATACATTGGCTCTCTTTGTATATTCAGCATATTAGATGCACCATCACTACTGGGACTAATAATCTTCAATGTCCCGAGCTGTAGGTTGAGAAACTGTTCCTCGATCAGCATAGAACAAACTATGCTCTGAATACACCAATGTCCACATCTTTGTCGTATAGTAAACTCGGGATAAGATCTGGGCCTGTATTTACAATAGGAAGTTAACAATTATTTGCAATTCCATCAACAAAGTAAAATTAAGTTTTCTGCATGAAAAATAGAATATGTATCCATTTTTTTTTTCACATTTTTGTACATAAATATCAATATTACTTTATACCGATGAAGATGGCGTTTGCAATCGCGACCCTGAACTTTTTCAGTATCTATGATGATTTAAAAGAGCGCTAAATAAATCAAAGCTCTGTTGTGTATTGTTTTGTCCCTTATGTTTTTAATTTCAACTTTATCTGTATGTAGACAATAGTTAGTTAATAATAATTTGAATTAATAATAAATACATAAATAAAGGTCATTTCTTCTAATCAAAATCTTTTTAAAAAATAATGTCAAACTATTGGATTCTGGTCGTCTCTGATATAGCACTTAAAGATTGATCAGTTGATCGCATCCTTTGTGTTACGTGAGCTGAGAGTGGAGAAAACTCGTTAAAATCTTCGAATGAATCTGTATTTCATTTCACCTTCAATATCCCAGTTAGCAGTGGCGAATGGTGATTTTATTTACAAGTAAGCTATAACAAAATATCATATATTTGTACCTACATAGGAGGTACATAATATAATGGAAGTAATATATACCATAAATTGATATTTTTCTGTGGTTCTGTGTGATACAACAACTCTCATCCATGAAATCAACTCAAACTATGTAACTTCGTGATATATTATCCATTACTTTAATATATAATTCATTAAAAAATACCACTATGAATTCAGTCGATATTAGGTATTCAATTGAAATGTCAACTGGCCGCATTGTTCTAGTAATTACTAGTGCTAAAAACGGCCGCGTGGAGTGCTATATGTCCTGCAATATGACGCATGAAAGTAATTATGGTTTTATGTCAAAAGTACCATCTCAAAGAAAAATAGTCCTTAAGAAAAAATGTTTGAAATACTGTTTTCCAAATCAAAAACCTTCAAATAATTTGTGTAATCTGCAAGTTTAATCTAGGAGAAAAAACCCGCACTGGGGTTAATACATTAAAAATATAGTATACTTATTTGTATGAAAAAATAAGCTGGAATAATCGGCTAGTTTCTTGGCTCACCACAGGCGCCGGGCGCGCTTTATTAAAATTTATATTTAGGATAAAAATACAAACGGTGGAAATTATTTAAAATAAATAGTAATTATTTATTTGTTTTTCTGTAAATAATGTTACAATAAAACATTATTATGGTTAGTCAAATATAATGGTAAGCTGTGCATAATCGCTTCTATACACGGTTCGCTCCTGCCAGTTAGCCACCTGCGCTTTGGTTTTTCTGTTGATTTGCAATATTTAATTACTTTTCACAAGACTAATAAAATATTGGGTCACTCTAATCTAATCCACGCTTGCCTACTTTACAAGGCATCAGGTTCTCGACGTCCTGAACGTCCACTGCTGACAGTTTATGTCAGAACTTCGGGACAAGAACCTGACTTGGGAGGACGCAAAAGAGTTAGCGGCCGACAGAGATGCATGTAGGCTCTTTGTGGATACCATGGAGCGGAAGGAAGGGAGCGGACATGGAATGATGATGAATCTATAAGAACATGGTTAAACTAAACCTTTTGCTTACAAAAAAGTGTATTCTCTCACTATCTTAACAGTCGATGTAAGCCAGTTTCACCCGATCTTGTACATAACTAGAACTTTTTAAGTTTGATTTTTAAACCTAACTTTAATCATTGGAATTTGTATAACTTTTACAAGCATGAAACAAAAATATAATAATTATATTGAATCAATGTTATGAGTCTTGGTGTATTGAAACGCTTCCTAATTCGATTTCCTACATAGATAAAACCATTTTCATGAAAGAAAGGAAAAGGTTTGTACAAATATTGGTTTCCACCCAGGGTGATAAATTTGATTTGGTAGATATATTTACTTTTTTATTCAAATGAAAAAAGGCAATTTCCAACCAAAAAACATTTATTTGCAAAAATATTTTGAAGACAGTTAAAGGTAATTTCTATTAGATAGAATACTCCAGATATTGTCAAACATACCAATAATAAAATAACTTACTCCATACCCATTAAAGAGAAGTGTATTGTAGCCAAAGGATTTTTTTTCAAATATTACATAATTATATTTTATGTTTAACGACTTCTCAATGGATGTTAATGCATTTGCAAAAGATAAGAAGAATACACATCTTTGGTAAAATAAATTTTTAAAATTATAACAAAAGTAAACTAAAAAAAATGTAATACTAATAAAGTTCAGAATTTTAAGTTCAGTAACTTACATTTGAAAGAAAACTGTCCATGTAGACAAAACACCTGGGCACCTTCAAGTATTACATTTTGGTTTTAATGAGTATATATTTATATATCATCAGTTCATAGGTAAAACTCACTCACTCACTCACAGTTAAGTTTCAATTTGATTTTAAGTTTGAAAATGATGGTTAAATTCAAAGTTTTTATAATTTATTTATGAAATACATCCATTATTTTTTAATAAAAATACCAAGTGATAATTTCTTGATTTAGATTTAAAAGGAATATCAACTCATATTTTTTAACAAATGCTACCGGGAAAGCTGCATAAAAAAAGGTTGAATAATAGATGCGTTTTCCGAAAAATATTACATATTGGTTGCTTGAATTATTTTTTTCATGCATTTAATTTTTATAAAAATGTAACAATTATTTAACTTTTTTTCAATGCAACAAACCTTAATGAGTTTTACCTTTGAACCGACAATATACATAGTAAACATAACAGTACTAGTAAATATCTCAAATATTACACTTATAACAAACCTGTTTCTAACAATGAAGTCCTCTAAAATATTTTTTTCAAGAAATCATAGAATTTTGGAGTTGTCTGAATAGGTATTGGGACTGTCAATATGTATAATATTTTACTATAGTATCTGAAGTTCAAATAAACAACACCTACATATATTATATTGGCAAGTTACATGTAAATATTGGTAAGGTAAATAAACTTTGGATATTTAAACTCCAGTTTATAGCTTTCAAGTAATAAAAAAATAGAATAATAGGTACTTAATTTTAAATTGAGTTAGTAGTACATTGGACTAAATTTTCCATTACACACTTTAAATTTTACACATGTGTATGTGGCTGTTATTATTCATTAGGAATACTACAAATAATGCAAGCAATATTTATTAAGAAAATTCAATCACATTAGAATATTATGTAAATTACTCATTGTAACTAAGTACGTTTGTAATACATTATGAGTGATTTGGATCATTTCACTTGCCAAACCTGTGTAGACTGTTTTTGATTTTAACAAAATATGGCATTGAATACTTATATAGATCACTTATAAAATAAGACAGTGTTAAATTTTTCAACCCAATGGAAATTTGAAATGCAATTATATCAAGCTGTTTTAAATAAAAATAATAGAAAGATGTCAGAGAACAAAAATAATGACATTAAAAATGGGTACTTTTTTTAACAAACTACAGAAATCAGTTCACCAAAATATGTATTAGTGTTTGCTATAACGAGTGCCTGTAGCGTAAAATATACACGTATAATCATTTGTAAGTTCAAATAATGCAAACTTAAATTTTGAAGATTACAGATAACAAACCTAAATTTTGAAGATTACAAAATTCACAATTTCCACAGTTCTGAAGTTTGATTCAATTAGTTGTTACATGTTCATATACTTTATTGACACAATGTTTTAAAAATTACAACTTTTTGAACATACTAAAAAAACATTATTTTTTTAATGTAATCGAATAATAAATTTGGGATGAATGAGAAATTAACAGAAAAATAGTTCAATTTTGTCACAACAATGGCAAAATAACAAATTCTGAAAAAATACTTCACACTGTACTATATCAAAGTTCTCACATCATCTATATATATTTATTACTCTAAATAAGGTTTACAACTATAGGGACTGTGTAATTTTTGTTATAAGAAACAATAGGGAAATATCACAAATACGGATAAAAATATGTGAAATGTATTTAGAAAAATTAATTGTTTTCAAAATCAATTTGGATATTGTGGAATGTTTTCATCCATAATTTAAAAAATAAAATTAATTTCGTTTGATTTATGTTCGTCAACAATGTTTGGCATTTTTCTCACTATTTATGTGGGCTATTATTGTCGCGTGGTTTTACGAAGAATTTTGACATTGTGAATTATATATTCGCTGTGCATCTGGAAACTAGTAACATAATACACAAAAATAAATGTAAAATCACTAATGTATGTAAATGAACGCCGATGAAATAATATACGACGTCTCTTCATACAAAGTATGTACTGGAATGACAAAGCGTCAAAATTTCATGCGAATTGTGACATAAAGGTACGTGGCCGATGCAATGAAGCATTTTTCCGGGAGTTCAAAATTATAAATTTAAAAATATTTTTTATACTACTAATAAGCACAAGATTTTTTATTTTTGTTTGTAGGTATTTCATATGCTCTTATTAAGTCATAATTTTAAAAAGAGTAATATTTCCCAATTCTCAAGTTATAAAATTCACATTATGCTCAGAAATAATAGGAACTGATTTTGTAAAGCATAATAATTATGCTTCTAAACGAATGTCGAAATAATTTATCATGTAATTGAAATGGCATTTGGTCACCAATATCAATGATACCGAAATGTTTAAAAATAATATTTCAAGAAAACTAAAAATGGCACAATTAAAGCTAATATGTATCCGATAACACACTATATACAGTTAAAACAGCTGCTGGTGAAATTCCAAATCAATATCTTTCTATATTTTATATGGTACATATGAAAAACCAACCATAGGAACAACTCAACACAAGCAAAATATATAATACATATGAAGAGTACAGGATATAAAAGGATGAATGTCAAAAATTGAAGTTTTGATTTGACATTTTAAAATTTTCAAACCTCTCGGACATAATATCGGAAAAAGAGCTGAAACCTTTATTGTGCGGGTGAGATTCATCCAGCTGAACTAATTCACTAGGCAATGCCTGAAAACAATTTTCCAGTTTTTATACTTCTTCTTTTACCGGTTAGTTAATTCAACAATGTTTTGAGTATGTTCAGATGTTTGCAGACAAGCTGGATTTCCTCCCTAGGGAGTAATACGGATCTAAATTTGAATTGGTTCAGCCGAATGAATCTCACCCACATGATAAAGGTTTCAGCTCTTAAAAGTCAACAGATGGAAGAGTTGAGGAAATGTGGATGTTTTAACTTAGGCAGAATGGTGAATGTTACAGTGCATAAAGTGACCACTTAAACCAGCCAATAAGCCGTAAGCCCCATGATGGTTTTCATTCATATTAAATTATCGCTTCACTTCCAGTGATATCCATCCTTTATCTCCGGTATGTTTTTTTTTGTTCAGTGGCCTTAGTCTGTAACTAATTCGTTTTGTCAATTCATTCGTAAGGGGGAACAAGAGCGAAATATGATTTTGATTGCGTTAGGGTGAGATGGATATATGACAAACGAACGAACTTATGAAACTAAATTGTGACAGAATAAGCCTCCAGGTATCTTGGAAAGTACTGCCTTAATGTCCAATTTTGTTCAACAGAAATGTGGATCATGTGAACTCCTGTCCGATGCCATTATTACTTTAAAACATATAAAAATTGACATCCATCCATTATATCCTGTACCGTTTAGAGGTGCTGTTATGTGGCCGGTGTTTATGTGAAAGAGACAACACAAGAGAAGAAATTCATTAATTCTCTTCAATCAGTCAGTTATTGGCATTTAGCGGAAGTTTACATTAGTATTTATGATTTTAAATTTATTTTGCAATAATGGGCCTAAATAATATTACAATTTTTATAAATTATAGAAAAGGAATTATTTAACAGTGTGCCTCTATGTTTTTTTTTTCAAATGTCTGAACTTCAGAATATTGTCTTTTGCTTGAGGTAACATGACGTTACATTACCTCGTGTAAAGCAATTTTGTAAAACAGCCTTTTAAGAGTTAAAAAAAAAAAAAACAGCAAGTTGAATATTATAAAATATTTTATTTTGTATTTAAAAAAAAAAGAAATATTTTTATAAACTTTTTAAATTAAGATTATATGATGCCAGTTATAAAGACATCTCCTTTTTGAAAATTTATAAGTACCAACTTATTCCAGAAACCCAACGAAATATTATATACCTCTGTAGGTAAAGTGGAAAACAGCAAACATTATCAATGTAAGAGACTAATGCAACTATCATAAGTTTCTTATTCAAAATCACTGATTTTAAATGGAAATTAATATTTTAGATATTTTTGCATTCATCTTACATAAACAAATTATATATCTTGTTCATAATCTTTATGTGTTTGTGCGGTTAATCACCAAGTAAATTAAACACAAACATCTTAATAAAACAAAGTGTACACTTTAAAAGCTACTTATAGGTATACAATATTAACATATAATAGTTTCATATTTAAAAAACTACTCATTTACTAGAGATTTCTTGTGCATGCATAAAAAAATACAAAGAATTACATGAATAAATTCTAGCTATTGCTTAATTTAAAGTGTCACAAGGTTAAATAGCATTCTATTAGTAAAGATTAATTCCATAAATACTAACAATGTTAGGTACATGTAAATACATTACTATGTAGTATTTAAATAGATAATGCAGACGGGTCTTAACTTTACTATAAGCATGATACCTACAATAAGGTGTATTGTATATCCTTACATTAGTAAAACAAATCATAAAAATAAATATTTTTAAAAAAAGGTGCCGATTCCATTATTGACCTGGGTGATTAATTAATCATTTTGGGGCCTTACTTATAAACCTGATATAAAATTACGCCTAGGGATAGTGGTAAAATTAGCATGGGAATACCAACCTTATTTTACCACTATGATAAGGATGGTATTCCCATCCTTATTCTGCCACTATGGCTAGGCGTAACTTTATACCAGGTTATTAAGTAAGGCCCTATAAGTCTTGGTATAAATAAAACAATCAGATTAATATTGAATTTTGCACAAACATGGGATGTTTTATAATAAAACATTTGAAAGACAACAATAAAGAAAATAAACCATAAAACTAAATATTAAATATGTAAAATATTGAAAGAAATTACTTATAAAATATTTAGTTTCTATGATACAGTTATAAAATTGTTTTTGAACTTAATCGGAAACATATTTCCCATTGAATTCAAGAATAATTATTTATGTAAGTTGACTAAAATGAATGTAGTCAAAATAATATGTGCAGTTATGTTTTATCTCATCATAAATATGTATTTTTATACAAATTTTTGGATTGAAAGGCTATTTAAATATATACAGGAACAGAAATATTTTAACTCTATAGATGTCGACACAATATGTAGCGTAAGAATATTAAAAGGATAAATTTAAAGTTTTAAAATACGTACGGGGAATTAAAAAATAGTTCAGTAGAATCCCTCACTAACTACGGATAAAGTGTTAGTAAATCCTGGACTTGAGGAACGGTTTTGCAATAAGAGTAAACTATCTATTAACTGGCATGAAAAATACTAAGACTTTGTCTTATATACATAAGGACGTATAATGACAACATCTACAATGAAGGATTACTATAATGGCGGTTATAAAAATAAGTTTTTATCAATTTTCTCAAATTTAACATACATAACACCATTACATACATATGTGAGTACAAAGAAAAATAGGATAAAATAAAAACAAAGATGGCGGTCCCTACTAAATTCTAACTGTAAAAGTATTCATAGACTGGTTTTAAATGTAACAATATTTTGTTTTTTCATTTCTCTACCTATAAGGTAAAGTTTTGGTTTATACAGCAAACATGTCGTCCAATATTATACATGCTATATATAATTTAATGACTACCTCCTTTGGCAGATCTCAGGTTACAGGTCCTCTGGAAGAATGAAAGATTAAGCAAGAGAGGACAAAGAAACCGTGGAGACAACTTGTAGTAGCCATACATTGATATATAAAATGAACAATAATGTATACTTTCTGTTAATGAACATTCATAGCAAAGAGAACATAAAGAATAGAAAATATTCAAAGTGAGACACATTACAATCTTGTTTAGATGTTATCCAGTTGATTAATTCATTTAAAGCTTTCAAATGCCTACACGGATTCCTGTAGATATTAAAAGAAAGGAAATATGTACAGACGGTCCAAAATATTTGGAAAACATAAATAATTAAGAAAGCTAAATAAAAATATAAATAAATGTTTAAAGGGAGACCACCTACCAATTTATTAAGATCATTTTAAATTCACGTTTCAAACAAAACCAACAAATGGGAATGCATAAATATGTTTGCGAAAAACTAATTAATACTAAAGTAATGGCTTAAGGATCTACGACCCGGGAAATCCAGGGGGGGGTGGAGGGGGCCATGGGGAGCCGGGAGCCCTATTAACAAACCACAGCCCGGGAGGAGGGAAGGATGTGAATCGGGCCCTATTGACTAGAAACGGAGAACGAGGAACCCTCTGAGGTAATCTCGGAGCCTCCAGCTGCCCACCAATCCTAAATCGAGGTTGAGCAAAGTCAAACGGATTTCCACCGACATAGTAACTATTGTTCTGTGCCCACTGGATGTCCGATGGAGCGGGCTGGGAGGTAGGATCGTACCGCAGCCCGAAAGGGTTGTTTGGAGGAACGCGACCGCGACCACGGCCAAAACCAACACTAACATTTTGTATTGGCTGATTCCTTCTATTAAACTCCGCAGTCTTTTGGAGATTCTTCTTATTCATCTTCTCTTCGAAAGGCGTAGGTTTGTGGCGTTTATTGGCACAGCTCTCGGAAGATTCACCCACTTCAGCGACACCAGCATTGGCCGCTGCAGCCTTCTTCTTCTGTTCTTTGAGAGCGTGCTTTGCTTTTCTCTCTTCTTCATCATCGGAGAATTCTAAAAACTGCGGAGGAGGTTCCACATCGTCCTTCCAGGATGCATCCGATCCTTTATTCCTAGAAATTAACAGTAATAAAAAGAATGACTCAACTCAGCAACTTATTTATGACTTAAGTACTTTGGATGGTGGTCATTTTTACCTCATCAATTCCGAAACAAAGACAAGATTTGTGTGTTCAGTTTTGGGCGCACAATAAACGCACATCCCAAACACAATTCCTTTTTCACTTATATGTTCCTTAGAATTAAAGCGGACGCAGTAAAATGGTTGGAAAACCTAAAAATTTCAAAAACAATAAATATAATTATCAGTCGTAAGTACATATTTACATTGTCTTTTTTACAAAAAATCATCAATAATTATTTATGATAAATCTTATTAGAATTTCAAGGTTTAAAAATAGCAAAATAATTCATAATTTCACACCTGTCCAAAAACATCATAAACTTGTCCAAGTGTTCTAGCTCCTTCGTCCAGAAATAACACAGTGTCTAAATCCAGGGCAGGTTTATTCGGGAATGCCTCAACAATTACTAAAATAGAAATTAAGTTATGTTTTGTTAACTATGATTTTATTAACTTAACAGTGCATTGATTTTCCAAACACGCTAGAAATAAGATACAAATAAGGAAATCCAAGGGACCAAAAAAAAAAATTCGTAATAACGAATTCCCACATATAATGAAAAAAAAACATACTAGGTATGTATATGTTCCGCGCCGTCGCAAAAAAATGTTGCGCGGCTTCAAAAAACAAAACAGACGGACTGACGCACTCAGCAGTATTCGGAGAGGTTCGGAGGGTTTCCTTCACACACGCGCTTACATACATACACACGCACATACTGGAAAACGTTTGTGTATTGGTGATTCTATCCCCGATTTTTCTACAAACTATTTATTTCCGTCGCTGCAAATGAATAACTATATCTTACATTTAATACTTTTATGTAATACGTAATTATATTACGGAGGAATACAAACATTCTGAGCCCGTTTTCTTCAATATCATTATTTTTTATGCAATGTATTTAACATTACATACTTGAATTTTATTGAACAGGAACAATATTTTACACTTCCGAAAGATCACTAAAATCAATTACCATTGCTTTCGAAATGTCATGTCAGACAGAACTCATCAAATGTATTTCCCAAAAAGCGCCTTCCAATCATTCAAAGTAAAAATATTGACTTAGTCCGAGTAAACTTTTCATATTAATGAATGAATTCTCTCAAAATGTCAAGTCCAAATTCATATCTCGATTGTATCGGCAAACCATTTGGAATGAATTCACTCGAGATATCTTGATTATATTTTGTTAAGTCCGAGTGAACTCAATTAATTGTAAACATTTCGAAATGTCTCGACCCTTTCGACTGTTTTATCGAATATTTCAATTATTTTAATTGGATTATTCCCACCATTAGTCATCAAGAAGCTTTGACTGTTCTGGGTGCCGATAGACCGCCGCCGAAAAGGCCATAAAACCATTTGCATATGGCAGATGTAGCGGGGGCGTGGCTTTGAAAGTGCGAAATAATATTTTCATATTTTAACATTATATTATATTTCGTTATAAATTTGCGTAAATGTATTGGCATTTTTTCGTACGGAACAAAAATGATTTTGTTATACATATTAACGGAATTTCGTTATATAAATGCATTTTTGTATGAAATATTGGTTTTAGAGAATAAATTTAGATTTTTTTTTTTATATACCGTAAAACGGGGTTAAATTGCATCACTTTTTAATAACTTTTCAGCTATAATGATTTTTTTCATCGAGGAGATGAGTAGTGTTTTTGACAATAAATGTCATGGTTATATAATATATTTCCTTTACTTTTTTGTGGTTATAAGTATATTTTGTAGTTTCATATACAAGCTATAATTTTTTGAAAAATGATGCAAAGTAAGCCCTAGGGCGGGGTGACATTGCATCACTTTTTTTTTCCTTCAGTATCTTAATAGATTCCACATGGACATGGAAATATTAATATTAATATTTTTTGGTAAATTTAGTAAGAAATACTGGTATTATCAAATACATGACAAAATTCAACATACGAAACCACTTTACTCACCTTAGAATGATATACACTGTTGAAGATGTGATAAGAATTACCTATAGAAATTATTCATAAAAACTGCACAGCCAACCCAAACCGCTAATCGCTCAGTACTAAAGTACCATATTGAATGGAAAATAACCTTAGGTAAGAGTGAAAAGTGACATCCATTGAATATTTGGAGAAACAATGAGTTATTGTTAGTAGCAATGACAACAGGTGTCTCTAAAAACTTTTTTTTTTTGATGCAATGTTACCCTTGATGGTGCAATTTAACCCCGTTTTACGGTACGTCATTTTTCCCTATATCGCGGTTTTACTGTATCGTGATTGTATTTTTACTGATCTTGAAAAACTGTGTTTGAATAAGTTAAAGTATTGTTTAAAAGTACACAATGAGACTTACATTTCGAAACATGACTAAGCATGTTTTGAGTTTGATTTTGTTTATCCATTCTCTTAGAGAAAAACTAGCTATATTTCTTAAATTGTATAAAAAATGGTTAAAAAAATAAATAACTAATTATATAAATATGTAGAAAGACGATACATTATAGATTGATTATCGTGATACATACCTAGACGGTCCACAATATCATAAATAGTTCCTATTAAAATACATTCCTTATCAGGTACCGATATGGTAAGGTCTTGTATGAGAGGTAAATCTTCTAAATCTAGTTCTCCTTTCACCTTGGGGGCCACCAACTTCTTGGCAGATGAGACCATCTTAGTATTAGAATTAGCTTCATCACTGAAATCATTTAGGAGTCAAAATTAAAACACAAATCAATAGGCAAATATTTTACATCACTGTATAAAAGTTAGCATGTGGCATTAAAAAAAAAAAATGCAATACAAGCCAAGGGGCCCCATTATTATAGTACACCCAGGCTTAAGAAACTAAAATAAATTAATGTGACCTCACAAGAATCAAAACTCGGAAGCTGCAGAAACCATGACTTATTTTATATCTAAAAACACAGAGTTAAAAAAGTCATAATATCAATTACACAAAATGTAGTATTATTGAGTAAATTTAAAATAAAATATCAACTTGAGAATGAACAACGGAGTTTTTTTTTTATTGCGTTCAAATTTACTAATGAGGAAGTTCAGTGCTATGGAAAATTGTACGAAAAAAATGTCTTCTTACACACTGTCAGCACAACTCACCGACACCAACTCGTGATGACATGGGAGAAGTCATTTCAAAATTACAAAGCTTTAAAAAATCATAGTCATGATAATACGAAACATAAAAAAATTGGGTTAGTTTCATAGTCTATTAACAAATAAAAAATAAATAAAAAAAACCACAGAACTTCCTCATTATTGTTTTTTCTTTCAAACAATATTAATAGTTCTGATCCCACATTTCAAATACACACTTACTGTCTGAAACACTAAAATGTAAAGATAATATTTTATTGAATTCTTCCTGTTATCTTTATATTAATTCATCAAAACAACAATTATTACTTACAATAATGAAAAGTAATTTGCACAAATACTCTCTCTTGATAAGTTCATCTTATTAATGAGTAAAATGATAAAAAAACAGAAACTGAACATAAATTTAATGCTATTTATTTAAGATAGAAGTCAATATTTTTTATAAATCTATATATCAATCACAAGCTCTTATCAAGAATTAAAAATACTTGAATATATTGTAATATGCCAACTTGCAGGTTGTAAAATAAATACTAAAAATTTTATTCTAAGAAATACATTATAGAACGATGTTTATAACTTTTACAACAATAACAATAGAAAATAAAAACTATGTTTATATTCATAAACATATGTAGCATAGTAGGTACTAGGTTAGCTATTTTATATTGTTGGATTAGTGCAAGAAGTCACTTACAAAAGTAATGAATTGAGTTTTACTGAGACATCTCGGATCGCATTACAGCACCCACCATTGAGGTATGGATAATGATGGACTCTGTAATGCAATTCGTAACGTCAGAAAAGAGTGCAAACAACCCACAGCAAAACACAGAAAAACTCATTTTGCATTAGAACAGCTGTGAAAAATCTAAGAAATTTAAAGAAATCACGATTGGTGTGCATATGAACACACATTTTTGAACATATGACCCCACATCGTTATGTACATATGACCTCACTTAGGGAAAAAAACATAACACAAAAAAACATTGAAAGTAATGATGAGTAAAGTAAATACCTATCGCTAGTGACATCAGCACCCTTCAGGCTCTCCCACTCGCTGGAGTCACTCTCCGACTCTTGAGAACTGTCATCAGTACTGTTTAATCCGTGATCATTACTACTCCACCTGGCAGCTTCTTTATCACAGTCGATCGCGTCATTCTTCACTTCTGGAACCGCACTGCACGCGGAATCCGCCATCTGCTCTTCGGAAACTGAATCACCATCCACGGGTCCGTGTTCGCTAATATTTTTATAATTGTTTTTTTGTACTAGATCGTCGACGAGAGCGTTGTCGTTAGCAATTACGTTGTCCATTTCAGAATCGATTGAAAACGATTGATTGCTCTCCGCGGTTGATAATGCATCAGATTCGATGCTTTGAGACTTGATGACATCTCCTAAACTTAACTTAGTGTCCTTTTGGCGAATTGGGTTGATTTGTTCGACATTGTTATGATTGGCATCGTCTGCGTCATCACATGAATCTGAACTATCGTACGATTGTAGCAGTTGAAGCGAAGAATTTGGCTTTGAGGAGTTATTTCGTGAGGTTTCCATGATTGTTAAACCAAACACTTATAAATCTTTAGATCTAAAAAAACTGCGAGTGAGATTTTACACTGAATATTTATTTTCATTCGACGACATCCCGGCTCAAAGATGAACGTGGGAACTGCGTTAAATGTCATATATAATGGTAAATGGTAAAAAAAAACACTTAAACACAATCTTGTAAGATACTCGATTCTAAAACATGTTTATATTACTTTGCATTTATAATAATTATAAATAAAAACACGTGCGACCGAAACACCCATTAAATTCACGAACAAAAATTTGACGTATTTTTTCTATGAAAAATGATAAAAGTCAAAGACAAACGACACGTCAAAGATTGCCAAAGAAAAAACTAACTAGTAGGATACTTTGGTACAGCGGTAGGTACTAAATTTAAAGATTTTTATTTTTACTTGTAATTCCAGTTTCGTCGGTTTGGTCAAACGATATTAGTAGTGTTACTATGTAAAATTCTTTTTTGGTACATTAATTAATCCACAACATATGAAGGACGAGCAAAATTCAATTTCTTACCCATCAAGCCCAAACCCCTCGAAATAAGCAAATACTAAAACAGTGCTAGTTTTCTGAATGCTCTCAAAAAAGTAGAGAACGCGATATTAGAACGTAATTTAAGTACTAATTATAGCTATCAATGCTTTCTCTACCTCTGCAAGAGCATTCATAATCGCACTGGGTCTACTTACCGAATTTTTAAAAGGAAACCAATAATCAAGAGGACGCACATTCTAGCGATGCAATACACCTAATTATAAATATTATGAACTTAATAATTTCTTTTGTTTTTTTTTAATACGCATTTATTTTCAGTCATTGAAATTGGGTCCTCTTGGTCCGAAACAAAATCGAACAAATCGAATATTTTTTATTTTTTTTAATCAATCACGATAACAAATGGTAAAGTTTTTATTATAAGCCAATAGATTTATATTAAGTATATAAAACGTTTATCTCAATAGTTCAAAAATCAAACAAATTCAACAGCGGGAAGTAGTTTTCCTGCGCAATTTCCAAATCCAATTCTCTTTCCGTTTTCATCCTCACAAAATCCTTTTAAAATAACAGTATCTCCATCTTGTAAGAATCTTCGTGTTTCTCCATTTTTAAGAACTACGGGCTTAGTTCCTCTCCACGATAATTCGAGCATTGATCCAAAGGAATCCGAAGACTAAAAAGAAACAATAAAAAAACAGTTATGTAAGTAATGTAAAAAACTGTTATAAAACAATACAAAAAAAAAAACTAACTTCTCCGCTGATAGTTCCCGATGCCATCAAGTCCCCCGGTTTCACATTACATCCTGTAACTGTGTGATGAGCCAACTGTTGTTTTACAGTCCAATACAAAGTACTGAAATTTCCACGCGTTAGTATTGTACCAGGACCATCTTTGGCTAAAAAAATATTATTTTAGTATTATGCATTGAATAAAACAATGTAACGAGATGAACCATGTATACCTTGTAACTCGACTTCTAAATTTATGTCGAAATTGAAAGCATCATCATGACGAAGATAAGGAAATGGAATTGGATCTTGTTTCACATTGGGGACAATAAAAGCTTTGAGGGCTTCCATAGTTACAATCCACGGTGATATTGTAGTGCCAAGATTCTTTGAAGTAAATGGTCCGAGAGGTTGATACTCCCATTTTTGAATATCGCGAGCTAAATAAAACGACAGGAAATAACATTGTAAGTAAAATTAGGTAAGTATATGTACGTATTTGAAAATTGAAAAATAAAAATAGTGTGTTTTCATCAAATTAATTCAAATAAATAAACATACCACTCCAATCATTCATAAGAACCATTCCAAAGATATGGTTGTCAGCGTCCTTCACATTTATTCTACTACCAAGAGATGTTGGTGGACCTCCAACGAAAAATGCCATTTCAAGTTCAAAATCCATCAAACGACATGGACCAAACACAGGATCAGCTCCTGAAATAAATATTTTATTACCTACTTTAATTAAAAGATAATATGTACATAGTATTTTTCGTCTTTCCAATAATAATAATGAAAATCCATGATACTATTTACAAATTTATATTTGAATGACGTAAAAAGGGTTTTGAACTGTAAAAAAAATAAAAAATATTTTAGTAAACCTACCATCAACTGGCAAAGTTTGTCCATATGGTCTTCGAATAGGTGTACCAGATATTACAATGGAACTTGATCGTCCATGATAACCAACTGGAATATGTTTCCTAAAACCAAGAAAGCCAATGAAAAAACAGCAGGTAATTCATTTAACACAATATTCAAAATAACATTTCCACTAAAACAGTTTTTCGTCAAGTTTAATTTTATTTATATAAATATATATCTATAAAAACAGATTTTTAAAAATTGTGTCAAAATTCAAAATGTTACCAACCAGTTTGGTAACAACGGATTCTCAGCACCCCGAAACATAGTGCCCGTGTTAGTCGCATGATATTTTGAAGAAAAAAAGTCTGTATAATCTCCGATAGATGCAGGCACGTGCATTGATGCTTCGTATTGTTGAATAAAAGCTCTTAAAATAAAATTTGAAAAACACATTAGGTACATCAAATTATGCCCCCCTAATGCAAAATTTATTTCGAAAAACTTCAAACTTCTTAATATCTTACTTTTGTCGCAAAACAACATCATTTTGCAAAAGAGGATTTTCTTTGCTCAGAAGACTTTGAATTGTTTCACGAGCTTCTATCCACGAAGCTTTTCCCAATGCCATGAAGGAATTCAATGTACTTTCCTTAAAATAAGATAGGTAACTTAGTACAAAAATCTAGTAGAATATTAAAAATATTTTAATGCTGAACACGTTTTCGGTTCGTCATTAATTTAAATGAATTGAGTTGGTTGTGAATACTAAGTAAAAAAATATTGTATCACCTTAAAAACATGTTGATTTTTGACCAATAGTGAACCAGTAAAGTAATGAGAGATCACTTTCAAATCTAAAATGAATTCACCGATCGCCACGCCAATATGTGGTTCCACCTAAAGAAAATATAAATCTATTTTAATTTACAGTCGATACATAAACAAATCATATATGCTTTGCGGATTAGATAAAGTTATTAAATTAGGTATATAAATAAAATAATAAAGCTACATATTATGTATAATACACATGTATCTGATGTATCAATTGGCGGTGTTGGATATATTCAAATCAGATGTTTCAAATTTAGACTTTTACCCATTTTAAACTTTGCATAATTTTATAAATCCAATATAATGGAGAGAAATAAGAAATCTTGCAGCATTATGGAAAGCGATCAAGGACAAGGACAAAAAAGGCGTTCTCGATCTCGGATATACAGTTATACACGTCATACGGCGGTTGTGATGAGGAGTAAAAACTGAATATTTAGTATATTTACTAACAAGGTATAAATAAAATTGTTTTACTAAGTATAAATTAAATATAATATACATAAGTAACGCGCGTGTCACGACACAAAATACATAGGTAGGTGTAGTAAAAGGCACAATGTAATTTATGAATTACCTGCCCACCTAAGACCCAAATATCTTAAGGGTTTTACCATAGAATTATAATGTAGGTACATTGAATTGTAATATGAGATTGAATTCGAGAATGATGATTAATCACGGTACTCACATTTTTTGGAGACGTAAATACTCCGTATGGAAGATTGTGAATTGAAAAATCACTGTTAGGGGAATATTCAATAAAACTGTTCATTGTTGCTTAATTTGTAATGTTTTTTATCAATAATTAAAATTGAACGGTTATAACCAGCGACACAACTCCGCCAAAGACTCGATAACTTTATAGTAAATTATTTTCATTTAGCTCGTTTCCAAGAGCCGGCAATCATATTGGTTGTACGTTGTACCTATTTACTATGGTGTAAAATATAGGATTTCAAAGGAATCTGGTTTAATATTATGGCGACAAATAAATGTTTTGAGGTAAATTTGAATAAATTAATTAGTTATTCATTTTAGTTGAATTCTTATAATTCAAGGTTGTCCAGAACATTTGCTGGCGGACATACCCGAAGATGAAGCATTAAAGAGATTGTAAACCTTTTTACGTAATAAAGTGTACATAAGTTAAGTAAATTTCGAGTAGGTACCCATTGATTTTTAAATATATTTCCAGAATAACAAGATTATAATAGTAATACTGCAATAAATATTATAAAAATAATATAAAAGGCAAAACTTGATGGTAATTGACAAGCTCTTTCAACCTCTATCACAACTATGGATGTGAAATTACGCAATTTTACCAAAAGTCGCGATAAAATACCATAATTACGGTAATTTTCGCTAAGAAACGAATTTGACGTACTTATTTGTATTTTTCAAAGATATTACAAATACAAGTGGCTTTGTTTTAAAACACTTTACATGACTGCAAAAACCAGGTTTAGATCCATCTGGTGGTTGTCGAGATTTATTAAAAGTATGGGACGTTCATGGTCATTCAGTATGTACTTTTTTCACTTTTTTTATAAAAAAGGTTATTATGTTTTGAAACTTAACAGGATCGGTAGACATAGGTAAGTTTGTGACCTTGAACGACTACCGCTCATGCCACGATTTTGAAAAAATAATGCTTAAAATCAGTTTTTTGTGTATAATTACGTCCCTGAAGGTTTTATAGAAATAAATATACGAAAGTCTGAGAAAATAAAATTTACTTAAAAATCGTGATATTTTTTTTTTTCGTAGGATCTATACTTTCCAAGATACACGTTTGAACATCAAATACATTTTATCAAAATAGCGGAAAAGCGCTATTAGCACTAACTTTTTACTAATTATTTGATAGTTGACCTACCAAAAGTCATCATCATCATCATCGTTCCATGTCCACTACCTAGTTGGAGCATATGGTGTTCACAAAGATCTTCCAGGCATCTCGGTCGGATGCCAGCTCCTGTGCATCCTCACAAGTTAGGTTTGCACCTCGTAGTTGTGACATGAACTACCAACTAAATTAGCAGTGGAGGTCTAAGACGTCGAGAACTTGATGCCTCGTTAAGCAGGCTAACCTGAAGTAGCATTATGTAATATTAAATTATTTTTATATTATAATGTACACTGTTTAAAGTATTTGTAATACCTACCGCCTATATATTTGCAAATTTCGATTATTTTATTAGAATACGTGACTGCGAGAAAAAAACTCTTTTTAAAAACCACCGACGGTACTTTTTTTTTAGATGCACTCAAGTAAATTTTATTTTCTCAGACTTTCGTATATTTTTTTTCTATAAAACCTTCAGGGACGTAAATATACACAAAAAACTGATTTGAAGCATTATTTTTTCAAAATCGTGGCATGAGCGGTAGTCGTTCAAGATCACAAACTTAAGGTTTTACTAAGGACCCTATGTCCACCGATCCTGTTAAGTTTCAAAACATAATAACCCTTTTTATAAAAAAAAGTGAAAAAAGTACATACCGAATGACCTTGAACGTCCCAAACTTCTAAAAAATCTCGACAACCACCCAATGGATCTAAACCTGGTTTTTGCAGTCATGTAAAGTGTCCGAAAACAAACCTACTCGTATTTGTAATATCTTTGAAAAATAATAATAAGTACGTCAAATTCGTTTCTTACCGAAAAATATCGTAAAATACCGTATTTTACCAAAATCTGGTAAAATTCCCGTAAAATACCGCGGTAATTTTACCGCCTTGCATCTCTAATCACAACATGGGTTATTTCTTCGTTCTAGTAATGAAAGAACCCTTTTAATACCCATTCACCACTCTAATTTTGTTGCCTTCTCTTTCACAGTAGAAGCTGCTCGATTGTGGAATAATTTACGCAGTAATGTCAGAGAAGCCTCTTCTTTATTCACATTTAAATCATGATTGAAATGGCACTATTAGAATATTTTAGTTTTTCCTTTCTTCTCATTTTTTCCTTCCCATCTCCCTTCCTCTCTTCATAGTATTGCAGATTTTTAGCTTCTTTGTATTTATTATTTTATTTTAAAAAATTGTACTTATACCTCCTCTTGTTTTGTACCTAATAGTCCTAGAATATGCACAATAAGTTTTTCTGCGTATGTCGTTTGTACTCCTTACCGACGTTTCGGATCGCATTACAGCATACATCATCAGGGTTGTTGTTATTTATGTAGATAAATGTTTAACGTACCTCTAGGATTTGTACCGAGTTGCAGTCGTTGCTGCCTACAGCTTGTTAAATCGAAATATGTGTCGATGTCTATTATGTGATGCTTTTATGTGATTTCTTTATAACTGAGTACCAGGATGATTTTAATCACATCCCATAATCTATGTTTTTATTGTTGGGATGTTTGTAAATCTCGATCGCTTCTAAAAAGAAGCGATCGAGATTTAAAAATTAAAATCAATCGAGTTTGATGACTCTTTAGTCTCCAAAAGGTAATCGGGTTGTGGTCCTGTGGCTAGTATCTCGGACTCACGGACCGAAGGTCCGTGGTTCGAATCCCACTATACCCCAATTTGATTACCATTTTCTAATAGTGAGTTATTTACAACTCGTTGAAAATGGCCGTCAAAATTAAATATTTGATAAAAAGAACGCAAATATTATTTTTTAAAATTAAAATAAATTATTATCGGCTTGAAGAAAAACTGGACGTAGTTATGCAGAAAGTGTCCAACCCTCAAAATGCAAAAATGAGTTTAATGCTGGTTTCGATAGCATACTATGCTATCTTTATGCTGAAAACGTCCAAGCTCCAAGTGCTATACTTTTTTGCCAATTAAAGAAATTTAAAAAAATAATTTAAAAAAGAGCTGCAACAAAATAGTCAAACAACTTGGTGGGTTTTAAAGTTAATATAACAGTGAAAGCCCTGGTGTGGGTTAGAAATTTCTTTAATTGGCAAAAAAAGTATGGCACTTGGAGTTTGGACGTTTTCAGCACATAAAGATATCGAAACCGCCATTACTAATTTTTGGCATTTTAAGGGTTGGATGATTTCTGCATAACTACGTCCCTTATGTCCCATTTCTATGCGGTGTTCGGCCAGAGCCGACTTCTTGGGGTAGCCGAGCCTGTATGCATTCATATATTCCTTTTCTGCCGTTGTAATTTTTCTGGCAGTCTGCCCGATGTACAGCTTGGGACAGTTTTTACTATTAAGATTGTAAATACCATCAGTTTTGAGAGGATCCCGGTCCTTTGCTGATTTTATAAAATCTCTCATTTTTGTGGATGTGCCGAAAATGGTTTTGATGCTGTTTTTTAAGAATTTTAGAAATTCTATCCGTAACATTCTGTACATGCGGCAAACAAGCTATCCCTTTTTAATTGTCACGTTTTCTGTTTGTATACGATACATTTCGCTCGTATTTGTCTGTACACTTCTTCTTCTTTCTTTTCCACATCTGCTCCTAAGTGGAGCATGTGGACATCACCAGTTGCCTCCAGGAGACCCTATCACCAGCCAGCATTTTTGCCTCTTTCCACGTCAATCTAGCGCCTCTAAATTCCGCCGAATAAAGTCAAAAGATCGTCATCGACGACCTTCCAGGACGGCGTGAGCTCGCATTCCTCCCAAGATTATTGCTCTTGGGAGGAATCTCCCAAGATTATTGCTGTTATAAAAAGCGCTCCACATAGATAGCAATTGTCGTGTGAGAATCGGCAGCTCTTTGACTGATTGGTTCTGGGTCTCCACTGGAGTGAGGCAAGGCTGCGTCCTTGCACCGTTCTTGTCTGTATACAAATAACATCAACCCTGATGATGGTCACTGTTATGCTGTTCGAAACGTCGGTAAGGAGTAAAAATGACACCCGGCATAATAACCTAGAAAAACTTATTGTGCATTGGGCCGTGAAAATCTTAAAAGTTTACCTCGAATATGTCCATATGCTACTTATAACTTAACGGTTTGGGTAGGTAGGAAGAAATTGCCTTAAGGCCTTAAGGCCCCGCCCTTATATAAAATGTTAAATAAGTAATTGAAATACGACTGGAAATATCCTTATTTCCTCATTCACCATCCAGAAAATCATGTATTTACATCAGGCTTATGAATTGTCATTGGCTGGTTTAAATAATCACCCTACCTACAACTGTAACATTCATCATTCTGCATTTGCTCGAAGATCCAAGATCTTCTACCATTTTTTTTCCTGTTTTTTTGGAAAGTTAAAGAAAAACTAATGGTCACAAGCCCTGTGTACCTAGACTTCCATATTCTCTTCTAAAATCATATTTTTTTGTTTTGATACTAGTCTTTATAAAATCCCTTAAATATTGAATCCTGTCTTGAATATAAATAAATCAGACATACTTAAAATGAGCGAAGTATGGACTTGGAAAAACTGTATCTCGAGTAATGATTCCCCGATTTACGACCAAAACGCCTTTGACTATTCCTTTATCTTTTAAATAAATATTTTTCCTTAAAGTTGTCCACTGGTTGCACACACCTACACACACTGTCATGTTTATATTGTTTTGACTTCAGACACATTCTGAAACCCAGATAATAAAGGTATTATTATTGCATATTATGTTTATGTTATCATACTGGATAAATAATAAGATTTACTTTAACTTAAGTCCGAATGAAATTTTAGCTTTGGCCAAAAAACATATTCTGCCATTTCGCTTGGCATATTATGCCATTTGGATAAATAAATATCAATTCCTAATACTTGTTTTATCACCTTTGGAAAGGTACAATTATTTACTATTAAAAGTACTTTTGAATTTACGATGATTATTAACACCATAATACATAAAATAAAATAACATTCAGGGGATAAAAATCATTGTTATGTTTCATGTTATATTTTTAGTTTAAAATTAACTTTACAGGCTTGCACTTACTACTACAATGGAATAAAAAAAGGCTCGAGTTCATACGATTTACTGAAATATTTTAATTTTAGGGCTATTTTCTTTTAATTGTAAATAACCGTGTTAGCAAACGGGAAATAAGTTGTGGTAGAGCGGGGTTTGAACCTCAGATCTCCTGATCCGGAGTCCGAGACACTACTCTCGGGACCTCTGAAGGACTCTCTGTAAAAAGGTAACAATCAAAAGAAAAAATAACAATCAGCTAATAAATTCAATTATGGTTTATTTTTAAAGGAATACATAAAAACAACTATTTTCCAATGGATAATTTTTTAAACATTGTTTATAATAAGTAATGAATCTGGTAAATCATAATTGAAATTTTAAATTTACACATAATAATAAAATTAATAGTGTCTAACGAGTCATACACATGGAAATCCTTTTTAAAAATTATATTCACTATTTCTGTACATCGGTTGAATAAATAATCACTGAATAAAATAAAATAAATAAAACAACTTTGTTTTTTACCACTAATTTTTTATTATTTTTTTCCACTTCACCACAGAAATCTTAGAAATAAAAAAAACGATTCATAATAAGAAAACAATAATTAAAAACCAAATAAACAATATTTCTTTTAGTCCTCTCCTGTCTAACTTCGAAAATATTGATATCAAATTACCACCCGTGTAAGGCAAAAACTACTTGATTTATTGGGTCCACGTGTAGTATTTAGTGAACATGATAAAAATAAAAAAGGAATCAATTCATTAGTTACGTAAACCTTGACGAAGAAGCTTGTTTGCTTTGAAACCGGTTGGTGGAAAAAAATAAAAAATAATAATTAGTGGTTAAAACAAAGTTGTTTTATTTATTTTATTATAATGAATAACCACAAAGTTAGTGCTACAAATATAAACTTTATAAATAATCACTTGTTATTTTAAAAGAAAAGCAAATTCCTCCAAAAATAAAGCCAAGGTAATAGATCTGTTTGTCACTACAATACACTTTGACATTTTCAGTTTTATACTTCAAAAGACCTTGGCAGTGATGAACTGCCAGGTATATTTATCCATAATAATTGTGCCGATACACTACTCCCTACCTCCACCAATTAGCTATATATATATACAGCAATGGGACTGCTTGTAAAACTCCTATTCTTATTCTGGAAGATGGGGGTCAGTGCAATATAAGCACCTGACATCACTACTGTGTAGCTCTGTTGTGATGAGTCCCCATAAATTAGTTCTTGCCCTCCAAGCCTTAGTCTTAAAAGAGCCGGGCTACCGAGCGGAGGACGAGTGCCCTCATATTGCTAAATCTTCTCCAAATCCATGGGCTATTGCGTAGGGAGTGAGCGCTTTAATATCCTCAGGTTTTATGATAACCGAAATCAAAATATTTGTCAAATTAATGTATGGTTCTGATTGGTGTTTATTGGCTTATAGAAATACAAAAAATAGCATTACTGTTTTCAATATAAACATTGACAAATTGACCTTTTTATAGCATCATAAAAATTTTCAATAATAGTAAATCATAATTTTAAATGAAAGTTTTCGGTATTCTATTTATTGCCATAAGAAAAATGGAAGGATATTATGGGTTACAATAATAGTAAATCAATCTTTTAAATCATAATTTAAGTTTTCAGAATTCTATTTATTTCCATAAGAAAAATGGAAAGATGTTATGGGTTAGCTTGAGGTATTTTGTTATGAAAATGGCGCTATATAAGTTATCCATAATAATAATAGCACTTAGGACCAATTAAAGCAAATCTGATGCATAGTGATATTTTGTTTACCAGAAAATATTGCATAGAAAGCATTTTAAAAATGAACTTTTCAGATATAGGTACTTATTAGTGTTAAATAATTTGATATTTCTTCATTTTAAATTTATTATTGTTACTACTAATGGACATTACAAACTCATTCAAGCTTACATATGTTTAAAAATAAAATTAATTATGGATTATTTTATTGAATAGATTTTAAATAGTCTATTTATTTTTATAAATAAAAAAATATGTATTTTCCATCCCTATCATTAACATTCAGTCTTTCAAGTTAGATTAAGGTGAAAATTTTCATGTTATGATGGTCATATAATTTTTTATTATTGTATAAAACACACTAGACTTATCTAATACACTTATTTTATTCTACAATAAATTAGTGATTACTATCTTATATCAAGTTACATACAACGTCTAAGTTTACATGTCCATTTAACTTGTATTCAATATTTCAAGCTTTTTAAATTAATCTACAAAATGAAAAATTAGGCAAAAATAGCTTTAATGTTTAAATAATATTAAAATTAATTTACTTTAATATGATCATAGTTGGGAGCAAAGGCGAATTAGTATGTGTATAATTGCAGTGTACTGCCAAGTTAAATTATAAAATAGACGATAGTAAAAATGAGTAATGCAACAAATTTATTTCAACATTATTCGATACTTTTACCAAAAAAATTAGCAGGATCATCTTTAGTAGATGTAATTATTCTAATCAGCTTATATTATGCTTTTTAAAAAAAAAAAACATCACATACATTTAAAACTAGTTGAAGAACATATGAATTGTCTTAAAAAAAAAAAAAAACATAGTTTGCAGAACATATCCTTACAAATAATCACTCATTTAACTTTGAAGATAATAATGAAATTTTACATACAAATCAAAAAGAAAGTGCATTTAATAATTTAGACATATTAGAAAGGCAGTAAATAACAATTGGAATATTACTCATAATCAAATAAATCTAAGCAACAGTCCTATTTATAATATATTTGCTCTCCCCAAACCCACACTTAAACCCCCCTCTCTTCTCCCTCAGCCACACCCAATCAACCCCTGGTGTGTATATTTTATGAATTATTATGATTATTATTATTATTATTCATTATAGGCAGGCAGCATTTGCTGATGCACCTATATCTCGTGTACTGCTTTTCACCTGTGTTCTTCTTCCTTAAAAAAAAGCATCCAAATGGTTTTTTAACTGGTTGACTGAAATGGAATGGACAACTAGGCTTGGCAATTTATTCCAGTTTGAAACTACCTTTCAATTACTTTTGTTATCAGTTAACAATAAAAACATTATTACTCGTATATCTAAAGCATTAAATTATATAAAAAAAATACTTTATGATCTTAGAGACAGGAGAGAATAAACGACAGTACACAATACCATAATATGGTATAATATTATTATAAATACAAAAGTAAATAATTTATTGTAGATCTTACTAACATAATAAAGGTGAAAAGAGCTAAAGTAGCACATTAAAAACGAGATGGTATAAGTATTTTGAAAATGCATGTTAAAAGAAGCCATTTTAAAATTATATTTATATTGACGGTAAAAGGGATAAATGCGCCATAAAGGGCATCTGGCAGGAGTCAATTGAAGACTTCTTAAAATGAAAAAAGGGCATAACTTTTATTTTGAATCAATTCCAAAACAATGTAGGTACGACGGGTGTTATGTAAAACTATTAAAGTTATGTAGGAGACCAAAAACAGATTTTAATGTTCGTCTAAACTTTTTACGCCAATTTGTAAAAATAAGTCTAATATGATAAATCTGTTTTTACGATTTTTATGAAAACATCAAAATTTACGCACGATATTCATGGGTGTCGACTCATAGGACAACATAACAGCTTGAAACTCCGAGAAAAGTGGTATATATAACTCAAATTCTGCAATAGTGGCGCATCAGTAACTTTTATACCGTCGATATGTTATTACTAAAACAACGAGTAAATCACAAACAAAATGTAAAAAGACCTAATTTTTAGTAAATTTAATATAACCTTAGCATATTTCAATATGCTACATCAAAAATACATTTCAAAATATCTGCGGAATAGAATACTGTAAAATAAATATTTTTAACAAACTACGTACCATATTAGTTAATTTAAAAATCTATTAAAAATATAAGTATGCATTCCAATTAAAATTGACATGTTTTATATTCGTTGCAAGTGATTGAAACAAAAAATACATTCCGTAAAAGTTGAACTCACAGTAAATATTTTTATTATGTACACAATTATAAAACATGTGAAATATTTCGACACGACAAAAATGCAATAAAACTTACCCATCTACGGCAAAATTTATTTGTTAAAATAAAAATTATCATATTTAGACTGGTCTATTTATCTATCATCTATTTCAAACAGGTTATTGATTGTTAAATATTTTAGGGTTCTAAAAACTATTTAATATTTTAAAGATCTAAAAATTAATTTATCTGCAAAGTGTAGCATCTATTTGCTGCAGGGATGGTAACATCATTTTAAGTTTTCTGCGGTAAGCGGGATCTTCTGAAATTGGATTCTTGTACAAGTAAACTGTTGCAATCTTCTTGTTTTTTGATAAGTTATCTACGTTACTCCACTCTACAACTTGATTGTCATTCATCTGCAAGAAAAAAAAGGGTTAAAAGTTTTTTTTTTAAATGGTTGCACATAATAACACTGTTGGTAAATAATTGAACTCTTGTTGGCTATCCTTTTTTTTAAAAAAATTATCTGTTTATTTTTCCATACATATATTTACATAGAATTTTAATTACAAAAATACACTTTAAAAAAATACATCTTAAAATTAAGCTATAACATAAATTGGAAATAATGCCCACAAAGACTTCAGCGTCTGAGCGTGGGCTATTCCTTTTTTTAATTATTGATAAGTTTAAGCATATAAATATGGTATGATATGACCATTAAAAGAAAAGAAAAGAAAAACAAAATTAACATATGCTGATATTACAAAAACAGTCAGGCTTCCCGGCGTAAACGGGAGGCCGCCCTCCCAAGCAGAGCCGAGCGGCAAAGCCGGAAGGTAGGGGCACGACTGCACTGACTACAAGTCAACCTCAATACCCCTAAAAAGGACTTCCCACCCAGTCCAAGTGGTCCAGAGAGGCGAAGGCAGTCAGCGGCAGAGCGGAGCGAAGACTGGAGAGCGGGAGCACACACAGGGCAGACAGACGGAATAAAACACGATGTTCACTGTTTAGGGACTGAGCTCAACTGGTTTAATATTTAAAAAAACAAACCTTATAAAGCTTTGCATCTCGGGCTCGGCGGAGCTAGTCATAATGTTGGCCAAATGGCCCAGAGTGGAGGGGGTCGCACTACCCCCCGACACTCTAGGCACCAGGTCGGCTGCAGGTATAGTAAATACCGGCACGCTCCACCCGTACGAGCTATTTCGTTGATAGCCGCGACGTGCACAGCAAATATATTTTATTAATAGCGGCCATTTTTGGGCTTGTAACATGGCTAATTATTATAATTTATATTTTTTTACAATAGCTTATAGGTTATAATTTCTTCGGTATCGCTGAGGCCAGACCCGAAAGCGAACATTTTTCTTTATTGAGGGTCCAGCACTCAACTAACAGATACTGGGGTTCCTAGCTAATTTTTACATTAAATCTGCGCATCCGGAACAATATCAAATAAGTCTTTACAGAATTAAAAACTTGATATATCTATGATATGCATGATGGCAAGATAGGCTTATGCTTCAGGTGATAGTCAAGGACTATTAAATATTGCAGCGTAAAAACATATTTTTCAAATATTTCATGTCATCCATGTCGGAAATTGAATCTGAGACCTCTCGCACGGGAGGTAAATACACTGATCACTAGACCATGACATACGAAAATTGATAATTTTTTTGGAACATGAAAATAACAACCATTATTATAATTGAACGTAGTTACAAGTATGTTCCCTCATATATTCCAGAGTAGAATTATGCAGTGACCTATACATAAGCCAACATAGTTTGTATTCCACCCTCTGTGGAAAATGTAGTTAGTGTAATTCCTGGGAGTGACATGACTGAACTTAGAGATTCCTAAAATAAGTCTCACTGCAGCATTTAATACAGACTGTAGGCGAGTAATTTTATTCATTGGTAAACCTGCGTACATACCATTACAATAATCAACTCTAGAAATTCAAACCCATTTAATAATTGACGGGCGGCATCAACCAGTAAATTTTTCAGATGTATTTAATTTGTCTCAGCTGGTTAAAGCATGAACTAATTTGAGCGTCAAGAGAGAGGTCAGAAAAGGAAGAATCCCAACGGTGGGTAAAGCGGTACTCCTTATATCAGGTAGCGCCGTACCCTGAATCAAATTCTATTGTCTGACTTATGATATCCACAGTTGTTCTGTTTTAGATGGGTTTAATTGCTGTCCATCTTTCAAAAAGGTGTATCTCGAATTTGTTGATTTTTATGACTTTTTAAGAATTTGCTTGGAAAATTTTCACCTTTGCAAATAATAATCTTACTGTATTTTGCTGGTTTTTATTTGTTATTTTAAGACAGTATGATGTCCATTTATTCCATAAATATAACTTTTTATTTTTACTAAAATATTCATAATTCCATTTTCACACAAAACGAGATACACCTTTTTGAAAGATAGACAATGAAATGTGAGTCTATTTTCAGCCATTCAGTTTCCTATATTCTCAATGCATTCATCAAATTAATTAACAAACACACTCCTCTCGCCTGGTTTACAATAAAAATAAATCTTAGTACCAAACACATAATAGTGAGACCACAATCCACATTCTTTGATAATATTATCTATATCTTTAGAGTATAGGAGATAGAGGAGTGGTCTGAGTACTAACTAGCCTTGAGATAACCATAGCATATCTTACTCCGCACCCGATTGTGGATAAGGCACCATATTAAAACACCAAATGAAGCGTACTTCGATCATCTATTACACGAAGGTAAGGTGATCAGTCTTTATCAGATCAGGTGATCAAATTTACAAAAGATTCGTGTTTTTTTATTTTTTGAATTGACATTTAATGTTTTCAATGCCGTCAGAGCAACCTAAGTATATACAGTCAATTCGTCTGTCACCTTCAACCAAATTTTCTCGATTCTAATGGGGATAGGGTATGTTAGTTCATTAGCTTGTCAGTAAACCGGAAGAAACAAGTCCGATCGAGAGAACCAGAACCATTACCACCTCTCCAGGGGCCCAATAATTCATACCTATTAAGCCTAAAAGAAAATCATTGTTCATAAATTCGCTTTATTTCTAGCACCATTTAAGACGAAAACCTAGCATCAACCTACTCAAAATCTAGCATCTTAGTCAAGACCTATCAACCAATCTAACAACCAACCTTATTAACCACACGTAATATGAAAATACAATCTTACATACAAGGACAGTGTCCTCAATAACACACTACGGCGGCAAAGTAGCAGCCCAGCTCGACCCCCGACCGATACACACCTCCCAGCCTTACTCGTTAGTGTATTAGTAGATAAACCCTTTTCCCTTTTATGGAAATAGACAACACATGACTTGAGTTCAGTTCTGTATTGCCACCATGAAGATCATCCTATTCAAATCCGGTTAGGGCCAAAAACAACAATGCGCATTTAGAATCCTCGAAGGGCATCCCACTTTTCCACCCATACGCAAGCAAATTTTACAAGTTTACTCAAATTGTTCGTACTGCAGAAGAAATTGGAATTCCATGCCGGTCTCGTTACCTCCGTCAAGCCATCAAGCATCGTCTCTCTTTCCACGTCAAGAATAGGACATCTCCGAAGGATGTGTTCAGCTGCCTGCATGCCCAATCTGCACACGCAGTCCAGATTTTCAGCAAGGACGAATTCATAGTTTGCCCCTGAGTTCTCCATGACCCGTTACTAGCTGGATTATGTAGTGACTCATGTTAAGGGACTTAAACTCCATTCTGCTATGAATGCTCGGGAAAAAAGAGTGAGTCCATCTCCCTGTAGGCATAGTATTAAACCACCTTAAAATCCAATTTTTCACATTAAACCTTCAAGGAATGGAGTCGGCGACTTCAAGCATGGTAGAGGAAACCGCCGACCACTAAACTACGAGACCAACTTATCCCCACTCAGTTTCATTTTTTTTGCCTGGGTACAGAACAGTTATTATTTGAATCTCTTACCCAAAATTCTTCCAGATCAACCAAGTGACTAACATTCTCGATAATAGATATTTTGTTCATAGCAAGATCCAGTGTTGTAATCAACACATTGTTATCCAAATTCTCGATGACTGTCAACTGGTTTTCAGACAGATACAATTGATCCAATTTCAACAAATTATTTAGGTTTTCAATTTTCACCAGACGATTGTTTTGTAAACTCAGACATTCCAACTGTGGCAAGTCATCCAGATTTTGGATTTTTGATATTTTGTTTTTTGCCAAGTACAGTTGTTTAAGTTCAAGCAAACCATTGAGATTTTTGATTTCCTGAAAAATAACAAATTGAAACAATTTAACATTTATTTTTGTTTATAAATTAACAGTACAATAGAACTCCGTTTATCCGAACTACAGTTATCCGGATTGCCAAATATCTGGATCGTTATCAGGAAATATAAAATAAAAGAGATATTATATTAATAAATAAAAAAGTGAATCCACCCAATGACAGGTGACAAGGTCTGTAAATGCCTAGACTTCCATATTATCAAAAGCTTCATTTCTGTTGAAAAAATATCTAATATTGATATCAATACTGTCAGGCAAAATTGGGAATTTTAGACATACCCATTACTACTACCACTGTGCCATGGGCAGAGAGGATGCACCGCCACACACATCTATCCTAGCATACATTCCTAGCTTCTTCTATATTCATACATCTTGTAATACATGTCCTTCGGTTCTGCCTGCTTTTGTCCTCCTCCCACGTTACTGTTCATTCTCGCCATATATACCTGTTTACCATTCTTTCATCATCCATTTGTTCTAGATGACCAATCCATCCCAGAGACTATCTTATAAATTATACCTGACTTAGATTTACACTCTCGCCTGATTTCATCATTCGTAACTATGTCATACACTAAAATACTGTTAATGCTTTTTCTTGATTTTGTTATCATTTTCATGATTACTTTATTATTGTTTTTTCTTATTTTACAAGGGAAACAAACAGCTTGTAAAAAAAATATATGAAGATAATTTTTTTTTGAGTTCTTTTTCTTCATTTTTAAATGTGCACCTATGCACACACGCCAAAAATAATGCTTGTACCGATGATGTAATTTTAATAATACAAACTGTGTTAAAGAAAAATAATGTAATATTCTATAATATCTGGCAATAAATATGCATATATATGCAATAAATTTATAAATAAATATATGCAATAATAACAAAAACCTAAATATGTGCTCCTTTTCATATTTCTTTGACTTGTAGCCTTGATTTATATTCATTGACAAGAAAAATATCGACCTCGTTAAATCTATCGTTATATAATAAATTGAGGTTCACTGAACTGTTTTACAATAAATTTAAGATTGCTATTTAAATAAACTTGAACCCTTATGTTTCTTTAATGATGCATCAGGACCAATTATGGTGCACAGTCGCCTTTGCCCAGAATGATCAGGCGGGTGAACGATCATCAAGATCTTGATTATTATGGTGTAAGGATGTCTTTCTTTACAAATCAGCTAAAGAATCTGTATAGTTAGCCTATGCTTTTTACTTAATCTAAAAAATCTATCATCTGTCTTTGCTGCTTATTTCTGTTCCTTATATTTTTTTATTCCTTTGTAAAAATTTCTTTTAATTGTAATGTTTATAATGGACTTTGTCCGTAAATAAATAAATAAATAAATAAATAAATTGCATCGTGACTAGGGTTACCATATGACAGGAGTTTCCCGCATTTGACAGGCATTTTAAGGTCTAGACAGGCGTGCGGCCAGCATTGCTCTGAGACAGACATTTTTTAATTTCGCCTGATTTCTAAGCATATGAATAGTCATCGGTCATCCAAGCTTTTTTTGACCCAATAGTACCCCTCTTTCCCCAGTATGTACTGACTTATTTTTCAGAATCTACCGCTTTTTACCTAAGACAGGCATTTTTATAAAAAATCAGGCATTTTAGGCACCCCATTAATTTTGAAATGGTAACCCTAATTGTGACAAAATTACAGAGTATACATGAAAATAAGATGATTAGACTTAGGCTCGAGATATTTAGTCCAAGGCTTTTGGATAAATATATCGGGAATCGAACCTGCTAACTACCATACCACATGGTAGACATATAAACTGACACGTGTTAAATTTATTGAGAATTATTAATGGAATTCTATTGAATTGAAGTAATAACTTATATTTTTATTAGATTAAACGGATAAGCACTTGGCCTGTAAGACCCAGTATTTGAAAACTAGGTAATAAGTAAAAAATTAACATTATTATTCACCCTTATTTTGTTATCGCCAAGTTCCAAGAGCTCCAACTGTTCTAGATGTTTGACATTTTCAATCTCAGTTATTTTGTTAGAACTCAAAAATAATTTTCGGAGATTTACCAATTTTTCGAGACCACTTATTTCCTTAATTCTGTTGAATGAGATATCCAAAATTCTAGAAACCGAAATAAAATTATTATTAACATCAAACAATAAGAGCAAACATATTTAGAAAACATATTTTTCATTCCAATGCTGAGAAAAAAAAGAGTTTGAGAAAATAGAAGAATAGGCAAACTTCCATAGTCCCTTCTCAGAGACTTTATTCTTCTTGAAATACATGTCTATATTTTTATAAACTTCCTAGTGTTAAATCTAGTATTTATGTAAAAATATGAAATATTATTGTTTTATGTATGTCTTAAAATTTATATATTGTAATGGCTGTTGTGTAATAAATAATTGAATTGAAATAAACATTAAGAATACATAAAACTATTAGGTACTCACTCAAGGTTAACGAGACAATCCAAATTTTCAATACGAGTAATTTGGTTGTCATACAATTCCAACTCCACTAACGTAACGAGAGTCTCCAAATTTTCTATGGTTTTTATTAGGTTCCAGCGTAGATACAGTCTGCAAACAAGTCATTTTATTTCATACCCTTGCAATAACTCTGATAAGTTAGTTCGTATTAATGAGAATGAAATTAATTTAGTCATGATTTCAATAATCAAATGAATTACTTCAAGGTGAAGTTTGAGCAATCGTCCATTGGCGATTGGTTTATTTGCTTTCGGTATGAAGCTGCAGCAATTTGTCCAATGCTGATTGGTCTATTTCTATTCTAATTCATTGATCAAGGGTCAAGCTGGATCAATTTCACTAATTATTTTAATTCAGTGTAAAGTTGAAGCAATTCTTCAATCGATCCATTTGCATTCAAATTAATGAATTCATACGAATATCACAGTTTTCTTTCAAGTTCAGTGTAAAACTGGCACAATTAGATTTGTATTTTCATTTGCTCAGAACGAATTCATTTTGTACAACTCTAATAAGGATATTTATTAAATGAACTTAAGAGAATCTCGGGGATTCAGGCAGTAAACTAAAAAAAAAATGAACTAAGAAAAATGAACATTTGAATTGCAATTTACGACAAAATAAGTTGACAAAGAAAGAACACTGAAACATAATTGATTCCTCATTAATCTTAGGAATATAAATGATATTATATATTGCTTTTTTTTTCATTAAATATTGATGTGTTACGTATTTGTTAAAATTGTGACATAATATAAACATTTACATTTAATAACAAGTAAAATAAAATAAAAATGAATACAATAGTTTAAATTTTTCCAATAGCTTTTTTCTGCAGACACTATTAGTACAAATATTTATTTTTAGTGAATACTATAGACACACCACAAAAGGATACGACAGACAGCCTCCTTTCAACACCTCATTAAACAGCAGAATGCGCATTAGGCACTGCTGCAATGGTTCTGACCTGTTTGGAATCCATGTCCAGGACTCTGCCATTTGCGAATGTCAGCTTGATGAGGAAGATTTAAACCATGTTTTTTTTGGATGCCCCACAAATGATTGTTATCCTGATTTCCTATCCGACCTCTCTGATATTAATATCCCTTTCTATATTAATATTCTAACTTTTCTGTCCCTACCCAATAAACATGTATTTAAAATTCTATGTAAATATCTAGTTAGTAATGGTGTTAGATGTAAATATGTTATATTATAATATTAAATGTTAAGTTCTCAATATACAAAACACTAACTTACTAACCTGAATGTATTACTAACACATGTAAATAAACGTAAAAACAGAAAACTCAACACTGGCCAGAACACCCGAGTTGAGAGGTGAAAAGACCATAAAAAAAAACGAAGAAGAAGAAGTCCTTTAAAGTATAATAGTAAAAATATTAGTTGCATTAAGAACTGTAAAAATATTAGTTCCATTAAGAATAGTAAAAAAATATGATAATAACCTTTCTATACACTGTAGGGGTTCTAGGTTTTCAATCTTTCCAATTCTGCCATGGTTCAAATCCAATTCTAATGCATCGACATCTATGACTACAATTTCTTGAGACGATTCATCTTCGGCCTTTTCACCGACGATAGTGGCAGACTCTTGGACACGAACTATTTCATTGGAATGTTCTTTGTTTAACGCTATTGCATCTTCGACTTTTGCGTTGTCTTCTAGATTTGTATCAATTTTGATCTGAGCATCTCCTGACATACCGGCATTGGGATCCATTGCTGATAATTTTTAAAATCAACACGAAATAGATTAGATAAAATAGCGGAACAAATATATTTTTCTAACTTGGTATCTAAAAACGGCGCGTTGTAGATATATGGGTAAATCTAAAGTTCCAATTTTTAAAAATACGAAACAAATTGTACAGCACTGAAAATCGACGAAATTGCAAATTCCCTACTCGTTTGTCAGATTTGGTCAAATTCAGAATTATCAAACTGACCAACTGACGGCTGACGGCGTTCTTTTGACTTTGACAGATACGGCCATAGAACCATAGAACCCAGAACGATATCTGTAGTCTGTGACTTGAACACAACCAGAAACTATACATTATGCATGAATATAAAAGGTAGTAAAAAAAATGTAACTTCTGTTTTAAAACGTTTACCCTCCCGAAACAGTTTCACAAAAATAATTTAAATCGTTTAAAAAACAAAAACTAAATGATCAGGCGCAGAAGTAAATAAAAAAAACATTTCACCTCGCACGAAAAATTCAACGCTCGCCGCACTCCATACCACGTTCCGCCCTTCAAACTCAAACTTCATATCTTTATCCATAATACCTACCTACTAGTAAGGAGATTACACACACATATACGCACGAAATCTCCCCGGTCCGTCTCCACTCCTTCCCATACCACACAGTTTCCTTGTCCATCCGTATCGGGAAAAATAAATTTTAAACAGTCCGAAGTCGTTACCGTTGTTAAAGGATACCGAAAACTGAAAGTGTTTCCACAACGGACTAGCAAATTATACTGAAACAGTGTCTGAAACAGTGTCATAATCAGTTGTAACTTTTAAGACATTAAAAAAAAAACAGGAAAATCCGAAAGAAAGTCCCGCGGCTAGTGCCTGGGACTCACAGCTTAAAGGTCCGTGGTTCGAATTCCACTCTACCACAACTTGATTCCCATTTTCTAATAGTGAGTTATTTACAACTTGTTGAAAATGACCCTCAATATTAAATATTTTGGTAAATCATAAGAACGCATATATTTGTTTTTATTAAAAAAAACTACACTGTTCCAAAAAAATGTCAGCCTACCCATTGAAAAAAAACTGTGTTTCAAAGAAATCCTCTTTAAATTTTAATGGGTAATATTTTTTACGTTTTTCACTCATCCATCCATACGCCACACAATATCATAAGAATTTTCGTATAGTAATGAGGCACTTAATCAGATAACAATAATTTCATTGAAATACCGGCGCTGCCGTTAATTTTTAAAAATAATAATTTGTAATTAGCACCCCATAAACACACATTCCTTGAATAATGAAAACCAAATTTTGAAAAGGATTTTAAATTTACATAATAACACATTGACAAAGTAATATAAAAATAATGTCATGTTTCCTAAGGGGCTCAATTTCACGAGTAGTTTAATGTCTTGGCCGCGGATAACATACCACGGCGTTTCGACTCGTTTTTCTTTCCGCGCGACTAACACACCGCTGTGTTTTTGAAGTGCCGTGAACTTACGACTTTATTTTCACTGCGAGTAAGGACCATAATCAGTCTGAGATTTTGATTAAAATTATGTCGAATATATCCCCGGTCTATTGCAATATAATATTATATGGTTTACGCTCATAATAATTAGTATATAATATAATCCGTGCTCACAGTTTTGTAAATGCAGCCGCGTGGTCCGCCGGAAAGATATTTTTTATAATCATTCATGATTTGTAATGTGATCGTAATTTTTGATACACCAAAGATTAAGAAGCTGCATTTAGAATGGACCGCAATCGCTCTATTTTATATTTAGGTAAGCTGACATATATTTAATTGAAGTAATCGACCCTTGATATCACGAATGCGTTTGTATTGAAAAATATTTTCAAATATCGCCACGTTATTTTTAAATACAAATAAAGCTTGACTTTATGGTGAATTATGAAAACTCCTGCTTATTTATTTTTATTTATTATTTATTGCTTGCATCATCGTCACGCAATAAACCTGCATATAAAATTGTGTGTAAATATCTTGTAACTTATGTAAGTTGTAAATGTGTTTTAGATAGCGTAATATAAGAAACTAACATACTTACTTGTATATATTTATATAATACGCTACCATAAAAATAAGTAGGTGAAAAAATGAATGACAAAAAAATAAATAAAAGGAAACATTACACTGGCTAGACCACCGCAATAGCGCGGATAAAAAAGCCACTAAAAAAGATAAGGCTTAGTAGTCTGTGGTCTTTAGCACAGACGTGCGTACTATATAATCTGTGCTTTCTACTCAAAACTTCAAAAACGAAATCCCGGGCCTGTTTATATCACTTAAAATACACATTTTTAAAATTAACTTCAAATCTTTCCAAGATGGAATCAACAGAAGATACCGACGATCTTAGCAAATTAGAAGAGTTGTTGGCGGCGGATAGCTCAGACGAGGATTCACGCGAACAACAAAATGAACCTGCGAGACAATTAATATCAGAAGCTAAGCAACCTCAGTTTCTTCAAGAGGAAGAACAAAAGGAATATGAAATTTTACTAAACGGAAAAAAAAATATCGATAGTGGTTTAAAGATAGATTTATGTGATAGTTCGAAACCGGGCGTAAGCCATATTCATATGGGTGATACAGATTCTTCAGATGATGAAGAAAAAAAAAACTTTCTAGAAAGAAAATATACTGATTATGGATTGGATGTAAAGAAAATTCTTCAGCACAGAGATGAAAGAAAGAGTGACTTTGTACGGAATGATACCGGTTCTACACAATCATTCAAAGCAGCAAAAATTAGACCATCGCTTAATATTTCAAAAAATTCTACGCCGAATAGTAATACAATTGCAAAAGATATTTATACTGATCCTATATTTGGTATGCGAATAATTAAACCTCTCTTATCTAGTTCTGCCCTCAAGGAGCGCATGCAGGGGAGGGAAGCCATCACCTTGGGACACATCAAGAGGCACGTGGCTCACGGAGACTTGAACAAGGACTGGGTCGTAGCGGGGACCATTGTAAGAAAGAGCATTCCTAAAGAATCGCAAAAGGGCTCGCAGTACTCTATATGGACATTGAGTGATCTCAGAGATGATTTAAAAACTGTGTCCGTGTTCCTATTTCGTAATGCATACAAACAGCTGTGGAAAACTAATCAAGGAATGGTTATAGGTATCCTCAACCCAAATGTTCTGGATAAGAGAGATGATAGTACCGATCAAGCGTGTTTATCAGTCGATAATCCAGAAAAAGTTATGATATTTGGAAACTCTAAAGATTTCGGATTTTGTAAAAGTAAAAAAAAGAATGGCGACCCATGCGCAGCGTTTGTAAACCTGAACCAATGCGAATATTGCGTATATCACGTAAAACAGGAATACCAAAAATGTTCTCGAAGATCTGACTTGCAGTCCGCTACAGCGGGACGAGGACTTGTTGATTTAAGAAATAAAGTTCTTGGTAAAAATACTTTCATTTATGGAGGACAATCTTTTTCTGCAATTCCCGCCGTGAAGAGTAAAAAACAAACTGCGAAAGACAACAACAGATTGCAGACTTTGAGCGATTACTTTAAAACTGCCGATCGGGAATCTCTGATTGTCAACAAGGCACCAATTGCAAATACCGCTGTCAAGAAGATGGCTCCAAGGGTTGAAGCTAGTAGATCTCAGAGGCTAAAAGACCTGGAGAGATTAGAGTTCCTGAGTGCTGGATCCTCTAAACATGTAAATGTCTCATCAACAACTTCATTTAGTCCCAAACAATCTCCTGTTCAGACCTCTAAATTGTCTAATTCATCACATGTAGTGGATAATAAGAATGCAAGTCCTAACACAGACCTTAAATTAAAAAGTCCAATGTTAGGTATACCTACATTGGGATTTGGTTTGAAGAAATCATCACTGGTAGATCTGACTTTACCTTTTAGTAAAAAACAAAGCGAAAGAGCCAAGGGCAATGCCTTGAAATGGATCAAAGAAAATGGGCCGTTGAATAAGGCTAATCCTCATAATGTTAGAGGAACTACAGAGGGTAAAAAGCGGAGCTTGAGTGTATTGAATACTTCAGATGAAAATTGTGAAGAATCCGAGCAAACTCAGAAGAAGCCTAAAACTGGCATCGCATCCGAAAGGTTTCAGAATATGCTCGCCGCTACTTCCGCTCATACTGATCTTATTGTTCAGCATGATGACACAGAAGTAGACAAATATTTTGCCAAGTTGGAGAAGAAAGAAATGATGGAAGAAAAAATGATGAACACATTTAAACTTTCATGTAAAGCTGTGAGATGTTTGAAGTGTTCCTACACAAGTTTTTCTGCAGCAGACAGGTGCAAACAGGAAAAGCACCCGTTGAAAGTATTCGATGCCTTTAAGCGATTCTTTAAGTGTTTACATTGTGGAAATCGACAGATTTCTTTGGATGTGATTCCCACGCATTCGTGTAAAAATTGCAAAAGTAGTCGATGGCAAAGGACTGGCATGATGGCCGAGAAGAAAGCCGTCACACTCGCTAGTACTTTATCTATTACAGGAGAAGAAGAACATTTAGGCCATGTGCAACACGGAGCTAGTATTAACCTCCTAGTTCCAGAAGACGGTGCTTGATTATTTTAAACCTTTTTTTAATATTCTAGAAAACTTATATGAAATGTCAATATTCGTGAATTTTTTTAACATATGTATTACAAAGAATCAGATAAATCGTTATTCAGTTTTATTTAGTTACCCACACAATAAATCTGTAGTTAAGATGATGGGATATTATGGGGATTATGATGCTATACCAAATACTGGGTGAGGATAATAAAAATCTCATAGTCTTATGAAAGTATGCTTTATTTTCAACAGAACGAATCGATTTGTTGCCATAAATAAATTTACATATTATACAGTATTTGTTAATGTTAAAACCTGTAAATATCAATCTGCATGTTAAAGTAACAAATGACAAATCTGCGGTGTATGCATTAAGGTTTTCTTCTATTTAAATATGTTCTTTCTATATAGTAACACAATGGTGTCAGTTAAGACTGGTTACGGGAATACTATTTAACTGGTACAAGTAAATATTCTGCGATATAAAAAATATTTATAGTTAATATTCAGTTCATAACATGTAAAATTTATACACAAGTATCACTAAAGCCAACCAATGAAATATTTGCCCAATAATTAGAATGTGTGCCCTGCAATATTTCTTATACAGCACAAGATTTCACTATCTTTATATTGCTTTTTTTATTCAGAAATGTACACAAAAATATAATGCATACGTGTGTATATATGAATTGTGATTCAATATAATAAAATAAAAGGTGTTTTAATTTTTTTTTAATTGGTGTTGCTGCATATTATGTCAATATGTATTTAAAAATAATATAAGGAATGGCATAAATATGTATGTAACCATTTTAAGGAATATTTATCACAGTACTGTAAATAATATTGCAGAGATTAACATCATTCCATATGTTACTAGGCACTGACCTAGGAAAGCATCGTATAAGTATTTTCATTCTCTCAAATGATAATTGTATCTGGGTTAGTGTCTATTACAAAATATATCAGAACCGGTTAGAAAACAATTGAAATTTACAACGAAACTGGAAATAATTTACTAAATAGCTCAACTATTAGACTTCATTAAAATTAAAAAATCACAGCTGACATAAGGTTCAAATTATTTTTTAAATTAATTAAAACAGCTGTTAAAATTCGTGTTAACATAAAAAGTAATAATTAGGCTTATATATGGATAAAATAATAAGTTAAATAAATGGAAAAATGATTTCGCCTTAACCTTATAGGAAATAAATATCAATTAAATACAGAATCAAGACAAGGGGTTCTGGCTCTTACATAGTAAACAGAAAGAAGTAAAATTCCCCTCCCAAACTACTGTAGATGGAAATATGCTATTTATCTTTATATTTTGTCAGTAGACATCGAAGGCGACAACAGAGAGACTCGAGTGCGTAAAATGTTTTAAAATGACAATAAGAACAGCGTGAAAGGAATACGGATTTTACACATTTACAGCCACGGTTAGTCGCCCAAGGGCGTCCTCGGCCGTCACAATGCGCACTGAAATAAGTGTTAAATAGATTTACATGCAACTCTAGGCTCCAACTCATTCATCATTCCCACTCTGTAGTCCCGGGAGGTTTGGACGTCAGGTCATATAGTACTCGGGAGATACCGGCTACCGATGAGATTTCCTTGGCCATCCTTTCCACCACCTGAGGAAGATACAACATGAGTCATGGATGACAAATAGACTTCCTATCCTCGTATTATAATTAGAAAATTTTCAAACGCGCCAACCACTACACAACAAGGACTTATCTCCACTCAATTTATTTTTTCGGGATGTTTACCTGAGAGAAGCCACCGAGTCGAAAACATTCGTCCAGGGGTTCGGTTCTATTGCACACACAGAACTGTATGTATTCTTCTACATGGATATGGAGTGAATTTACTAAATAAAAACGTACATACATATATATAAATATATGGAGTTTTACTATTGGACCCACATTATAAAAATGGAACGGGTCGGTGTATGGGCTACTCACATCTAGAGGGAGCTTGGAAGAGCCCGGCACAGCGGGGAGTCCAGTCATGAAGTCGGCTGTGAGGAAGGGACGCAGTACCACGGAGCGTTGACATGACGGGAGGCGGGTGGCGGAGTCTCGATCAAAGTGCACTGGGATTAGCACCACTGGCATCTGCGCTATGTTATTCCCATACCCCGATGACATCAGCACCTACATGAAAACATTTGGATAGGTTAAAACTGTTCGTCATATTAATATAGTGCAAAAAAAAGGAGTAGAAATATTTCAAAATAAATTGATGTTCCATACTTGTGTTGCAAGATCATCAGCTTGTCTAATGATAGAGAGAACGTGATTGGTCAGGTAGGTTGGTGTGATATCCAAAACTTGATCTTTGATCGGACTGCCAAATATATAACATACTCTGAAACAATAATAAAAATTGTAATTTGAGTTCTTTATAAACGTTTCAAATATTAAGTTGTATCGTAGATAATATTAATGTACAAAGTGATTACCTGTTTACATTGTGGCATACTCTAGGAATAAGTTTGGCCAGGTACAAGAGATCTGCCCAGGGTGGAGGAAACTGCTTACTTGATAAACCCACTACATAACTGTATGTTCTTCCGTCACCTACAATAAAATCAACTTTAAAGACTGAGGTTCTTCCTATCGGTTTTGCTCATACTGAAATTTATCTATAAACGAGATACTTTTTAAAATATAAATTTGATAAACCGCTATTTTAATCTAATTTAACTCAAATGCTTTAATTGTGCCGTTCACTGTGAGTTTGAAAAATTGTATAGAAGGCTTATGTCGTATATTGTCATTTTTTATCATATTGCAAATTACACAAACAGTAGCAAAAACAATTCACTAGTTACAAAAATCCATAACCTCTGTAGTATTATGTAAATACTGTTCATTGTTATTAGCATTATTCTGAAAAAATACTAAACTCCGATGCACTTCATAAAAGTCACCAAAAGATTGATTCCATAATGCAATCAATACTGCTAACTTAATAGTTTTGTACGATTATAATGAGACTCTAGACACAATAATAATGAGAACTAACATAACAAACTATCTCAACCTGCTGATTGGTCTGTTTCAGTGTTATTGCAAGAGTGACTGATAGTAGATCTCATGATTTAAAAGTAATTTTATAATATAATTGGATTTCATATAGGAAAGCATATTTTGCTGGTTTGTCTACATATAGTACACGCATTGTTGCCGATGTAACGCCGCATATTGAAAACCTAACGACCTAGATATGTGTTAGCGCACTGCCCCCACAATAAGGACTAGTATTTGTCACTTTCGGGGGTGGTCATCGCCATACCGAAGCACATAGAATAGATATTATTAAATACGTATATAAAATAAAATACTATTATTTGATGATGACGACCATTTAATTTCTGTCTGAATGTTAACTAACTGCAGCGCGGTTTGCGCTGAAAGCTCGAGTATGCCTCTTCTGTTTGGTCTCCACCATAAAGAAAGGTTTGAGAAAATTCAATGGACATTTCTTAGACATCTTAACTGGAGATGCAGGAATACCGATCTCAATTATATGTCTTCCTGCAAAAAGCACCACTTGCTTAGTTTTGAAGATTGCCGTCTACTATTAGACATGGGGGTCCTTCATAACATACTTAGTGGACGCCTTGATAGTCCGGCTCTTATGTCGGAGTAATCATTTGATGTCCTTGGCTACCGCACCCGTCACACGTCGAGCTCTCTATTTCATGTGCCAGCAGTTCGTACGAACTATGCCCAGAACTCTCCACTTATACATTTAGCTCGTGAATATAATTTGAACTTTCCCCTTATTGATCTGTTTTATTGTAACAAATTAACATTTGAAATGCGCGTTTTAAAACACACTTTTTTATCTTATACTTAGTTTCTATAATAAAATCTTATTTTATCTCTAATTCTTAATATTTTATATATTTTTGACACTTGTGCAATAATATTTACACACATGTCCACCCTCATTACATTATAACACCCACTCACCCACCCTCTCACACACTTACACTCACACAAACACACTAGCGTGTATTGTACGGGTATTTCATGTATTTCTGTGGATATTTGTCATTGGTTTTATTCTCTGTATATTTTATTTGTTATATTTTTTTTATATGTATTACTGTTGATATCCCCAATAAAAAAAAATAAAAAAGCGACTGGGTTGAGGGGTGGGGCCGTCCTTATATGTGACAGATAATGTGGGCAAATGCGCTCGCTCTCCCTCTCGCGGCGGTATTGGCTAACCTAGCACTGCCCTTTATTGGTCGAGCGGAGCAGGCATGCGGTAAAATATCTTGTATAAATAGGCCTGACGGGCAAATAATAAAGTAGTCTATCGTCAACCTCAGTACGGGCTTTTTTATCTCCATTTCGTCTCTCCGCTTCCCTACTTCGCTTCAACCCGGACCTCTCCGCCACTTGGAATATTCGACCGTCGCTACCCTACTTGAAATACAGATATTTATTGGACTAGATTTTGGACCCCGGTTGAATGAGACTTTGGTTACCTCCCAGAACACATCGTCATTTCTGCTGGCTTTACACCCCGATTGCCTGTTTCAGGTTGCAGCCGTCAGTACTACCTATTGACGAGCCTGCAAGGGGTCTCTAGTCAGTGATAATCTCCCTAGGAGCTTATCCTACGCCGGCCGCGGCTACCAAACCCCGGTCATTCTGCGGTCATACCTGCACCTACAAAATACAGTTCCTTATGGCAGGCACGATCGCCAAGAGGGAGAAGGTGACCCGCCGCGTCTGTTACACGCATTATTGTCTTTTTTATTATCCAAGTGATTTTTAAATTGGCTGACTGAAGTGGAATGGACAATGAATTAATTAATTATGCAGGAAACAATTTCTAGCATCGAATAAATTTATTTAGGGTTGTTTTATTGACGATTATAAAATTTAATGACATTATTATCTTATAGTAAAACCCCTTTTTACACTTTTCAAAGGAGCAATGAAAAAAGGTGTAAAACTAAGGAAAACTTTAAAGTGAGGAAATGAAAAATGTATGAAAAATAGTACATATTATTAAAAAACACGTGTTTTTATTTATTTAACTAATATGCGATTTCATCAAGAAATGTGAGTAAACTTGTATGATTTTTTTTTAAATAATGTTTTTAATTAGTTTTTTTTTTTTTCGAAAACATATTTACCTTTATTTATTTATTTTATTTTTATTTTATTTAGTTCTATGATTAACATAGTCTTATAATTTACAACACAATATTTACATCTATACTTATTCTAACATTATTTATCACTATTACACACTTGATATCCTAATTTATAATATTCACTGTTTCATATGTACATTTTCATTAATTATATTCACTATTTACACTATATATTACCTAATATTTTCATTAATGATTAACACATTTAGGAAGTGCCATAATACAACAGATTTATATACACAATAATTTACTAATATAGTAATACATATATGTAGTAGAGATGAAAATAATCGACGAAATTTACTAATCAAATGATTAGTAATTGAATGAATTAAATAATCGAATGAATAATTCATTTCCAGTATACGATAGACAATAGACACAGAAATTTATTCAAAGACAAATTCCGTTTTTCGGGAGAAATATCCATGCTTTGGGAATACTAGGTACTTTTTTTCCTTTATTAGAAAGAGCCTTCTACCAAAATGTGATAACATCGGCCAAAAACAAGTTACATAGATTTACAAATTAAAATTAAAAACAACACAAACAGAAAGAAAAACAATATGAACACAAGCAAAAACGATACCTACATTGTATGAAAACTTCAAGTTAGTTACATTCTAGAATATTTTCAAATGTTTGGAATTTTTATTTTACTAAAACTAATAATATAATATGAAAAACAGAAGTCACGTTCTAATACGGATTTTATTTCTAGAAAGCCGGGACGCAAATATGAAAAAAGTTGTGTGCTAATTGTAAGTAATCGTAATAAAAAATTAATACAAAAAAAAATATTTTTTAAAACAAATTAATACTGATTTTTAAACAAACAAATGGGAAAATGGAAACATGGTTAAAAAATACCACCTGTATTACGGATTTAAAAAGCAACAAATTATAAACCTAGATAGGTTAGTTTTTTTTTTTTTTAACTATGGCAATAATAATGTAAACCATGATCCTTACTTTATGGTATTTAGAAATATTTACATGGGTATAATCATGGTCTGTGGTTATCATTACTTGACATAACCTAATATTTATCTGTCAAACAAAAGATGAAAATTAATATATTTTTGTTTTATATTTATTGTTTAGGTCACGCATGTAAAACTATCAGCTGTTATTGTGTTGATATTTCAGATCGGTCGGATTTGATATCAATTACTGTATAATCTGTGTTATTAAGTACACAAATAGGCTAGACAAATAGACCCATAAACAAACGTCACTTTATTTTATTGTTGAATGATGAATTGTATTATAGGTATAATATACATTTTTATTTTACCTGTGCTGACATAACTACAAAAAACAGAAGCATTTTATTTCAATCATCACACGTCTGCTAGATCCCAGCGCCCATTACGTCATTACGAATTAGTTGGCGATAAAAATAGTCGAATGAAAGTAGTCGGCGTAAAGTTCGCCCATTGGTCTATTTGTAGTCAAATGAATTTTACACACGCCTATTGGTCTATTTGCATTCGAGTGAATTCATTCGACTACATTACTGCATTCGGGCTTTCATTTGATTGAACTGATTTAGTAATTGAATGTAGTCGACTACTTTCATCGCTAATATGTAAGGTATTATAGTAAAAACACTAAAGATTTTTCACAATTTATATTTAAAATTAAAAGTATATTTAGTGTTATTTAAAATTGTTTTCTTAGTTTTTTTTTTCAACTGGTTCAAAGTATTTCTAATACCAAATGATGATTTTTTATCGATAATTCTATAACTGGTAATATTTTTTGTTATATAGTATATCTTTTTTAGACTTTCTTAATTTGTAAATTTAAAATATTGTTTTAAATGCTCTGTATTACTTATAATTATACTTACGTGTATGTATATTTAACTGTATTTGTAACTAATATGTAAAAGGCACTAAGTGCCGTTTAATTCAATAAAATAAAATATACATTTATTTTTTAAAGAAAAAGTTTGTAATTTTTTTTGTTCCTTGGCTTTGTTTTTCACTTTTTGCACTATGGTATCTACATTGCAGAGACCTTTTACGTCAGCCTCATTCCTTCCTTCCGTCCGTCCTTCCACTTTTGAAAAAACCAACTTCCATTTGTCTTTACATAACTGAGCCTCTTGGTGGCTAACACTACTTTCAACATCAACAACATCATCATCATCATCATCTTCATCACTCTCATCCTCCGTATGCATTATATCTTCTACCGAAGATGTTCAAATGTCTGAACATCCCTGTCTACATCAACGTATGTCTCCAAGTTGACATGACAATTTAACTGGTCACAGTCACTGAAAGCATTATCCGGTGATTCTTCTATGTGTACACTGTCAGGACTGATACCAGATTTTCAAAACAATTTATTATAGTGGATTGTTTTACCTTATGCCATGACTTGGAGAAAGAATGCAGGGCGTCTAACACATTTATTTTCATATTGTTTGGATCTAAATTTCTGTCCAACAAGCTTATGGCTTTATTCACCGGATTCCTCCTATATATAAATTTGAAGGACCTAATTATGCCTAGGTCCAACGGCTGGAGTTCACTGGTGCAGTTAGGAGGGAAAAATGCTAACTTTTAGCTCAAATTTAGTAGGATGAGCAGGGCACCTATCTAAAAACATAATTATTTTACGGTTATATGGAACCATTTCCCTGTCTAGCGCAATTAACTGCTGCTGAAATATTTTTGAGGTCATCCATGCATTTTTGTTAAAATTATATTTGGTAGGGAAGCTTCTAACACCTTTAAAGCAGCGGGGCTTCCCCGCTTTTCCGATGTCTGTTATGTTTCACTGCCATCGGAATTGACCATCAGCAGGACTGTAATCTGACTCAATTTTCCACCGTGGCAGTTCTCACCTTTGAAACACAAGGTTTTAGCTGGCAATACGTTGTAAAATAATCCTGTTTCATCTGCATGAAAAATATTTTTTGGTTCATACCCTGCAATCAATTCTGGTAGATATGTTATTTTCCAATCTTCCACTTGGTCCAAATTGACACTTTGGCTTTCACCACAAACTGATTTGTAGACAATATTGTGACGCCTTTTAAAGCAGTCAATCCACCCATTTGACGCCTTGAAATCCGGAATGTTCAGCCTGGATGCGATCTGCAGAGCCTTCTCCTTTGAAACAATGCCACCCACTGGAATATTTGCCATTCTTGCAGACAAGAACCATTCTGTTAGTATCTTTTCCATTCCAAGAAGGTCCACACTGATCAACACTGTCCATTATCGACTTACGATTTCTCACGATTGTATTTAAGGTCGAACATGGGATGTTTAGTTCTTTCGCTAGGTCAATTAGGCGAACCCACATGATTTATGATTAAATTTTTTTTTTTTAAATCTTCATTTTATCGTCAATACTCGAAGTATTTCTTTCACGCGGCATTTATAACTAATAGAAAAGACGCAAGAAGAAAAATAGAAAAAAAAATTAAAACAAAGAAAAATTTAAAACTTATATTGAATTAAAATCCTAAAAAGAAGAAAAATGTGTAAAAAATATTGCTTAACTAAATTTAAATGTAAAAGTAAGAAATTGTTAGAAAAGGAAAAAAACTCAATGCTAGTTAAATGTAAAATAAAAGGAAGTGAAATAATTCACTAACTAGATAAAAGTTAAAAATAAACTCTACCTAATATTATAAAAGAAAATATAATGAACTGTAAAAGCTAAAAATAAACTGTACCTAATATTTTATAAGAAATAAAATAGTTGGAAAATGAAATAACTTGACTGAATACAGAGCGATAAAACGACACGTACGACAAGCGCGGTGACAAAGCGAGAATAAACACCTCAACAATTAAGAGCTTGGTAAATCCAGAAGCCGGTTGCTTTCAGCGGCTGTATTTGTACACTATGAAATGAACGTGCACAGATACAAAACTAATACCATTAGGACGAATTTGTTCTAATAACATACGGGAATGCGTTAAAAATAGTCCATATGTCCTTAACCAGACGAGCAGAAAATCATTTTTAGTAACATGTCAGTATGGCGAATTTAATTTTAAAACATATGAGAAATTGACCCTTAACAACATTAACCAAACAGTAAAAAAAGATCGATTGCTCTACAGTCCTTTTGAATTTAGTTTCAAACAATAGTTTAGCCTTTTTATGTTTTCTCGCGAAACATTGTTATTTCCTCTAGAATGTTCAGGACAGTTTCGGAAATTTTACGACCTTGAAATCAGTGATGATAATGCAGATAGCAAACTCACCCTTATTGACTACGGAGATCTTTGTCCATTCATACTATAGTTACGTCTATAATAGATTCGGTTAGAAAGGTTGCGTTGTTTACCTGTTTTTATTGTGTTTGGTATAATAATGCAATAACACGGCATTTTGGTGTTGACCTACTTAAGTTTTATGACACAAGGAATGTATTTCTAAAACTCTTGAACGTAAAATCGAGGTTTAGAAAAAATTTAAAAACGTTAATTAGCGGTAAATTTGTATGAGAACATATGTAAAAAAAATGGGACTTGAACATTTCAGCGTAAAAAGCGGAAAAATGTTAAATCGAAGGGTGTAAAAAAGGGGTTTTACTGTATTATTAAAAGACTAAGGCCATATTATTTTATATCAACTCAATACGGTAGAAGTTTTTTACCTTGTACTCCAACACTGCGAATGGGTAGCAGGGTGGCCGTGAGGGAGTGTTGTGAGCTGATACGCCGCAGTTCCTGTTGTTCTAGTCTCCCCGTGGCCCCAACAACTCTTTGCAGAAGAGCGTGCTTCTTTTCCGACATTTGATCAAATTCCACAATTATTTTCACTATCACCTGAAATAATACTAAATTCATTCATTCAGGCATTTAAAGTGTTTCTCCCGCTTTGCAATGTTCATAAAGGTGCTCCAATTTAACTTATTGCCTTTCAAATGACTTCAAATTTCTGACAGCTGCAGTTATTCAATATTTTGTAAATGTCAATGCACAAATGAGAATATAAAACCTGCAGTGGAATTTACCTGTGTTTCAGAAAAGTCCCTTTCCATAAATGGCTCCTCTTGACAGAGTACTCGGATAGCCAATCCGGGGCCAGGGAAAGGATGACGTGCCACTAGAGATGGAGGAAGACCTAACTCTATACCTAAAGTGCGAACCTGTAATTTAAAAAATTGTGATCAAATTGAGAAGATTTATTTCAGGAAGTAAAATAATTTTACTTTCTAATTACCTAACTCACAAAGCCTGTATCGAGGCAGGAATTAATTTTTTTTGTTGTTAAGTTAGTGGGTATTTGATACAATATATCATGTCCTCTGTTAACTGCTCTGATACCATAGTTTATTATAAACCATAATATTTTGTTTTTATTTCCTATTAACTTCTAAGATGTGATTGCTTTGTAATATTAGTACTATTCTTTTTATTAAATTATACCTCATCTTTGTGGAAATCTTTTAATGGTTCGACAACCCTTCCGGCACCACGAAGCATGCGCACCAGTTCTGTGTCGTTGTGGTGTGTCTTAATGGTGGCCGCCTTACTACTGGCGAGTGTGGATGCGGACTCTATCAGGTCTGGTCGGAGAGTGCCTTGTGCAAGGTACACGTCTTCTGGCCTGCAAATAAATATTTATAAGATAACAGCTTATTGCATCCCGCCAATAAAAATTAATGATTTTTTCAGAGAAACACATTTAAAATTCAATGACTTTCCAATTAATAAAAACAAGTAAGAAATTTTCGTGGACCACTTATATGAATAGTACTATATTATGAATACAAATTCTTCATTCGGCCAAAGAAGCTTTGAATTTTTAGGTTCCAAGATGTTTGTTATGTTGCCCGATGTTTGTAAATGTTTTAATTATTTAAAATTATTATTATTATTGGTCGGATTTGGTGATTAATTAATTGCTGCATAAATGTTTCACCTGGTTAGGCAGTAATTCTGTATTTCAGAAAAATTCAAGTTAGTTGGCATGAGCTGAAAATAAATCTTGTTTTAGTAAAAAAACATTCTCAATAAATATTTTTATGAACAATAAAGCTATTGTTTCCTGGGTGGTGCTGTTTTCTAGCGACCATGATATGACAGGACATATGATGGGACATGGGGGGCGTAACAAGAGGGCCATCTTAACGGTGATCAGAGATGTCAATTTAAAGAGAGCGGTGCTGTTTTTTAGCGGCTGAAATGATTACCGAATGTTATCAACTTATTTTTATACAACTGTTGTACCGGGGCAGAGAATGGACAATAGACATACTTAGCAGTATTAGTATATTTGGGATGAGGAGTCAACAGAAGACAAAAATTACAATTTGGAGGAGATTGAGACGTATAAATTGTGCTTTAGAGGGTGCATTTTTAATTTTAATGCAAATTTCAATTGCAATATGAATTAAAATTTCATCATTTTCACTAGACAAAATCTAGTTAGCATCTTTTCTAAGAGAAAAAAAATGTTTACCGCTGCATGAGAAAAATCATTCCACAGCTATTTTTTTCCTTTCTTGTCCTTCTTAACTAAGTTTTAATGAGGTCATCCTACGAGGTGAGGTCGGCACCGCTCTCTTAGGGAACCATAGTTTAATGCTAACATTCATCTCGGTCAAAAAAAAACTTTATATATATTAATACTTGTGAAAATAAGATAAATATTTTCTAATATTACCTTAGGTTCAGTTCTTTGACAAAGTCCTGCGCTACATTGACAAACACATCTCCGATGATCTTCCTCTTCTCTTCAGGAGCCAAAGCCTGGCAGAGCATCGGGCTGTCCCGACAGTGACCTTGTTCATTACGTATTGTGGTCTGCCCCTCGGAGAAGTGGTGCCCTGCATGTACCACGTGAAGGTTGAGACCGATGTCACGGAGGGATTTTTCCACCTGTTGTGATTCCTCCATCCGCATGAAACCTACATACAGAGAAAAAAATATATAGGCCATTTAGGAACTTCATTATTATCTTTTATTTTGCATCACAAGAACCTATGGCAAATTAAAGCATGAAAATGCAGGCTTGAGAAATTCCTATTGTGATCTCATCGTAACTCGAACCCGAAACCTCTCTGTACGAGGCGAGCGTAATAGCCACATACCACACAGGCTGCCCTTACCATACACCCGCCTTTCATTTAGCAAATCTTCCTAAATTGGTTAGCAAGCTGTAGTGGGATAGGCAATTACGTTCGGAAATTATTCCAGTTGTAGTGAATCTTGTATGTGAATAATTTAATTGAAAAATGTGTTTTTGATACAAATAGGAAATGAGTTTTCATGGATTAGTACATTGAATATATCACTAGATAGGTATCATTGATCTACTAAGTTATAAAATCGATATTCACTATGGTCATAAAATTAAGATTAAAACACATTTCGACAATTTCCTAACTGATTGTAATTTAAATACCTTATTTTTCGACCCAGCTGGGGGGAGAGGAGACCCAATTTTTTTTATGGTTGTTAAATTTTGAAATTTCCTGACCAGGCCATACAGTCTAAAATCACTCTTGTTGAAAGGGAAGTTTTTCTGAGGAGGAATTAGGCATAGTGATGGCCCTGTTTTTAAATTCCCCGCTGAATTTGTGTAAATAAATGCAATGTCAGTTAATAAACAATTACCATTATCTATGTGTAGACCTATAATTTGGTCATCCTTCAAGGCATGCTTTAACAAGGCGGCGCATACTGTAGAGTCCACGCCACCGCTCACTAATACCTGAGAATCAAACATATCATTTGCTAATAACATAAATTATTGAAAACTTTTTTGTTTAGAATAAGAATTTTAACCATAACACATATCGTCGTGATTGTAGAACAGCGATGGATGTGCGAAAAATGTGACATTGCCTTTTTTTCATATTTGATCTTGAAAAGGTTTTATAAAGGCTTTATATGCCAGGTTTGAAACAAAAATATATACACAACTAATCTAAGTATCAAAGGATTTACTTTTGCATTTATCAAGTTATAATAACGTATCAAAATAAAATTTAAAGTGCTCTCTGTAAAGTTGAAGAAAATAACATGCGTTGTTGTTCTACGATCATGTCGATATGCAAAAAACAGTTGGTGTACCTATATTGTATTTAGTACACTTAAATGTAATTCTACATTTTCAAATATTTAATGTTTGTAAATAAATATTCTCATTTTGATTAAATAGATTATAATAAAATTTAAAAAAAAACTATTATATTGGGATTATTTCATTTCATTTATTTATTTTTAGTTACATTGAGAGTATCCAATTAGTTCTCAACACAAAATATACATATCAGATTCATTAAATAGAAAAGAAAAAAAAAAATGAAAATTGTCATGTAAAATTGACATACATAATACAATTTGGAAATTGCCCTCCTAAAAGTAATCCCACTGTCATGAAATATATCGACATCCGAGGCGATACGATTGAATAACACGATTGCTCTACCTACCGGTGTAACCATTGGCAGATTGGTTCTGCATCGTGGTAGGTAGAACAACCTGTGTTGCCTTTGCCGAAGATAATTATCAGGGACAAATAGACCGAATTCATTCAGAATATCAGAATTATGTATGCGACCACCAATGAGTTGAAAAAAGTGAACACCCAAATGAATATTCCTTCTCCCCAACAATGATTGGTAGCCCAGCACTCTTAGTAAGAAGTCAGTCGGGAAAAGCCACGGGTAAAATCCATACTCCCCGAGATACAGATAATGCAGAAATTTTTTCTGTACCCTCTCTATCATTAAGGAATACGTGGGTTCATTTGGCAACCAAATGATGGAACTAAATTCCAAGCAACTTCTTACCAAGGAATTATATAATGTTTTCAGAACCCGAATACTTGAAAAAATCTTGATAAATTAAATTCCATTTGACTTTATTTATAAACTCATCTTTCTCTCAATACACAACAATTATTTTAGCGTAGAAAGTACAATGGTATAAAATAATTTACTTTTAATAAAAAAAACTAATGGTTTAGTAAATCTAAACAATTTATTGTTTTTGTATAAAATAGAGACAAGAGACATTACATTCCCACAAAAAGTTGCATACATACCAAAACTTTATTATTGCCAACAGTTTCCTTTATATAGTTAATGCACGACTCTTTACGGTTGGATAGTGTATACGTCTTCGTCAGTCCTGAGATATCAAACAAAAAGTTTGACAACATCTGCTTTCCTTTAGGAGTTAAATCAACCTAAAATAATATTAATAATGTCTACATATTATGTACATATAAAGCAAAACTTTATGAATAAAGTTTATGGCTTCCTGCCCCATTACATGACTATGCAAATATTTGTTATATTACTTTTCATTCTTCATACTGTATACACACAATTTGGTGGTTGGAAGGATCGAGCTATAATAAGATAAAATGAAACATGGTAAAACGGCTCTATTCATATTACAAAAATATCAGTAGATGATGTTCGAACATGTATGTAAATAATAAACCATTTAAATGCCTAGATTTTCTTTTGAAGATATAGTGAAATCCCAAAATTAAATAAATTGCATTTTACCAAAATTTACGTATAACTATTGAATTTTGTATTTTTTGGTACATTTTAAACCCAGTTTTACATTTATTTCCGCAAATAACATCAGAGAAATTTGCAATCCACACTGAAAATTGACAGTACAAGCGTCTAAACTTAGTCTCTATCATTATACCAACGTGTTTTTATGTTTTATCAATAGATAAAACCTAAAATTCATCAGACAGTATATTGTGTTTTATGGACAATTATTGCCGCCATTTGTGTTTTATTAGTTGTAATTTTAAAGACAGTTTGTGTGGTTGCATTGAAAAATGTAATTTAGGGGTTTGATGTATCTAAAAACTTGTGGTATTATGATGGACTCCAGATCACTGATCCTGGCTGAACCACAACTTGCTACTAATTTACTAGCTTTCAAATATTTACGACTGTTGAAAAACGGCCTAATTTTTTAAGAAGTAAATTATAATAATGTATATATTTCTTTTAAAAAGGTAAGATTTACCTCGGGGTGGAACTGTACTCCGTACAGTCGGAGTTGCTCGTTGTATATGGCCGCCACAATATCTGTGTGGGAATGGGCGGCGGGCTTCAGCCTGTCTCCCACCCTCTCCACACTGTCTCCATGAGTCAACAAAACTGTTTCCCGAGCATCTAAACGACTGAAACATTATGCTACCTTATTATTTAGGTAATTACACAATTTACTTGCAGAATAATACATTTAAAACGACTATTAAAAAATGTTATTTAATTTTGGTAAAAATACTCATTTTTGTGAGTGCCTACATCTACAAAGAAAAATGTGAATTACAATTTTTTTAGTCAGAAAAAAATGTCATTTAGATTAAAAAAAAAAGAAGCAACATTTATTTTGGAGTGCTTAGTTTTATTTAAAGTTAGAAAATATCTTTGTAAATATAATTTTAGTATAGTTAAAAAAACCTACTTAAATAAAGGACATGTTGTGTCTATATCTATCTCTGACTGTCCATCTTCTCTGGTGTCTTTTCGATGTACTGTGCCAGCAAATTCTTTATTTAGCATTTGCATTCCATAACAGATACCTAAAACAAACAAAAAACGCGTTTTATATTTATATCAAATTGATACTATTATTCCAATTAAGATAGATGATTAAAAATAAGAAATAACAAATCACAATTAATGCACAAAAAAATGCTTAAACTAAATCATGCATAACAAGATAAATGTACCTAATACAGGAAGGCCGATTTTAAATATTTCAGCGTCATATCTAGGGGCATCCTCGGCATAGACGGAGTTAGGACCTCCCGATATAAGAAGTGCGCCATAGCCAGCCTCCTTTAGGATGTAGGCGGGGGTATCTAGGGGCAGTATGTCCGACTCTACGCATAGTTCACGCACCTTGCGGTCGATCACCTGAAAACATATTTTATATATTTTAAAAAATGACACCTCAGGATATATATCTATCACTGTCAGTGCACCTCAGGATATGTAGTCAATTTGTCTGCAAAATCGATCTAATTTTCCCAATTCTGACGGCAATGGGGTATGTTGGTTCATTAGCTTGTTAGTAAACTACGTAAAGTTTTCCACTTACTCAGCTAATGTAGGTCATAAGCCCTGTAAATGCCTAGACTTACATATCCCCTTCTCTAAAATGTTGTCCCTCTCGGTTAAAGATAATTGTTGCAATAAATAACAAGTATACATTTTATATTTTCATTGAGCCGTTTAACAATTTTGAAATAAAAAACACTTTTTTCTTTAAATTGAAGACTAACTTCTTTTTGAAAAATATATTTACTATCTCAGTACAGATGGAAGATGTCTATAAATATGTATTACTAATTACTACATTAGATTTTCTATACCTTCCCGTACTGAGAGCCGGCATCCAAGATGGCCACTCGGTCATTCCCATGAGCACCGCCATTAGTGCTGCGGTACCTACCCTCGGGGCTGGAGCTGTGCATATTTGCTTATCCCCACCGACACTGCAAATGAACAATTTAATATTAAAACTGGAGGGGGGAAGGGTACATTCAGTACTATATACCAGTTACAAGAGGATTCTATAATATAAGTACACAGATCCTTTTCATCGTCAAACTGGTTGTACACAGGGCACTGCATTGGTAGGTACACTAATGTAGCGTATATCGATCATCTAGAATGTTAGGTGATCAGCATTATGCTTCAGGTGCCAGTCCAGGAATATTAAATATTGTAGTGTAGAGCCACCCTTCAAATCAATATTTCATGTCGACCTTCCAAGGAATCCACTTCTCTACAGGGTGGACTTATCTTCACTCGATTTCCTTTTTCAGGATTTTTGACTGAGAGTAGCCATTGAGTCAAAAAGGATACTGGTTTTATTTCACATAAGCTATTAATTTAATTTATACGCTGTCTAATACAATGTGATAACAACGATGACAGATTTTAATGAAATTTGGATTGATTTGAAACGATTTTCAATACACATACCCAGTTAATATATTATTACTGAATTTCACCACACTGACCAAACTCCTGAAGAGTTCAAATGAGAATGAGTTGAATGAGTCCTCGCTTTTCATTAGATTATAGAGTTCACAGAGACAGTCAGATGTCTTATCTCAAATATGTCAATAAAAATTCCATTCTTACAATACCAAAGCTTTATGGGTAGAGATTGCATGAGTTTAATGATGTCTCAGATTCTAATGAGTTTATTTTTATGCTGATGGTATAAAGAATGGAAATTTGTTTGAACTTTTAAGGATGAAATTATAAAGTGCAAACATTAGCAGTTTATATCTACATCTACCTATCATAAGATATAATATGATAAGAGAAATCAGTGTAATCATAACTTGTGTAGATTACTTGAAAGGGGATTCCTTTAATTCAGGAATTACTGGAAAGATCCACCCCCTTCACTCCATGACACAATGAGGAAAATCAGTGCTACGGGAAATTGAACATAAAAAATGTTTTCTCACACAGTAAAAATGAACTAGAAGTATAAAGTTTTGTTAAAGGTTCTTGTTTCTTGTGAGTCGAACAATCAATTACAGCGTTGTCACTACGGGGCTCTACTTTTAAATGTTAGCAGAACTCACCGATGACAACTTGTGACATGTCGAAATATAATTTTCTTTCAATTTGTTTTAAAAGCATGACAGAGAAATAAAATAATAAAAATTAACCGTCTTAAAATCCACAGGCATTTTATTTTCACATAAATTTAGATACATATGTACATTCTATCCAGTAGTAACTCAGATGAAGTTAGTCAGAGAAGCCATTCAAGTTTATGATAGTATTTTAAAATATCCATTTCAAGTCAAAATATTTGAAGGAAAAATTACTAAGGTAAATTTTGTTTTAAGCCTTTACTCATTTGCGGACACCATATGCTCCAACTAGGGAGCTGACATGGAATGATGATGACGACTTGTTTGCAAGTGATTTTAAATTTAGATTTGACACTTAAAATTTTACAAAGGAAAATAATTATTTATCATCATCTGGTATTCACACCTTATGGTGCATACGGCACTGAATTGGTACTCCAGTCAAAGCCTATCTCGATAATTTGTTGTATACCTAAAGGCAAGATGTTCAGTCTTATACTTCAGGTAATATACTATAATATTTCAAAGTCCCTGGGCTGGTATTCCGAACGCGTTTACAGCGCGCTATAATGCGTATTTAGTACGTAAAAACGCGCTATACCGCGCTATAATTTCGTTTAGAATACCAGCCCGGGAGTGGATCTGAAGCGTAAAACTTGTTAATCATTATTACCTAGTTCTTTTTGCCCATCTGTAGAACTCCGTGCTAGTAATTTTAAACTTAACTTAATTCTTCGATATTGATTCTACAGTCCCTGGCAGCAGATGATACCTTTCATCGGTCCACTGGGCTGACAAAGATAAATTTACTCTTTCCATGTGGCGTTGTGGGCAGGAATTAAAAAAAATACTCGCATAATTTCAACAATTATTGACAAAAATAAATCCACTTTTCTTCTGGCGAATCTATCGAGACAAGATGAATGAAGTGAAGTGCTTTATGCATTTGCCACCCAATCTACTTGTTTGTAGTCAGTACAGCCATGGAAGATGTTTAGCAGTTAATAGCGTTGTTGCATTGTGCACATTTAATAGGGGACATTACAGATCTTGTCAGGACAGAGGGCTCGGTAATGGGTGGCAACTGTATAAATGTGTGATATTGCCTTCACATTATGTGTAGTAATTTTTGATAAATTTAACTCCCATTTGAATGCAAGTCAGAATGTAGAAAATCAATGCAAAAATTAAGGAATAAGAATAAGTTAATTTTAAAGAAAACAAAATATGGTTTGGAACATACATTTAAAAAAATATATATATATTTAGATTCTTATGATTTACCCAAATATTTCAATTTTTAGGGCCATCTTCAACAAGTTGTAAACTCACTATTAGAAAACGGGAATCAAGTTGTTGTAGATTGGGGTTCAAACCTCGGACTTTTGATCCTTGAGTCCGCGTAACATTAGCCACAGGACCACAACCCGGTTAAAATATTTGAATGCAAATAGACCAATCGGTGTTAACCAAAAAGTTTAAATATTTTTATGTATCATAGTATCAGCGCTGTGATTTTTTAAAGTTTTCAACTTACTCTGCCTGTGACATTACAAGTTTTCTGTGAGTTCTGCTGATTGGTGAATCGGCTTCCCATAAACCGGAAATCTATCACAACACTATCCTTGGTTGATTCACAGGGATTTTTGAGAGACTGCAGTACAATTAAATGCTCTAATTTTTACTTCTAAGAAAACATTTTATTTTTATATCCAATATCCCATAGCACTGAACTTCCTCATTTCATACCAAATGCAAATAGACCAATCAGAGAGGGACAAATGCAAGTACCAATCGGCGCTGAATCCCACCGAATTTATTAATTTGATGAAATTATTTTTACTCCCATACTACGATATGAGGATCTAATTTGCGTATGTATGGACTGTTGGACAAGTGTTATTGTACTGCTAGCCAGAAATCTATTCCTGAGTTCAGTCTGTCACTAACACATAATATATACTTACACACACCCACACGGCTTATCCATTCACTAGACAAAATGTCAAAATCTTTACACACGACTAGTTCTGTTTTCTATTCGATTTTTATCAAGTAATTGGATTATCTTTAGTTAGGTTATATTTAAATGGAAAACGTGTCATAAAGCAGTTAAATACGTAATTAAAATGTGATTTATATGATCAGTATCAGCAAAATATTGGACTGTAATAAAGGGATTCTTTTTTAGTAAATTTGTTTGCTATTGTTATTTGTAATTGACATGAGAATATAAATGCATTGTTAGAAAGAAAATTAAATATTTATGCTGTTAATATCAACGACACTTGAAAAAAGTAGTAAAAATGTTCTGTTATTTGAGTATTATAATATAGATTTTTTTTTAAGCATAGTAATTTTATTTTTTAAATAAATATCTGTGCAATGTACACATTAATTGTTTACATGGCTAATTAAGCGATTATAATTACAAAAAAGGGGGAAAATAATTTAACTATAATATTTTTTTTAAATCAGGAAACAAATCTTGAATATATTGGAGCAATAGAACCAGTCTCAGTCCGTTTTATTCAAATTGTTGTGAAAAATATTACATGTTTTTAATTTCTTAATTAAACCGAATAAAATTTAACGTCTACCGAGACTTTTAACTTAATAAACGAAATATTTTCAATCAAATTATATATTATGGTTATGACTAGCACATGCCGATAAAATGTTAGTAAATATTCTTTGTGAATGTTATCTATACGTCATTTTTTTGGTAGTCATGTTTTGGCCATCCGAAATATCTTAATGACTGAGCATAACTTAAAAATACCGCTTAATTTATAAAATATACTGCTATATCACAAAATTTACGCGTTTTATAACCTTGTAAATAAGATCAAAATCATGTTACATCAAACCTTTATACGCCCTTCGTCGTTGATGATCACCACAAAACGATTGTGGAGAAAATATACCGAAATGCGTATTTATGACACCGCAAGTGATAAACTAGATATATATGTAATGTGAAAATATTAAAATCGGTTTAGAAATGTCATTTCTGGGTCACATTATGCAAAATCCAAAATGCCGCAAGAGACTACGAGACGTAGATAACTCAAAACTAGAACTATGGGTAACCTAAAGGGATCGTTAATATAATTGAGAGCACTTACCGAATATCACAAAAACGAGATTTAAATCGATTTACTCATGCAAAACAGAAAAATGTGGCGGTCGTACACGACGAATACGAATTTAATAAAGTACAATAACTACCATAAATAAACTACATCATAATCTACCGGCAGAAAGCGTCAATTCGTTTTTGCACATTCTGTACAAAATTCAGAACAGTCATTTCGAAGAGAATAGTCACAAAATGTGTCGGCAGATGGCCTACTCGATAAAAAAATTGCAGAAAAAAGACATTGTAAAAATTTAAATTCCAAACGTTTCCTTGTCTTTTCATTCTGGTGTATTTGCAAATTCAAATTGAGAATTAATTTTGAAACGGACTGTTACAAACAAATAGTATAGTATAAACATTTATGAATGTGTATTTAAGTATTTATATAATTTAATATTATCATGTCATATAAATAACATAATCTACCCCTGACCGCTCCTAAAAAAATAACGCAACTAACTGAGAAAAAAAAAAAAAAACAGTGAACAGTAAGAGAAGTCAGAAAAATAAAAAACAAAGGAAGATTTTAGTGGGGTATAGGTACCGTTGATTGCGGAGGATATGTTTTGGACATGGCCACGATAAACGAAATTTCACGATCAACGGGGAATTTTTGACGGAACTCTATTGGATATTTTTGCTGTTTCTATGTCTGCATTAGCCAATCCACCTATCATTTTAAGGCAATCCAAGTGTGATCGTTGTTTATACCGATCAAACCATGCAACCTTTGCTTAATTTAAAAACTTCTCCATTTGAGATTTTAAATGATCCCAAAGTTTTTTAATTTGGACTTTTTTTGGCCATTTGATTGCGCTGTAGCATATTAACATTTCTATTAAGTATTATATTATTTTTATTCTAACCTCTTGATCTTGCATTTTTTAAAAGCAAACGTTGACGAAAAAAATAAATGCATAAAAAACGTATATTACATCAATTTTTAAAAATTATTTCTGTGTTTGGTGAGAGACAAAAAATTTGATAAATTTCAGAATAAAGTTTGATATTGCTCTGTATAAAAAATAAAAACATTTTTCTTATTTTTTTATATGCTTTTTCCAACTCCGAACTAATAAGCATGAAGAAAAATTATTTATGGTCATTCTCTAGGTCAGTAATGACAGTGTCTGTGGTCTGCTCTATGGTCATCTGCAACAACTTCACGTCAATGTCAAATTTGCCTGTAATCTTACATATTAATATTACTTGTCACTTTAGTGAATTGAGATACATAGCTTTTGTTTTAAGTTTTGTCAATTTGATTTTTATTTCTTGTCGATTTGTTGCTCTGCAAATAGCAAGATGCCTGATCATTTAGGAGATGATATGAGGAAAATCAAAACCGATTCTAAAGAAGAACCAGAAAAGGAAATAAAATGTAAGCCCACATTTTGTGCATTTTAATTCTAAAACTCAGAATTTTGTCTTGTATTTTCCGCATTTTGTACTATCTGCCAATTTTTGTTTGTTTCAGCTCTCGACGAAGGTGATATAGCACTTTTAAAATCATATGTAAGTGTATTTATTCTGACCAAAAAACCTTATATAGTTGCAATGTTTACAAAAAGGTTTTTCTGATGAATTTTTTACAATTTCAATAATGATTTAATTACAGGGCCAAGGTCAGTATACGAAGAGCATAAAAGCTATAGAAGATGACATCCAAACAGTCATAAAACTTGTGAACGAATTAACTGGTATTAAGGAGTCTGATACGGGATTGGCTCCTCCTGCTCTATGGGACTTGGCCGCTGATAAACAGACCTTGCAAAACGAACAACCTTTACAGGTAACTTATCTAGCACATATAAAAATAAATGAATCTGCGAATATTTTTACTCTATGAAAACATTAAAATGTTTGATACTCATTTGTCTTTGTTTTTCTTCCAATTTTAGGTGGCCAGATGTACTAAAATAATCAATGCTGACTCTGATAATCCAAAATATATAATTAACGTTAAGCAATTTGCCAAGTTTGTGGTTGATTTGGCGGATTCTGTTGCACCGACTGATATCGAGGAAGGGATGAGAGTTGGGTAAGCTTAGTTTTATTATTATAATCAATGCGTGTGTATTTATTGTTTGTACCAAATTTCTCTTTATATGCCAGGAGAATATAATTATAAATATATAACTTTATGGGTGCATAATACATTTCCGACTTGTACTAATATTGCTGTGGTTTAGATTTAAAAGGACAGTGTCAGATTTCATTTTTATCCTGCTATTATTTTGTACAGGGTCAATGTCAATTGAAAAAGATGTATTTAGCTATTTTATATACACATGCATACAGTCGCTTGCACAGAGTTTTAAACTAGGGTAGGCAGTAGAAAAAAAAGTATGTTTTATTTAAGTAATATATCTTACCAAACAGTTTCCTTCACTCGTCACATTAGTTTGAATCACTATGTTGTTGCCTTGTAGTTATTGTTGAAATTACCTAAGCCACATCGAATATCCAAATAAATGCTAAATTTATATTATATATTACAAGCCAAGTATTGAATACCTGAAGTGGCCGATAACTTTGTTTACAAGTTCAAAATAATAAAGTCCGTTTTTTAACTTATTTGTATGTCAAAATTACGCGCCTCCTTTTGTTAAATATTATGCTTTTGTAACATCATCGTAAAAACTGCCAGAACGCTTTAAATCCAAAATGTATGAACTGATTAAACACACATTTCCGTCACTATCACAAGTTTCACAAAACTCCATTTCAATTTCAAAACAAAATAAACTGAGTATAGGATGAATTAACTTTTTCATTTTCCGATATACTTTTATTTATTTATAACAATGTTCCCTTATTGTGATATCCAATGCCAAAGGAAGCAATTTATGCTTTTTTTTTTCTTGCAATTTTAGAGTGGATCGAAACAAGTACCAAATCCACATCCCTCTCCCTCCCAAGATAGATCCAACTGTGACCATGATGCAGGTAGAAGATAAGCCCGATGTAACCTACAGCGATGTTGGCGGGTGTAAGGAGCAAATAGAGAAACTGAGAGAAGTTGTGGAAACTCCATTGCTTCATGTAAGTATTTTTACTACTTAGAGATTATAATTGCTTACTCAAATGATTTTAAAGTTAATATATGAAAATGGAATAAGTACCAACATAATTTTTTTAATTTTTCAGCCCGAGAAGTTTGTTAACTTGGGCATTGAGCCACCGAAGGGTGTTCTTCTCTTTGGGCCTCCTGGAACAGGAAAGACACTCTGTGCTCGTGCTGTAGCAAACAGAACGGATGCATGCTTCATTAGGGTTATTGGTAAGCAGTTAGATTAATAAATATTTTGATTAAAAAATCTGTATCTGTCATCCTAGATAAATTATCTTATTTTTCAAGAAACTTTTCAAGGACTTATTTTTTAGTATTTTTTTTGACATGCCAAAATATCTATAGTACTAATGAATCTCTGTTGTGTAGGATCCGAGTTGGTGCAAAAATATGTTGGAGAGGGAGCCAGGATGGTGAGAGAACTCTTCGAGATGGCTCGTAGCAAAAAGGCTTGCCTAATTTTCTTTGATGAAATTGATGCCATCGGCGGAGCCAGGTAAACTTTCAATCCAGTTTTTTTATTGAATTATTTGGTCGGTGAAGGGGTGGTGGTGATGGTTCTGACCCTCCCGGTTGGACTTGTTTTTTCCGGTTTATTAACAAGCTAATGAACTAACATGCCCTATCGCTGTCAGAATCGGGAAAATTAGATTGAGGGTGACTGAAAAATTAACTACATATACTTCGGTTGCTCTGACGGCGATAGGGGCATTGAAAGCAGTAAATAAAATTTCTAAAAAAATCCCAAAATGAATAAAGAATTAAAAGATATATAATTTACCATTCATTATCATTTAAATTATAATTTAAAAAAAAGTTTTTGCTACATATTGTGCTGATCTGAAAAGAGGCCACAAGTTCCAAAGTATCCGGGTAAGTGGGTGGGGCGGGGCTTTCAATGCCGCATTCATTCATCTCTAAATTCAGTCATATCACTCCACTACTTCGGGAATTGCACTGGCTACGTTTTCCACAGAGGGTGGAATACAAACTCTGTTGGCTTATGTATAAGTCACTGCACAGCTCTGCTCCAGAATATCTAAGGGAGCTCTGCATTCCAGATGAACTGGCTGACAGACGTCTTACACTTAGATCAGCTACATCTACGTCGAAAGGAAAAGTTATTATGCCTCTACGCAAACAGCGCACTAAATTCGGCGAACGTGCATTTGCGGTCGCAGGCCCTACGGCATGGAATGCTCTCCCAGCAGAAATCCGAAACTGTGAGAGTGAAGTGATGTTTCGGAAGAAACTTAAAACCCACTTGTTCTCTAAATCATTTGAATAAATTCTTAACATGTGGTGGAAAAGTAGTATGAAAAAGTACATTATTTTTCTTAAATTAAAAAGTTAAAATTAAATTTATATCTTTATATAATCACTTTGTAAAGCGCCCTTGAGGTATTATATTACGAAAATGGCGCTATATAAGTTATCCATAATTATAATTATTATTATTCATTGCTAACTAATTTCATTACGTTTCTGGAGATATTATCTATGCCCCTTGTTTAAGGTTTGATGATGGAGCGGGAGGCGATAATGAAGTTCAGCGTACCATGTTGGAGCTTATTAATCAGTTGGATGGATTCGATCCTCGTGGAAATATTAAGGTTTGCAAAATGTATTTCAAACATGAGAATGAACATTCGGTAATGACAAATATTTGTTTTAAATTAATTATGCACATGACCGATTTAACCGAAAAAAGTGGCTTCAGATATGGTCAATATTAACATTATACCTACCATTTTAGTGTCTAATTTTTAGAAGCTAATTTTATTATATTGAAACAATTCGCTGCATGTTTTTGTGATCGGCTGCGTTCATTTCATAGTGCATAAAATATTAATTTAATTACCTTTTAAGAATAAAGTTGTGTTTTGTACATTTCATAACATCTTTGCTCTACATGAATATAACAGTTCTTGATCTATAATAAACCAAACGCAGAAGTCTCCTAGAGTTTACACATAAAAAGTTTCTTCTTTACCTCTACATGAGAGAGTATGGATACTACCCATTGCAGTACCCAGTATTGTTCCTTTTAGGTATGCTTGCTATCACAAGTTTGCAGGCCAGAAGGAGCGTTGCCGCACTTATGATGGTCTTTATACTTCTGAACGGGTTCATTTACAATTCCAACATTTTGGAGGGCATTAAATTATATGTACCGAGCAACTATTTAAGAGCTAGGCAACACATACCATTTGTTCTTCCTGAATGCAGGGCAAATTTACCGTTGATGATGCCTGTGGGGAGAATTATTGGTCTGTTGAATAGCCTATCGAGAGAGGTGGATCTTTTCCATGCTTGGATTACCAGCTTTAGACTCTCCCTCTCTAACTATGTATCATAATATGTATTAGTGACTTATTCGTTTTACAATTGTTTTTATGGACTATATGTTAGACCTTAACTATTGTCCTTTTTTTTTTAAACATGTTTTTGTAATTACCTAATAATAAAATTTATGTACATTGTAATTGGCAGTAGTGCTGTATTGTACATTTAAATAAATAGATAAGATAATCTTCCTTAAAAGTTATAATAATCTATTTAAAAAAAAAACTAGGTTCTCATGGCGACGAACCGACCCGACACACTTGACCCTGCGTTGATGCGACCAGGCCGTCTTGACCGTAAGGTGGAATTTGGTCTCCCCGATCTGGAGGGACGTACACACATATTCAGGATTCACGCCAGGTCCATGAGTGTGGAGCGCGATATCCGATTTGACTTGCTCGCTCGCCTCTGTCCGAACTCTACTGGAGCTGAGATCAGGTAATATTATTACTGTATCTATTTATTTTAAAATTTAACCATCCGAGAGGTCCAGTTATAGTGGTGAATTACAGTACAGAACATTAAGCCTAAAAAAAAAAATGGTTAATTATTGTAATCTCATGGGAATTGAACCCAGAACGCTTGTGTGCGAGGCAAGCTTTTTAGTTATTCCATTGCGGGCTGCAGTAATACAACCCCTCCAATAGTACAGTTTTCATTAATATGGTCTGATAATTTCAATTCGTGCAGGTTATGCAATAACAAAATCATGCAAAATTTTCCTTTACATACGTACTTTATCTAATACTTAAATACTATAAGATATTATTAAATATTTAAATGCCTTATATTGTAAAATAAATCACTTCAATTTTGTGTATATTATGTATATGAATATACACAAAATGTAAGATTTATTTACTCCAGTACCTTCTGAAATTAAAAAGCGGCGAGTTCACTTTTTAATTACTGGTATCCCTAAGTATGCCTGTATTTTATGCTAATTAGTCAGCATAACACGGAAAAGGTTTTTTTAGTTTGAAATTTGGCTTCTGGTTGGTTGGTTTGTTTTAGAGCAAATTCTTGTCAGAAATATGACTTTTAAGCCAAGTATTTATTTTATTTCACTAAAATGAAACTAATTCGATTAAATAAACCTCAGAGTAATAATACGCCACTGGCTAATAGAGTCGCCCATATGGACAAAAATCATTCTATGATTATCAACCACAAAGTTAGCTACAGTTTATAGCAATACAACAGGCCGTAGGTACTGAGAATTGCAAGCTCACACCGAAACAGGTTGTTTGTTGTTAAACTAAAGACCAAACCAAAAATTTCAAACATTTTTTTATAGAGCTTTAGGCGGGATCTTTTAAGCGGGAGCAAATTATTACTCTGAAGAATAAACATGTATTGTAAGATAAAAACATATATTTCAGAAACTTGATCGATTTATTATTAGTTTGTGATCTAGTGTTCATTAAATATGAATGTTAAATAATTTTAAAATTATAAATAAAATTCAGACCTAAAACGGTAAACGTAATAGTTAATTTCAAGAAAAAAACAATTTTTTGTGAGATATTATGTTTTAAAATAGATTTCCCTGGGCCTCGTTTACAATGGGAAGTTAACAGAGTTATCTTCGACTGTCTATAAAGAAAAACCGATATTTGTGTACGAAAATGAGTATATTTTCATAAACATTTGGAGTATCTTCATCGGTAACCTAAAATTGAACATGTTTAAAAGAAAAAAATGTATGGATATTCTGCTTTTCATACAGAAAACGGAATTTTACTTTGTAGATAAAATTGAAGATAAATATTAACTTCCCATTGTAATACGGGCCCCGGTGTACTAAATTTGTTTGAGAGAAATTAGTTTTTTATGTAAAAATACAAGACAAGTGGAATAAATTGATATCTCTTTTTTTATGATTATACTGTCTTGTTGTTTACAGTTTATACCTGATTCCATTTTATCACAAATTTATTTTGATTAATTGATCCATAATTTCCCAAAAATTTGGTAATGAGTATTGTTTTTTTTTTACTCAGGTCTGTCTGCACTGAAGCTGGTATGTTTGCCATCAGAGCGAGGAGGAAGGTCGCTACCGAGAAGGATTTCCTGGAAGCTGTAAATAAAGTCATCAAATCCTATGCTAAGTTCTCAGCTACTCCCAGATACATGACATATAACTAAATAATTTTTATGTCATAAGCTTTATATAATAATTATTAAGTATATTATGTAATGTAATCATTTGCATTTCAAATAAATATTTCAAATGCTAACAATAATTGTATTATTTACGCTCATTCACAAAACCTAAAATTGTTTTTTTTTTAAAACTATAAACAACTTCCTAAAAATGAATTTTAACATGTGAAGTAAATTAAAAATATAAGTAAATGTCTTACTTTTTCAATAAATATTAAAAAGTTTTAAATACTTTTTTTTTATTACAATAATATTTTTACTCTTTATTTTATATTTTCTTTCTTTTTTATTTTCCCACGTAACCCTCTCTTTCCCGATAGTAAATATTATTTCAAGTTTAAAAAAAAATAAAACCCCGTTTAATTTTATTTTTCAATCTATTTTGCAGCAGATAGACCGAAAATATCTAAAAATTGCAAAATGTAAATTATGTAAAGTGCAAAAAGAAATATATACATTCGTTTTTAATATTTAAATTTTCAATAATCAATAACAAATCAATCACATGTTTTTAGTCATGTCCCTTATTCTTTTTATTAAAATAAGAAAACATTTAATCACTTAAATTGTTTATGATATTTTCTTGAATAAATTATTTTTTAACATGCCAAATAAATCATGAATTGTTTATGACATTTTTGATTTGATCAACTAATCAATATCGTGGGTAGATTAAGACAGATCAGAAATGGTAACATAGTGTTTGTAATTCAGCTATGTGCAGAGTTTATTATTTATACAATTTATTCGAGATATAGATAAAAAGTGATGGATTCAAATAAATCAGTAAGTTAAAATATTGTGTGTTTAATGCAAATACTTTGCTAATATACACAGAAATATTTTAAAACAGTAATTTTATTTTAGAACCTGCCTTTGGATATATACGATTTGTGTACTATATTGCAAAATGTGGGCTTTGAATTAAAAGATGAAAATGATTCACAAGATCATAAAGTTGTTGGGAGATCCATTTATATCACATGTAATGTAAGTAGAAATTATCTTCAAACATGTGTCTTCAAACTAAAATGAAATAAATAAGTTATTTTATGATGATTCTTATTAGGTTTCTGGGAAAAAAATTCATTTAGAATCCAGTAGCGATGATTGTTATTGTTGGCGTGATGGAGGAAAAGAAGACATTGAAAAGTGGGAAATGTCTGGAACTAGTGGGGGAATAGAGACCAAAAAACTGGTAAATAAGAAACTTTGTTTATATTTTAAAAATTGATTTTCATTGTGAAGATGACTGAGAATCGATTAGAATAAAACACTGTATTTTGTTCTGGTCTGCAGTCAGATATTTTTTTGTGTGCTTTAAGTTAGTGAAATACTTGAGTGCCTATAATATTTAGTCGCATGCAGAATAACATAGGATATTAGAATAGGTCGATGGATATAGTTGGGATACAAATTTTGAGTTTTCTTTCGTAATGGCTTTATGAAGTCTTTTTTACTTTCTAACATTTTCAAGATAGTATGTTTTTTTAAAATGTTATTATTCTTTACGTGTCAATATAATTGTCAATATTTTTTACTCATAAGTGTAATATTTTGATATTTATACCTCAGAGTGATAATACGCCCGCTTATAGAGAAGCCCTATCGCTCTATTGAACCAAGCAAAAGCTTTTTAAATTTTTAGTTTGGTTTTTGATTTAACAACAAACGTGTAACAGACACTTTCGGTTGAATTGCTGTAAACTGTAGCTATCTTTGTAATTGATAATCATAGAATGGTTTTTGTCCATATGGGCGACCATAAGCGGTTGGAGTATTATTACTCGAAGCATATCACACATATTTGGTTATACTTTTGCTTTCTATTGAATTTGAATCTTAGTTCATAATTACCTATATGCCTGCTTTAAATAACAAATAAATATACAAATACACACAAAAATGCACCAAAAAGAGATCTGATAGCATAGATTTAAGAATAGTCCAGAAATCGAATACGCACATTAAACAGAAGGCGACTAAACTACTCATAAATGAGTAGGTTTACGTTTTGACCCATTAGTTTCATTGTAAACGTCGCTCAGTACACAACTCCTGATTTGAATTCAACTATGCCGTGTTGTGTCCTTTTAAAGTGTAGAAATACTGCTAGGATCTTAAAGAAACAGGATGGTATCACATTTCATGTGTAATTAGCAAACGAATGTTTAAGTAGCAAATGCATTACTTAAAAATTGAATTATTTTTCCATCTGTCAGATTGTCGAAGAAACAAAATGGAATTTTTTTTACCCTACTTTGCTCATCTAATGGAAGAACTAATGAAAATTAGATATTGAATTAAACAACGCCGTGGGGGACATTTGAACGACATTATCTTTAAAACATCAAATATTATTTAACATGATATAAAAATATCCGTTTTATGTAAAATAAAATTTGTTTTATATTTCAAGATCAAAGTTCTTTAATTCAATTACTCTTATTGAATGACCCTTTACTTATCTAGTCTGTTGTGTCAATCAATGTTTCCGCGTGCACAATAAAATTTTAGTGAAATTAATAGATTTCTTTTTTTTTACCTTACATTTGTATTATGATTATTTTTTTTCCCGCAAAGCAACATTACACGGCGACATCACGAATGCGCGCGGCGAAAATAGGGCATGGTGGGAGGATTATTGGACACAGTCTGATGTATTCAAATATGATTCTACGCTCCTTCTGGACTATTCTTAATTCTATGTCTAATACAAATTTTTGGATTATCATTCTTATTATTTGTTACTATGGTTATTATGACTGTGATGAGCTACTACAAAGGTACTTCTTCTTGTACATGTATTTTTTAACAGGAAACTGGGGTTGCTACTAATAAGAAGCTTCCCAAGAATGTTATGTATTTTATTGAAAAAACTGTTGAATCTCTCGTTGATGTTGTGCGTGGTACATCATCCGCCTTGATCTCCCCACCCAGAGAAAGAAATTTAGATAAATTTGATGAAATTGACGCTAAGTTAAATAAAATTAAAGATGAATGCAATTTAAACCAAGCGAATGTGCAATGTCATTTGTCACAAAGTTCTACAAACATTAATATTACACCTCCAAACATGTAAGTATCTGTTCCTGTGTAAATCCAAATTAGCGTAACTAAAATAAAGTTAAGAATTTGAAAATGTAATATGTTAAAATTTTGTAACTTCAAAAAAAAACTTTTTGAAACACTGTAAAATGAAACATTTGTCTGTGTGTAATAAATAAGTTTATGTTTCTTTAATTATATTCATGTTATTATCATATGAAAATTTTGAATCGGTCAACTATATTATGAAAATCCCTCTCCTCCTCTCCATCACTTTATTTCCTCATCCCTTAATGCTCTTTTTTTCTCTTGCCTCATCTATTTTTTTTTCTCTTTACTGTGTGACATGTTCTCTTATTATACTTGCGAAAAACTTTAACTGGATGTATGTACTATTTTTTATATTTTACATTCTTATATAGCTGTTGTTTTTTCCAAATAAATCAAATAAAAAAATAGTATTAAGTAAATATTTCTGTACCTTTTATAAACATTGTATACAGATACAAATATTTAATGCAATTCTTTGAGAAGGGAATATGAAAGTCAATTAGGCCAGGGCATTTTTTTGCTTTATTTTTTACAGTTTCCAAGTAAGTATATCCACAATTCTAATTTATATGTTTCAAATGATTCATTCATATTCAATCTAATCAAATATGATTACTTTGATAAAAAAATATCACAATAATGGACAATCAATACGTTTATGATTCATATGATTGATTGTAGTGCTTTCACATTTATAGAATACGCAGACAGGAGTCTAACATTTCAAGTATAATGATGAAAATAAAAAAAGATATAAATAAGTACTTATCAAATCATAGGAACCGAGTTGTGGTCCTGTGGTAGTGTCAAAGATCGCAGATCAGAAATCCAATATAAATTAAAGTTATTTCAGACTTGTTAAAAATTACTCCAAATAAAAATATTTCAGTAAATCATAGAAACAAACAATTACTTGTTTTCCAAAAATTTTACTGGTTTCAAATCAAATTAATTGTGTAAATTTATTTGATTGAAATACTTTTAAGACCAAGGTTTTATTAAAAGGCACATCTCTGAAACTTCTAGATGTAGGTTCTAAAGTGCAGATGATGACTTTTACACATGTTATGTAAGTTTAATGCTATATCTCTTTCGCTCTTGAGATATTTTTCAGAATTTTTTTTACTCTCCTTTTTTTTGGACCATCTCTCCACTTTGGATACTGGAGCCATCATATAAAAAATATGTTATGTTCTAAGTGGCCAGTAACATGAACAATCGTTGTGGCCAGGATCTAAAAGAATATGGAAGGCAATTAGAATTTTTGTTTGTACCCACACAAACGTGTTGGCCAGGAGCGAAAGGGTTATATCACGAAAAAAGTCGCGTACTCGGTGGACCTTTGGATAAACCTGAGGATGTGAGAGCTCTCCCCCCTACCTAATAACTCGTTTACTTTGACTTTTGGCTTGGAGGCTCTGGCTTGGAGGAGAAGATTTAACAATAAATATGAGAACTCTCTCCTGCTCATCAAAGAGTTGGGCTTGGACGTCAATAATTAATTTACGGGAAATCGTCACAATAGATCTACACAGGTGGCAGTGACGTTAGGAGCTTGTTTGGGACTGGCCCCCATTTTGTCGGGTTTCTAGTAAGTAAGTTGGTAACTTCATTTTACTAGTTGTAAGATATTGCACATTCAAAGTTAAAAGCTCACCCAAATCAATAATTCAAATAAAACTGGAAGTTGGACATTATGAAATTTTATTTTTTGTATTTTTAAAATTCGAAATATTTTTATTAATAAAGATTAATTCTATTTATGAACACATCTCATTTTTGGAAAATTTTTAGTTACCAACTTGTGCTAGAAACCCGACGATTTTTATTTTCATTTTTTTCAATGTTTTATAATTTCACATTAATATGTACCTTTGATTTTTTTTCAGATTACAACAAATTAAAGCAGAAACTCCAAGTCGATATCGTTCATTGGATGCACTGATTAACGTGGAACTTGATCCAATAGTCCCGAAACCTGGTACATTGCTTTCAAAGAAAAAAGTAACTCTTTCAACTGGAATCCTTAAAATTTATTCATAAATTAGCTACTGATGTAATTGTAGATGAAAAACTAAAACTTGAAAAAAAATGTAGTAAACATGGACCCAATACGAGAATATCAGAACAATATCGTATACAACATTAATTAACAATTAAAATAATGATTAGTTCTTCACTTTTGTTTTAATTCTTTACTCTTGTGTGTATAATTATTTTTTAAATTTATTATTGTTTAATATTAATATTTATATAAACCATGAAGTAAACTTTTTAACTTTCCTTTTAAAGCACTTTTTTTTTTCTTCTCTTCCTCTTTTTTAAAAACTGCTATTTTCTTTTATTTACCTTTCTTTTATAAAGGTAAATATTTATATTTGTTACAGATGTAATATTTCTTTTTTATATATAAATACTGTCTACCATTGTATACTTTTCTCGATGTTTTTGTTATTTTTTTAATATTATAATATTTTTTATTGTATGGAACCGTAAAAAAAAAAATAAACATTCTAAAACGAGACAAGGACAGTTGAGACTAATAAACAAGGGACTGAAATAGTACAATAAACTACCAGACAAAACTAAACAGAAGACTCGGACAACCTTCACAAAAGATGTTAAAAATATTATCATTACCCATAGAATATGAATTTAAAAAAATTAATTATTTTGTCAAATGAATGTAATCCGCAAGGATTTATAAATAAATTAATTTAAAAAATATACATATATTTCTAGTAACACGAGAAAAAACACAAAACACTTATTTTGTATTAAAGAAACATAGTTTTAAAAAATGGTAATACCTACTAGTATAGAGGTTTATAATAACTTATGAAATATTTCAATCACATGATTTTGAATTGTTTTCAGAAAACTAGTATGGTGACTAGGCAAAATACATACACCACTAGCCCTACTTTAGACATGTGTACCACAAATGATTTTGTCAAAGCCCGAACTTCTAGGTATGGATTAAGTAATTAAAAAATGATATTTTCATTGTTTAAAGTGATTAAAATTTTACATACATAAAATGTATTTTTTCCATCATTAATAAGAAGTTCACCATTATTTTTTTATAAAACCCAAATAACAATAATAATTACATTCTCCTTTGTATAATATACCCTATTACCACAATTAATCAATAAATTATTAATATAATATAAAAAACATGTTTTTATTTTCTTACAAATTGTTTTTAAAAAATGAATATTTAATTATTTTTATTATTTGTTTTAGTCCTGTTCAAAATATGGAGAAAATTGCCCTGAACAAACTATATGACGCTCAAAAGTTATCAGAAGAATTAATATCTATTATTAAACAGGCTACGAGAATGCTTGAAGATGATAATATACAATCTACTATGTCTCCAGCAGGATCACTTATAGATGTTTCCAAAATATCACAGCCCAAGGTATGTTAATGAAACGTTATATTTAAAACAATCGTATGTAACCTGCAGTCTATTAGTATTATATAAAGAATTCTCTGTGCTCAGAATATTGTTTTTAAAATGTCATTTTATCACGCAAAACTTAATCATGTAAACGAAAAAAAAAAGATTTTAATGATTTATAAAAAATAAAAAAAATATTTGACTTTTATCTAAGTTTATTTATTATTGTAGTGATTCAAAAAAAACTTTTGATATCAGTAGGTAATGGATACTATTTTTAAATGTGTATGTTATATTCATAACTTAAACCTGTTAATTATGTACAGGTGATCAACCATGTCTTTGTATTGACGAGTAAATCTATTTATCCTTAAGGATTTCATAAACAATTTTCACTTACAAGATGTAACAAAGAACCCATCACTGTTACTTTTAAATATGGATGGTTTATGATGACTTCTAAAACTCTGAACGGGTTAATTTATAATCAGTTTGAAGTGCATAAAATTATATGTACCGAGCAACTACTTAAGAGCTAGGCAACACAGACCATTTGTTCTTCCTGAATGCCGGATCAATTTACCTTTGATGATGGCTGTGAAGAGGACGATTGGTCTGTTGAACTCCTTCCCACGAGAGGTGGATCTTTTCCATACTAGGATTACCAGTTTTAAACTCTTCCTCTCTAAAGATGTTTTGTATGTGTTTAAATATTTTTTGTTTTTAGGGCACGGAATATAGAAGAAATAGCATTGGTCAATCTACATCAATATTATCGGGAAGATCGTCATTACCATATGCGTCAAGTCCAAATCTCAGTCGAGTCAAAGAGTCCCGAATACCTAGTACCAGTTTGAAGAGAATTAGTATATCCACTAACAAATTATATGGTTCTAACAAATCAACTCGAAATGAAGTTGCCAAAACAAACAGTTTGAAAAGAAGTGTTCCAAAGAAGTTATCTTCTCTAACGGGAATAAGTCCAAACTTCGGTGCTCTAGGCGGAAGGAAAGATAATGGCTTAGGTTCAGTTTTAGAGAATCAAATATCAGGAACCTACAAGTCTTTAAATGAGAGAGCATCTTTAAGACTATCTGGTAAGTTTAATTGTATGTACATTATCTTAAATAAATATATACAATAATAGTTATAAGATTCTGTGATTTTTCTAAAATGTTTTTTTATTAAATAATGGTCAAAGAATATTTTAATGTTTGGCTCATCAGTATTTGATTTATTTGCAAGATGTAAATGTGTAGGTTCTTGTTAAAAATAATAAAACAGAAAATGGTGAAATAAATTAAATAAATGCAAAAAGGGTTAGTTGGTCAAAATAGAAAAAAACGGAGTATTTAAATTTAAATGAGCACATTATGCAGAGTCTGAAAAAAGAGTACAAACATTGAAAATCAAAACTACAACTGCTTCTGCTGGCCATCATAAAATTATGTGACGTATTTTATGATTGGTTAAACTGCTCTATTTCAATGATTTAAGTAGTAGCATAGGAACACCAGCGCAGCATTCTGAATTATTTTTTACTCTTTTTGACAGACTGTAACTATATATTTCCTCTTTTTTATTTAATGATTTTTTAAAACTTTTCTCTAAATGAAGAATATACCTAGTTGCCTGGTTTATATTTGACATATCAAAGCACTGAATAATACAAATAATAATAATACTGCGTTCCATTATCATTAAAAAAAACTATTATATTTTACAGCTAAGAAAGATGGTGATCCCAAGAAGAAAATTGGTTTATATGCTCATGTGAAGACAACAATTCCTAGATATTCTGTACCAAAAAAATGAAATTTCCAGATTATTTATTCATTTTATACTTACAGCTACTACTTTGTTTGACGATTTAACAATAAGTTTTTGCTTCTAAACACATTTTTGATAATACGTAAAAATAATGCACATGTTACATGAATTGTCGTATAATTTTAATTTTTAAAATAACAATTCAATGCTAGTAAAAGAGTAATTTAATTTTATACACAATATTTATAATTAGTTTGTAGCATCTTGTTTGTGTAACAAAAATATATTTGTAATCATTATTGTAAATGTGAATATTTGAGTCTTAAACTGTAATTTTTAAATGAATTGTAAACATAATTAGAAAAATACATATTTCTCAAAGCTTAATAATTGTTTTACTTCTTGTCTTCTAATTTCTAACAAACCACAACCAATCGCAACATGTGTAATATACATTATTACATACATAAAAATATTATTATTCCTGATTTTCTCCCCTTGTATAAGTATACATACTACATATCTATACAGGTAACTACTCATTTTGGATTCTCGACACTACACTACTTATTCATAGCATAGAAAATAGACATTCCTTTGGTAAATATTAAACATAACTGTTGTAATTGGCTTAGGCCGTATATATATAATAAACAAATAATAAATTCATAACCCACAGATTAGAAAATCTCGTTTTACATAATAATAATTTAATAAGAAAAACTATTCGTTTATTTAAAAATGTTATAATATAAAAGGTTATAAAAATAATACGTAAGCATGTAAAATATGTATGTAGGAACTGTATTTACATGCCTGCCGCTAGAGTGCGGTAGTGAATGTTTTAAATTTTGACAGTTCTAGTTCTAATTGGAAATGTACCGCTGGAATGCTATCGGATAAATGATTATTTTATATTGAAATCGAAAGTTTATTGCTAAATTCCGGTTAAATTAAGATCACGTGCAACTTTACACAAATATGTGAAATATTAAGAATTAAAACATGCTCATGTTATGTGTTATTTTTTGGTCACAGTTAAATAACTGACATGTTTGAAAATTTCGTTCTCTCTACTCAAATTATTTGATCGTTCAAAATTAGTCAATTAAAAAGTGTACATTTGAATAAACGATTTTTTTTGTTATCCGGAAGAAATGAATTCAGAGTGCTTAGAAGTTAAGAAACATCGTTTCAAATTAAAGTATAAACTATCCGATGGCAACATTCTTCAAGTCCACCACACAATATGTCCGTCATTTGACAAAGTTAAATGTATTCGTTTTTTGTCAGCTGTATTTGATACCTGCGACAGATTTGCCTGCTCCGACCAGCATGGAAATATATTCATGTTCGATATGGTGGCATGTGAATATTGGACACTTTCGGGTCACGAACCAAGCTCTGTCATGGCCTTTACTCCGTATGAAAAAAGTATTCTAATGTTAGCCACAATCAACTGTCCCTTTAATATACTATTTATAGACGTCGTCAGTGGGAAATTAAAAAGCAAACTTTCCGGTCACAAAAGTGAAATAAAGATGGTAACATTTTCTTCTAAACATGACCTCCTCCTTACCTCTACAGGACTAGAAGCGATCATATGGGAATTGACAGGAAAAACACTTTATTTCAAACTTAATTTTTGTGTTGGAAGAATTATCCAAATTTCGTTTCAACCTGTGTCTGACCACATACTCGCATGCTTCAAAAACGATACTTTTCGAATGTGGGGCAGGCAAACTTTGAAACCTGCAAATATCAACCTTCCTACGCAGTTTCGGAAGATTCGAAGCTTTGCTTACACCGCAAATGGCAGAGTTTTAGTCATCGGAACATGCACTTCCCTGAGTGTACATCACGCCGATAACTGGCAAACACTTAAATGTATCGAGACAAACAAGATAGACGTGCATGGGGTAAGGCAACTTGCCTTTTTACCCCAACCCCTGGATGGTGGGTGTAATAAAATCATAGCAGTCCTCTCGAACCGGGGTGTTGTACATTTACTAGACGTAGAAAAGTTTACAAAAATTTGCTCTCTACCGACGGAGGTTTCTAGCGTTAATAAAATAGTTTCTAGCGGAAGTGGAAAATATTTGGCGTGCATTCTCAAATTTGGACAAATAAATATATTTAAATCGGAACAATTGCTCATGAAATTTGATTCCAAAACAATATGTCCGAAATCCAGCGAAAAATGCCAAGAGAAAAAACGAAAATTTACATTCGAGCCCGTAGCCGTGGACAACGAGAAGGAAAGAGGAGATAAAATTGATGAATATTTAAATAAGTATCGGTTGGGTAAAATTTTAAAATTGTTCTGCGAATACCCAGATAAAAACCGTATGATGATTTGGAAGGCTCTGCTGAAAACTCCCAATAATTACGAAGCGTACTGCGATTTGATAAGTAGACCAGTGCATCCAAATTGTAGATTATTGGACAAATGCATAAATATAAAAGACAGTATTTATTTGAAGCATACGAAGAGAGTAGTTTCTTCTTTAAATTACTGGTGCCCTATGCTAACGGAACTGGGTTACTTGCATATTTTCGTCTTTCCCTTTGTGAAGATAATGCATCATGATCCGTTGTACTGTTTTGAGGCGGTTGCAACCATTTTGAAGAACTATTGTCAACTTTGGTTTGAGCGTTGCCCCTTGGCTCCAACAAACGTTTTAGCCATAATCGAAAATATCCTAGAAGAGCATGACAAGCCTTTATTGAATCATTTATGTGCAGTGGGAGTAACAACTCAACTGTACGCATTTAGCTTGATGACCAGTGTCTTCAGCGAAGTTCTTTCCTCAGCGGAGTGGCTGAAACTTTGGGATCACATTCTTAGTAATGAGCCCGCGTTTATTTTAATGGCCATAGTAGCGTACTCGATCGTACACCGAAAAGCTCTGAAAGGTTATTGCAATACTAAGCAATTCGAAGATTTCTATTTTACCCAAAACTGTACCAATATGGATTATTTTATTAAAAAAACATACGATTTACTAAATAGTACTTCCAAAGACGTACATCCAAGACAGTACCTAAAATCCTTTTCTCCTTTAAGAAAGGGGCTATGCTATTCACAATGCAAATTGAGGGCAGGCTAAGCCATATATCATACCTAAAATGAATTTTAATATTTACAATACTGTGTTTTAAGGTAGCAGTGTAGATAGGCAAAAAAATAAATTGTAATTTTCTAATTGGTGTGTGTATATTTATTTATATGTTTTGTTGTTTTATTTTATATAATCCACACAAGCAACACTCAGTACAATGTATGTTTTAAATCGCTGGATCAATATAAAAAGCTGATTTTGAAAACATTGTTTTTTTATTAATTCCTATAATATTATATTTAACTACATATATCTCAATGAAAAATTTCAACGCTTATCAGTTCATGGTTTACCTCTTCGTTCTAATTCTCAAAGCACCCTCTTAATACCCATCCACAATTCCTCTTTCTTCTCTAACTCATATAGTGTCCATGCGGCTCGACTATGGAATCATCTCCAATCCACTATTAAAGATGTTTCTACAGTATATCTGTTACCGGGTCTGAAGAAACCTCTCCTTTCTCTTCCTTAATCTCTCCTCGTTTTCTCTTTATTCATTTTCCCACTGAGCAATAGTATTGATTTAAGGTAATTTATATGCAAATAGAATTATTTCTATTTTTGAATATCTTTAGCTTTCTTTATTTTTATTTTTCATTGAATATGTTTTGTAACTTGAATTATATAAAACAAAACATTTATTTTATTGGTTGATTGGAAGAAATTGGCATTTGGCAATAAGCCCGCCAACGTTCAATTTACATTATGTACAAAAAATTAAATAAGTAAATAAAAATAAAAATATAATCTCACATCATACATGCGTGATAAAAATGAATTATTTATTAAGGCCGGTAAAATACGATTTTGAAGGTAACGCCTCTAACAAAACTTGCTCTATCCCATTAAGTAATTTGGCGATAAGTCCGCCAATGTACAAATATGCATGTACAAAACGTTAAATAAATAACGAAAATACAATGGATTATTGTCATTAGATGGTGTTCCGGACGCGTAAAATCGAATAAATTAAAATAATACAATAATTAGAAAGGATCCCCGGTAAATGTATAGAACTGATGGCTGGGCTCTCAATAAAGATAAAATGGTCACTTTCGAGCCTGGCCTCAGTATTACCGGGGAAAAATAGCTAGGTTAAAATGAATAAAATGTACAAAAATATATTATGTAAATGTCATGTTGCGCGCGTCGCGGCTGCCGACGAAATGGCCCGTACGGGCATTGAGCGCCCGTATTTACGCCACCTGCGGCCGGCGGCATGTAGCGAGTGGCGGGGAAAGATTACCCCCACCACTCCGAGGCAGCCGGCGCGGGTGGGATGGCCGACTCACGGAGCCCGACGCGCACCGCTTTATAAGGCGGTCAATTGGAGATATTAAATCAGTTGAGTTCCTAACTCTGAACAGTTCACACGTGTTTTATTCCGTTCTCCGTCCTGTTCGCCTTCCTGCACTTCGCTCTTCGCTCCGCTCTGCCTGCTGACTGCCTTCGCCTCTCTGCACCACTTGGACCGGGTGGAAAGTCCTTTTCAGGGCTATTGAGGTTGACTTGCGGTCGGCGCAGCTGTGCTCCTACCTTCCGACTTTGTCTTTGGCTCTGTCTGGGAGGGCGGCTTCCCACTTACGCCGGGAAGCTTGACTGCGGCAGACGCGGGTGACGAACCGGCGAAACTTTCATCGTGGTAACGCGTACGTTACATTTGGTCCTTCGGAGCTAAGGATCGTCGCCAGTGGTCTCCAGTCTACAACACACCTACAGCATGCCGGTCAACAGATCGCCTGTGTCGACGCGTTCGGGAACGCGTCGAGACGCCGGCACGGAGCACGAAGAGGAGCTTCAGGAGCCCCAACCGGGGTCTGTACGAGCACATCAGGAGGAGCCCCAGCCAGGGCCTTCACACGACTGCCAGGAGGAGCCTCATCAAGGACTTCTGGAGGAACAAAAGGACTCGGACGAGGGATCCGCACCCTCGGAGCGGTCCATCTCATCGGCGACATTTCGCCGACAGATGGAGGAACGCGAGGCGCATCACGAGAGGCAGGTGAGCAGCCTCAACGAGATCATCGCCGCGCTGAAGGCCGCCAACGCGAGAGAGGACGCCAGACGAGACATGGCAACCCCCCTCACGCCCACCATCGAGAGGGACCTCACATCGCACGGGACGTCGGAACCGGCTCACAAGCCGCTGCCGCTGACGTCAGACGCGTCTAGGACCGACGCAGCCCTCAGTACGAGGGAGGCTGCCGCCGCACGCCACGCCGCACGCTACGCCGCTGATCCGGAGGATACCGGAGCGGCGTACATCCAGCAGCCGAGCCACTACGACAGCAGCCGGGCGAGAGACGGGGCCGCTTGGAAGCGCCCTGTCACCGACGCGGAAGCAGCCTTCAGCACAAGGGAGGCCGCCGCCGCACGCCACACCACACGCTACGCCGCTGATCCGGAGGACACCGGAGCGGCGTACATCCATCCACCGAGCCACTACGACAGCGGCCGGGTGAGAGACGGGGCCGCATGGAAGCGCCCTGTCGCCGACACGGAAGCAGCCTTCAGAGCAAGGGAGGCCACCACCGCACGCTACGCCGCTGATCCGGAGGACACCGGAGCGGCGTACACATTTCCGCCGAGCCACTACGACAGCGGCCGGGTGAGAGACGGGGTGCCACGGAGGCACCCGGTCGCAGAGACGGACTCCAGGATGAAGGAGCCCGCCAACACACGCTACGCCGCTGAGCCGGCCTACGCCGGAGCGACAAACGCACATCTACAAGGCCGCTACAATGAGCGGCATCGGGACAATGAGGCGCCACCTGCACACAGCCGAAGGGAGGACGCCGACGTACGCTACGCCGCCGGGCCAGGCGAGCCCGTAGCGGCACGTACTATACCACTGGGGGGCTACGAGTTTCGTGACCCGGTGAGCGCGTGGGTACAACAGGGGCTACCCACGGAATACATGCCGCCGGGTGCCACCGGCGAGCCTGTGACGAAATACAGACAGCCGCCGGAGTGGCACACGTTCATGGCGAGGCAAACCGGCGCTAGGGATCTACCGCAATTCTCCGGCGACCCGCTAGAATGGCGAATATTTAAGGCGCAATTTGATCAATCGACACAGATGTGCTCCCTTACAAACGCGGAGAACATTCTCCGTCTGCAACGAGCCCTCACAGGACGGGCCAAGGCCACAGTGTCGTCTTTGCTGGTAGATCCCCGAAATGTGCCGGACATTGTGAAGATGTTAGAGGCCGCTTTTGGACACCCGGAGATCGTCGTGGACAGAGTACTGGAGCGGATAAGAAAACTCCCTAAACTGGCCGACAACGCATCCCTGGAGGCCCTGACGGACTACGCGGTCGCGATAAGAAACGTCGTATCGACCGTAGAGGGCCTCGATGGAAGCCACCTCTCCTCCCCGAAGCTTCTGTCCGAGATGACTCAGAAGCTGCCACGAGTCGAGAGGATGATGTGGATTATGTCACGAGCGGATACCGTGAGAAAAGCTACCCCCAGGGATCTGGCACTGTGGCTAGCGAGACTGACCGGTGCAATACCGAATGCGGGTTGCATCGGGATCAGCACGGAACCCGCCCGAGTGGAGAAAAGGCGTACCCAAGAAAGGCACGTGTTTCTCACTCAGGACAAAAAATGCCTGTTCTGCGACATGAGTGGACACGCATTCGGACAATGCCGGAAGTTTCTCCGGAAAACGGTAGAGGAGAGGTGGACAATTGTGCGTGCCAAGTTCGTGTGCTACGGATGCCTAGAACCGGGACACAAAACGACCACCTGTGAAGCGGCGAAGTGCGACGAGTGCCACGGGCGGCATCATCGGTCGCTACACCGCGAGAGAGTGGACAGTACGCCGAACGAGCAAGTCTTATTGACAAGGCGAACGGAAGTCCCAGTGACCTTCAAGGTAGTGCCAGTAACCTTGAAGGGCCCGCGTGGGTCAATGGAGATCCACGCACTACTAGACGAGGGTTCATCGGTAACTCTCCTCGAGGAGGATGTCGCCCGTGCAGTGGGCGCCACCGGGGCCTGCGAGGAGTTGAGACTCATCGGTGCCAGTGGGAACACGGACACGCTACAATCACAGCGTGTATCCGTAATCCTCGTTAAAGGAAACAAAGAATTTGGTGTCCAGGCACAGACGGTGCGGGTCATGGATCTGCCGCACCGCAACCGAAAGAGCACCAAGACACACGGGCCAGGCATCAAGCCGAAGATGTTAATCGGTCTTGATTACGCCACCCTAATGGTATCTACAGGCCCGCCAGTCCTACAAGAGGACGGGCGGCTAACCATCGAGACGGCCCTAGGAGCCGTCACCTACGGCGGGGCTGTGCACCCCGCCTTTGAATTACCCCCAGACGGCCAGGGTGAAAGGGACTTAGCGGAACTGGTAAAGAAGAGCTTCGCCGTTGACTCGCTAGGTGTAACCACCCTGGAACGTTGCCGCGCCGCAGATGTGCGAGCGGCGGAGCTCATGAGCAGCTCAACCACACAACTACCATCCGGACGATGGGAGACCGGTTTACTGTGGGCGAAAGACGGGGATTCTTTGCCCTGCAACCGGCAAGCAGCCATGAAGCGGCTGCACTCCCTGGAAAATAAACTACGGAAGGATCCGATACTGGCGATCGCATATCGCGCCAAGATGGCGGACTACATTGAAAAGGGATACGCCGTCAAACTAAGCCGCGAGGAGGTAGACGCCCACCATTCGCGCAAATGGTACCTGCCCCACTTCGCGGTGACAAACCCCAACAAGCCTGGCAAGATAAGGGTCGTGTTCGACGCCGCCGCCCAGTTCCAGAGGACGGCGTTGAACGACCATCTACTGACGGGACCTGACCTGCTTTCATCCCTCCTCGGAAACGTGATCCGCTTCAGAGAGGGACGAGTAGCCATCGCGGCCGACATACGGGAGATGTTCCTGCGGATAAGAATCCGGGAAGCCGACCAGCAATCGCAGCGGTTCCTATGGCGGACGCAGGACGGGCAGGAGCCCGACACGTTTGTCTTCGCGTCCATGATGTTTGGAGCGAAGTGCTCACCCAGCAGCGCGCAATTCGTGCGAAACACAGTCGCACGAGCACACGCGAAAGAATTTCCCGCCGCAGCAGAGGCGATCGAGCACAATATGTACATGGATGACTACCTAGACGCCACAGACAGCGAAGAAACAGCTGCAAGCCTGGTACGAGATGTTAGCCTCGTACTCGGCAATGGCGGATTCCGGCTCACCGGGTGGGCTTCAAACAAACCAGATGTCCTGGAAGAAGTAAAGGCCGACGACCGGGCCAATACAGCAGTCACCATAGGGGAAGAAGTAATGACGGAGCGGGTCCTCGGGATCGTATGGGATCCCAAGAGCGACCTATTTATATTTCGGCACGGAGCCGAAAGTGCAGCCATCCCGGAGCGACCCACCAAGCGCGGCATGTTGAGCGCCGCCATGAGTATCTTCGACCCAGTAGGCTTCATTGCGTGCCTCACGATACGGGCGAAGATATTGCTGCAAGCCATCTGGAGGACAAACACAGGTTGGGACCAACCGCTGCAACCGGACCACGCCGAAAAGTGGTTGGAATGGCGCGACCTGCTGGCAGCGAACGGCTGTACAATACCGAGATGCTCGCTGCAAGGGCAGAAAGAACCCGTGACACTGCACGTGTTCTGCGACGCGTCAGAGCAGGCATGCTGCACAGTGGCATACTTTGTGGGGGCCGATACCACAAGTTTCGCAATGGCGAAGTGCAAGGTGGCCCCCCTAAAGCCTCTGTCAGTGCCTAGACTAGAACTCCAGGCAGCGCTACTAGCGGCAAGGATGGCCGCCACCATAAAAAAAAGAGAGTCGAGCTCTCATCACCCAAACCGTGTTCTGGACGGACTCGAGCACGGTCCTGTGTTGGCTGCGAACCGACCCACTGCGGTACAGCACGTTCGTCGCAAACAGGCTGGGCGAGATTGACGAGCTCACAGACGTACGGGACTGGAAATGGGTCCCCACCAAGGACAACCCAGCCGACATAGGGACCCGCGACAAGGGCCCACCCGACCTTGCGAGGTCGGGACTATGGTTCGGAGGCCCCGGCTTCCTGAGAAAAGGGGAAGCCGACTGGCCGAAAGAGAAGAAGTTACTACAACAACCGGACGAGAAGACGCTGGAGCGGAAACAACCCCGCCACTTCGTGGGCCACATCAGACGGACGGAGGCCCTACCCCAGGTGCAGCGCTTCTCGTCGTGGACCCGACTCGTCAGGGCGACGGCATGGGTGCTGCGATTCATCGCACGATGCCGCCGCCACGAGTCCCTACCGTCCCCAGGGGGGACCTTTGAACTTCACGCCTCAGAAACACGGGCCGCAGAAATCATGCTGCTGAAGCGGTCCCAGGAGACGGCTTTCGGAGAAGAGCTGGAGCTCCTGAGACGAAAGGCGCCTATCCCGCCGCACAGCCGCCTCCATGCAGCGGCACCCTTCTTAGACAAAGAGGGAGTCATCCGGATGGGAACGCGCATCCAAGCGGCACAGAGCTTCGCAGAGGACTGCAGCGCGCCGCCTATCATGGACGGGACCTGCCCATACACCCGGCTGCTGATCACGCACAGCCACCGGAAGGGTGGCCACCCGGGAGTCGAGAGGACGATCGCCGACCTGAGAGCCAGCTACCTCATCCTGCGACTCCGCGGGGCTGTGAGGAAGATAACACGATGGTGCCCGCTGTGTAAAATGCTGCGCAGCCGGCCCCAACCCCCGCTGATGGGGCAACTGCCTGAGGCCCGACTGGCCTTCAGGACGCCGCCGTTCACGCACTGCGGGCTTGACTTCTTCGGGCCGATGATGATCACCAACGGCCGAAGAAAAGAAAAGCGCTATGGGGCACTGTTCACCTGCCTCACCACACGCGCGATCCACCTGGAGCTAGCGTCGTCCCTCGAAAGCGACTCCGCCATAATGGCCATAAGAAGGATGGCCGCCCGCAGAGGCTGCCCACACGCGTTATACTCGGACAACGCTACCAACTTTAGGGGAGCGGACAAAGAGCTGAAACAGGCCGTAGACGAGCTCCTGGCGGACCCCAGAATGCTCGCCGAACTTACAGTTCGCAAAATTGAGTGGAAATTCATTCCGCCCTCATCACCTCATATGGGGGGAGCGTGGGAAAGACTCGTGAGATCTGTAAAACGAGCCCTCCACGCAACCCTCAACGAGCAGGCTCCAAGAGAGGAGACCCTCAAAACCATATTGGCTGAAGCAGAGTACACCGTGAACAATCACCCGCTCACGCATGTGTCAACCAAGCCCAACGACGAAGCACCGCTGACCCCGAACCACTTCTTGCTCGGGTCAGCCAATACACAGCCAACTCTGGCATATTATAACAAAAAGGAAGAAGGGGCCTGCCTTCATAAGCAATGGAGGATCGCCCAGAAAATGGCCGACATGTTTTGGCGCCGATGGCTGAAGGAGTACCTTCCCACCTTGGCGCACAGGAAGAAATGGCGCGAGCCCGCGCCTCCAATACAGGTCGGGGACCTCGCGCTCATCATGGACCCAAATCTGCCGCGGAATTCTTGGCCTCGCGGCAGAGTCACCCGTGCAGAACCAGCAGCTGACGGACAAGTACGAGTCGTCGAGGTGCGGACCACCAACGGCACCTACACCAGACCAGCGGTGAAGATCGCCGTACTAATGAAGGAAGAGGAACAACGCGCCCAGCAGGAAAATAGTACAGACTAGCTGCACGGGGGGAGTGTTCCGGACGCGTAAAATCGAATAAATTAAAATAATACAATAATTAGAAAGGATCCCCGGTAAATGTATAGAACTGATGGCTGGGCTCTCAATAAAGATAAAATGGTCACTTTCGAGCCTGGCCTCAGTATTACCGGGGAAAAATAGCTAGGTTAAAATGAATAAAATGTACAAAAATATATTATGTAAATGTCATGTTGCGCGCGTCGCGGCTGCCGACGAAATGGCCCGTACGGGCATTGAGCGCCCGTATTTACGCCACCTGCGGCCGGCGGCATGTAGCGAGTGGCGGGGAAAGATTACCCCCACCACTCCGAGGCAGCCGGCGCGGGTGGGATGGCCGACTCACGGAGCCCGACGCGCACCGCTTTATAAGGCGGTCAATTGGAGATATTAAATCAGTTGAGTTCCTAACTCTGAACAGTTCACACGTGTTTTATTCCGTTCTCCGTCCTGTTCGCCTTCCTGCACTTCGCTCTTCGCTCCGCTCTGCCTGCTGACTGCCTTCGCCTCTCTGCACCACTTGGACCGGGTGGAAAGTCCTTTTCAGGGCTATTGAGGTTGACTTGCGGTCGGCGCAGCTGTGCTCCTACCTTCCGACTTTGTCTTTGGCTCTGTCTGGGAGGGCGGCTTCCCACTTACGCCGGGAAGCTTGACTGCGGCAGACGCGGGTGACGAACCGGCGAAACTTTCATCGTGGTAACGCGTACGTTACAGATGGAATTCACCGCAAATTTGAATCGGCCAAGAAACTTGAATACTGCTCGCAATTTCATGCGGACTATAATTTTAATGGAACATGGCGACGCGACGTGACGGATCATTATAAATATTGCCTTGTTTTCTCGAGAGCGAAATTCTCCTTTCTCCACAGATCGTAGTGGATATCTAACCATTAAGCATGGGCAGGTACTTGCCTTGATATTGGCTTTGCAATCGATTGTTTTCTCTCTCACAGAGTCAAGTTCGCTGTACCGTGACAACAGAGGGACAGATGATGCCCTGCACTAGCTGAGTACCTACAGTCGGAGATATTCGACCTGTTAATTGACGAAAGTGTACATTTTACTTTTATTAAGGTACTGAAATTGGGTTTTTGATTTTGATGTAGATGTTTGATAAATTAAATCTACATAGCAAATCACGACCAGTGATTGAAAACTATCCTCTTACATGTTTCCTTTTAATTTTCTTTCTACATTTTTTCACGTAAGTGATATCGTAGGCCTAACTTGAAAAATTGGTCCCATAGCCCCAAATTTATTTTTGTTGGGAAGAGTTTTTCAAACAGTTTTTCCTTTAGACGAAGATTTTTCGATACATTTTTTAAATAATGCAAAGTGTGGTACGAATACATAAATTTGATATATATAGATTATTTGAAGTCCTAACAGAAAACGCAAAAATATCATTTTTGTCTATTTGTGTACTTACGAGTATTACAAATTAAGATGACGATATTATTTGTATACGAGAAGGACCCTTTGCAATTATAATTTACCACAAAGATTACAGGAAACGATAAGGTACGCACGAAAAAATTAAGAACGAATAAAAGATATCATTAATAGGAGATAAGTCCGCCTAATAATGTAGCGGTTGGCGCATTCACCTATCATGCTTGAATCCCGGGGTTCAATCCCGGCAGGGTGGACGTAAATTCAATATTTGTTTTAAAGATGGCTCTACACTGCAGTATTTCACTGCTCCTGGACTGGTACCTGAATCGTAAGACTGATCACCTTACCTCCCGTATAGCAAAAATGATCCAAAAATGCAGCGTAGGAAGAAAAGTGAATGTTATACAGTGCATTAAGTTATCACATAAACCAACCAATAACAGGCTATTCTTATTCACATTCTTAGAGGTGGGGGTCAGTGCTATGCAAGCTCCTGACATCACTGCGACCTGTGAAGATCTATTGTGACGGGTCCCCGTGAATAGTTCTCGCCCTTAGTCTCCTCAAGCCCAGGTCTATAAAGAGCTGGGCGGGAATTAAATGAATGTTTAAAAAAAAATGCTCACGTAAAAAAAAAAAAAGCCTGGCTACTGGTGGAAGGCAAAAGTTTATATTTTGCTAAATCTCCCCCTCCAAGCCTAGATACGTAAAGTGTCGGGCTATTAACACTTTGAGTACCGGCCGAATACACATAGAATTTACCCTGTGCCCGGCCCATTTTTGTGAAAGTTCATGCTTTGTGAAGGGTTTCTTAAAAGTGACATAACTATGAAAATACTGAGTTAAATCAATTAAAAATTCTCATATTTATTTGAAATAATTTAATAAGTCATTTTTGTATGATGCCAACATTGGCCTTTATGGAGAGCCACATTGCAATGTTCGCACATATACAGGGTCTCACTCCTTTTTTTGTGCTTTGTATTTGGAAGCCGTGTAAACATGTGATTATAATAACCCCGCGTTGTGTCTCGGTCCCGTGTTTTTACGTAGTTTACCAGCAGCGAAAAAGTACTAATAAAAGCACTAGATGTCAATAAAATGCACCTTTTTAGACAGCTGGTAAACCACCTGAAAACGCGGGACCGGGACACAAAGCATGGTTATATAATCACGTGTTTACACGGCTCCGGGATACAAAGTGTTAAGTAGGGGGCAAGCTCTTTAACATCCTCAGATTTAACCAGTGGTCCCCCGATGATGAGGCTCCTTTTATGATGTAAAGCATCACAATCACATATAATGTGTTTAGATGTTTCCTCATCTGCACTGCAGAACCTACATCTAGAAGTTTCGGACAGATTCATTCTAGCAAGATGTTTTTTTCAATCTGCAGTGCCCTGTAAGGGCACTAGTAATAACCCTCACTTGATTTGGGCTGAGCTTTGTTAGGTCAAAAGCAAAACTTTATGAATATCCTTTTATCAGTATAAATGGTCATTAGTCATATACCTTGTTTATGTCCTTTTATATATTAACTTTTCAAAAATGTTCTTTATGTCCGTTATAAATATCAATTTGTTAATATTAAAATGTTTTGCAATGTATGAAAATTACTACACTCTTGAAATGATGTAATAACTTATATTTACCTATGAGTTATTAATTAAAAAAATACTTGGTACACTTCCACTTATTTATTTTGACCAATTAGCGCTTTCACCCTCTAATGGGCATCTTCAGACTGACCAGTCTTTTTTAAATTAATAACTTATATGTAAATATAAGTTATTACATCATTACAATGGAATTCCATCAAGAATTGTCAATAAATAATTTAAACGAAATACTACATTCTTTTTTAAGATATTTGTTTTTGATATTTTTCCTACACGTAAATAAATATTTGGGTTCTTAGGATACACAAACATATTGAAATTTTCAACGAGTTGTACCTACACTCATGTTTTTGAAAAAAAACCTGCTAAAATTGACCACACGGCAAACAAATTATTAAATTAGGGTTGAATGTTTGTCTACCTCGTGGTCTAATGGTCTGCGTGTTTGCCTACCGTGCAAGAGGTCCCAGGTTTGATTTCTGACACGGATGACATGAAATATTTATTGACAAGGTTTTTACATAGAAATATTTCATTGTCCCCCGACTGGCACCTGAAGCGTAAGACTCATAATTTTACCTTCATGTAACAAAATGATATAAAGTTACGCTGCGATTGGTGTTCCATTTCAGTGATCTATGCACCATTTGGATCAGATATAGGAATGTGAATGATTTATTTTATTTTATAAGGTAATTCAACAAAGATGCATACTAGAAAACACATAATTTTATAGTATTCGTCGATACAATTTCACATGCATATATATCTTCAATTACAGAATTACACAAGATAGATAGAATTAATATGTTGCTGAGTTTTTAAAATTTATGTATTTTTAAACAATTTCTTATACAGTGGAAAATACAATGGAAAACAAGTGTGTACTTATTACCTAAAATTTATTCCCAAGAGATTATTCGCAAAAGTTGGGAGAGTATCATGAAAAATGCCAATTCTGTTTTCTCGGCAGTACCTATATATTATATTCTCTATACATGCGGGCCATAGGTGTGTGGTGAGAAACCTTTCCCTGAAAACAAAGGCAGTTTAAATATGTCCCGATCTTTTGAGTATTCTCAATCCCCCATTTATTTGTATTTTATTGAGGCTAGTATCAACTACTATATAGTTTAATATTTCATAGAGAAATTTTACATCGCTACGTTTTGTCAGAGAATCAAGATGAAAAAAAGTTAGAAGCTGCCCATAATTTAAATTTGAACAAGGGTTAGAAATTTAGGACTTATATAAAAGGTTAAGAACTTTGAGGATGATGATGATAGGATGATGAAGAGGATGATATTTTTTTTTAAAGGAATAACCCGCTAAGCCTCTATTAAGAGGCTTGTCAGCAGGTGGGATAGAGGGGATATGGAAGGAGGTAATTAAAAATACACTACAACACCCAGACCTAATGAGAAAAATCTTTGTTGGATTTTTTCTTGCAACTGGTGGGAATCGAACCCGCGACGTCAGTTTCACAGCTGGCCGTCTAATCAACTGCGCCACAGTGTATGTCATGATGATATTATTAGTAATAGATTCAGATTACCAACTACCGACACCCGCACATACTCGTAATATTATATTTTGATTAATTGCATGTTAATGGATAATTGAATATTGCGGTAAATTTCTGGTGTGCAATGTAATTAGAATACGCGAATATTGGAACATACGAATGTTTACACTACAAACGAAGCTCAATAATTGAGGTTGTTGGAGAGTTGTGCGAAGTAATGTTCTTACGTGTAAGTGGCTCTTCAAGCGTGCGTGTACACGAATCTACCAGCACGAGACGATACACTACACTTTGTCGCACGAATTTGGCCGTAATTGCTGCAATCTCTAAAGCAAACGACTTCCCTAGTCATCGCGCCGTTCCGTTATACTATTGTTATAATTTAGCAAATAATAAATGCCGCGGCTGTCCTGTTAGTGATGAACATCCATCTACTTTCAAAGATGCGTTTGTTTTTCTCGCTACTCGTGGCGTTCGGAAACGCTCGGAAAAATAAATTCATTTATTTCGTTCTCTTTAACCGCGATAGTTCGCCAAGCGATGATAAAACTCAGCTGGGCGTTAGCTTTTTTGTAATTATTATGGCTCGATGGCGGAATGGGCTCTGCTTCCAGTAGCTCGCTCTGTTAACAGATCATTTGTACAGTAACTGTGGCGGAAAAGGCACGTTCGGAGAATCGTTCGAGTGTTCCTTCCACCCTTGCCTACGGACATTTTCACTTATGATTTTCATTAATTCGAAAGGTTGCTTACGCGTTGCGCGCATTTGTCTAATTAAAAAAAAAACATCGATTGAATACCTAATAAACACAATATATAAACATATTGTGATATTATTTATGTAAACAATCAAATTTAGTCTAAAACCACATTTTCATGAGATGCATTTGATGAAAATGGTGCCGTTTAGAAGACTAATAAGGTAATTAAAACAGTGTGGATGTGCCATATCGAACAGTTCGTTGGAGTGAAGTAATAATGCTATAATGTATTATGAATATATTACCATAATAATGCATTGTTTGCTCGAAGAGCCAAGCAGCAAGCGGTAAGCAGCCGACGCACGAATGCAGAAGATAAACGTGGAAGGAACGGAACGAGTAACGCCGCACTCATGTCCGTACTGCGGGGTGACAGTCGCGAGTGAACCATTAGGTAATTAGCATAATATCAGCTAATAATTTCTCCCCGGGCATGCGAACTTGTGCAGAGTCTGAACGAGCTTCTTGTAGTCATTATCATACGATAGGGAAATAGTCCCCACGCGCGCGACGGCGCTACAGTTTCCGTGTTCTGTACGCGGGAAAATTTCAGTACTAGGAAAGTCGCGTGGAAGTGTATCGGCGCGGCGCGGTGTCTGCTGAAGGTTGTGTTTATCATCTAACTTTGAACCGCAGTGACACCTAACTAAAACCACTTTGTGAAAAAAGTAACGGTTTCTCGGTAGGAAAATAATGTCATATAAGTGAGCGTTCTATCAGAATAAAAATAAAAATGTGTCTTTTAAATATTCTTCGTCTGCACATAATCCAGAACCAACGCCAGAAGAAGCTGTACAAGAAATACACGCAGGAGTACATGGATACGTTCATTCAAAACACCAACGAGTTTACCATGGTGAGATACAACGATCATTTCACGATGGTTCCTTCGTCTCCGGGTTACTCTTCAGACACGAACGTGTGGAGTACGTATCCTGGAAGCAAGAGTACGGGATATAGTGAGAGAGCTGGACGCCCATCCTCCGTTCTGTTCCTTCCTCCCCCTGATGAGATGAGCTACGAGGACTTCGTTCCTGCGGCTTGTCCTAGCTGCTGTCAGTGTGAGGAAGACAGCGGGAGGTACTCGTCTCTCTGCTGCAGCGAGTTCATCTTCAACGGAGGTCAACACCTCAGCGGGAGTGAGTGTTACCCTGATGGGAGTTACGTCTTCTTCCCGGAAGAGTGGAACCAGCCGACAGAAGGATCCGTCGCTTGCATGTGAGTAATTAAAAATTGTAATTTCATTCTACATATAGTACGTATATATTATTGTCTATTCACTTCTTGGTTAGCAATATTTTCAGCATAATATTTACCTACGCAATATTATACTATGATCTCTATTACGGAATACGATGAAAAGGACGCTTTATCAACAATATAATACGAACAAATCGGTAAACTTAAAAAAAAAGTGGTAAATGCAAATGACATTAAATTTACCCTGTAACTTTTTTTATGTTATAGTGTGATTATATATAAAAACAAAATGAGTTACTTTTAGTTGTCATCTATATGGGTGTATCATTATTTAATTAATTTTATACTAAAAAAAGATAAAGAGGTAAGTTAGCGGGGTATGAGTAAATAGCAAAAATAATTATTCACTTTATTTGTGGGAATTGTTGGTATGTCGATATTGAAGGCCTCTGGGTACATACAGCCTTATGATATGAGTTAAGGGGTTCACAACAATTCTAATGGTCTTGAATTCAATTACTCAATTTTAATAAAACGCACTTCAAATATTTTGATAATCAACGAAATTATAAGAAAATAAAGTCTTAAAATCGAATATGTTTTTTTTTACAAATTATAAATTTATCGATTCTATCAAATTAAACACCAATCGTATTCTTAAACTATTAATTTAATAGCAAGTGTAAACTTGTTTGTCTAGTGAGAAAAATGACAAATAGTTGGATTTTAAAATTTGTACCTTAAAGGATAAACCACGAAAGAAATTTCGGACGAAATGTTCAGGAAACAAGATTTTGTGATTTCCAAAACATCACAACTTTTGAATCAAATGAGGTAATTTCAATGTATAATGAACTTTAAATGTAAAAAAAATATTATTTTGACAACAATAGTACATATAAAAACTAGTCTGGGACTAGTGATGTTTTTTCCATTAAAATAAAGTAAATTTCAGATTTTAATTTCAAAATAAAAACGCATTTTTATGACGAAAGTGGACTTCGGGTTTTATTCAAATATAAAATAGCTTATTGCGATAATTTCTGCGTTTTTAACTTGAAAACGGCAAAAAGTGGACTCCGTGCTTTATCTTAGGTTACCGATAGTTGTGAACATTACACTAAGTTTATAATCACCTTTTTTTTATTACGTAATATATTTAGGTATATTTTAATGTTTTTATGTCTTATGTACTTATTTTAATTAATTTCGAACGTTAAACAGAAAGATTCGTAAAATATTGTAAACACAAAACTGAATTCTTTGATTCATTAAGAAAGGTTTGTTTCAAAAAACCCCCTTTGGAAGAATCAAAATATGCTATTAATTAATTTACATATTTATAATCTATTATATAAATAAAAGACGAGTGATACTTTAATCCACAAATTTCGAATATCCAGTGACCGGTTTCATCGCTTTCGCGACATCTTCGAGACTGGTATCTCTTTATTAAGGAGTTCAATGTTTTTATACAAAACAGAGGTAAGAATAGATAATTCAAAGTTATATGAAAGTAAATGAAATAACGTTATTTTTATCTTAAAGATCATTATAAAAAAAAAATTCGGGTTAACTAATGAGTATCACTCGTCTTTTATTTATATAATAAATTACAATGAACTTCCATCAAGAATTTTCACTTGCAAACTTAAATGTTTTAGACATATTTATAAATTTCTTGCATTTGCAATACATATTTATCACCGGGAGCAAGGAATCTACCTATATATAACACTAGAGCATTTGAACATGAATATGGAGTTTCATCTGATGAGATTACTCTCTATCTAACATGGCTCAGCTTGTTCTAATAAACTCAAATGTCACGAAATCGTTATTATTTTAGAAATGCAGGTTAGTATTTTACACGTGTATAAAAATTGTACCGAATTATAGTAATATATTTTACACCGTATATTATTAGATTATTCACACAGTTAGCGTTAAAATTCATAAGTATGTTAGCCACAATCAAATTATGCATGTAATACTAAGACTACTTCTTCAGTAACAAATTGCGTGACTGCATTTTTGCTAAGACTATAATTAATGTAGTATTTATGTTGAGCAAAATGCTATTGAAAAGTTTTATCACATTATCGGGTCAATGATCCCTGAAACTTTGTGTTTTATTTCTGTCTTTGAAATTAATTCATCAGGTGTTTTTCAAGCTACCTGAATTTCCATTTTTTGAATTTCACTAATGGAAAAGTATTGTTGGTACCTACACATAGAGTTGAATTCTGTGATTGTCCGCACACGTACAGTCTATTCAAATCTTCGATACCCTCGGCTTTATGTGTGCGTAATAATAAGGTTTAATTTAAATTATTCCAGTGTGCATAGTAACGTAAACAAAATTAGTATTTTAACTTGGTTCACCGGCAGGCATTAACACATTAACATGGGGTTATTAAGCATTCGAACGTACTATACACTTAAGGCTCTAGTCTGGTAAAACGAACGCAAAATTAGGAAATCATACGATTTTGCCATTTTAAAACGAAAGTTTTTTTTTTAACACGCAATAATAAAAAACATAAATTAGATAAAAAAAATATTTTTTAAAGGTGTTTCTGTTTTAACTATTATTTAAATATACTTAAAAGTTTTATGTGACTAAAATATAATTACTTTTAGACCGGCAGATTACGCCATTTCAAATTAAGACTAAACTTAGGTATCTGGGATCTCAATTAAGACTAAGTATTGAACTAAAATTTCTTATAATAATTTGAAGATCATAAGTTAAACATGAAACAAACCGAAGACAAATTTTGATTTTTTGATTTTTAAAAGAAATACAAGCATTTTAAATCACATACATTTTTGTGACATTTTCTTTGATTTCTACGTAAAATTATGCCTTTGGTAATACTTAAAAAAAAATTGATTGAAACACTTTAGTTGCAACCGTTTTTTATAGAATTGTATTTTTAAAAAATCAAATACAAAATCACGCTCCCCTACACAAAAATATTATACCACCTGTCTATTTTTTTATAGGAGCGAAAAATTCATAAACATTTCTTGTATACCCACGAACAGGCCATGCCTTTGTGGGATTTTTTTGTTTACTATTTTTACTGTTAATATGTATTTCATTGCTATTTAATTAAACTTTTTTTTAATTCTCTTATGTATACTATAAAAAAACAAAAAAAAAAATAATAAAAAAAAAAAAAAAAAGATCTAATATTATGTTTCATTCTGTGATAAAATGCATTGTCACAATTTTTTTTTGTATGTATCGTCCCAAATGAATTTTTTTATTAGTCCTAGGAGTATAATATATTGTTTATGTATTATATGTTTTATTAATGATAAAAAATATTTAAAAAACAAACAAAAAATAAATGCTTTCAAATATAATTATCACTAAAGTTCTCAAATAAAATGTTTACGTGGAAGAGCTTATTACGTATAACGTTTAATAGGGCCTTTTCAAATTGTTTTAATTATTTTTGTTTTTAAATAAGCAAGAAAATACTATTGTAACGGTATTAATATTTTCTTCGTGTGACGTCGGATAAATGTTCTACAAAGGTTAAAAATATGCATATTTTGGATTACCAGAAAACTAGATGTTACGCGCCCTGCGCAAGAAACGGCACGCGGTTTTGGCGCGTGACGTCAAAATGACGTGATGCCAGCTGCGAGCTGTTTTGTATATGCTCATTTTTAAACCCGAAAAATATAAATGAAAACTTGTTTTGAATACATTGACAGTTATATCAGTGGAATCGTGAAGCTCCGCTCTAAATGTACATTATATTTTCAACGTCATTCCTGATTTGTGAAAATATCCCATTGAATGGACACGCGTTAAAGAAATGGCATTTCAATTAGTGGGTAATTACCTCCGTAACCACCAGCCTTCATAGTTTCATTGTGATCAGACCTGGCACTACACTGAAATTAATATACCGTCATGTGTGATGAGAAAATGACGCAACTGTGAAAAACAGAAAATATATTATCATATCGTTTCATTCGTAGATACAATCCAATTTAAGTAAATGATGAGGTATATATTTTTTTATTTTTTTTATTCCACAATTTTAAAGCACAAAAAAATTACCACTAGTATCATTATTATGGTAACGAGTTACACATATATATGAACTGAGGAAATAAAATAATAGTTTTGTATGTTCTCACACAATAGGGAAATATCAAGTTTTTTTTTACAATTTTAAATGAATAAGGGCTTATTAGTAACATAAACAAATATTTTAATTCCCTCAAAAACGGTCCATTGCATTGGCCACGCCCCTAATACGTCACGATTCGGTTAAATTATGAACGTTGTTTGTGACTGTTTAATTTTAAATAGAAAATCTTCACGAATCTTGATGTCACAACTCTCAAGGCCAAAATTGTCGCGTTTTGGTAGAGACATATTTTTAAACAATTTGATTTTAAAAGTTTTACATGAAAACATTTCTCCACAGTAGTGATTTTGAAAATACAATTAATTTTTCTAAACCCATTCGAAACCTCGAAATTATTATACGAGTACATGATGACAGTTTTTTCCGAATTTAAAAGTAGAAGGCAGCTAAATATCAAAATACACAAAACGTCGAAAAACGTGGCTGGCTTGGAAAACGGAAATATATCAGAATAACATTACAACGCCATAATTGATCGGTATACTTTAACTCGATAAACACGTGTTCACATGAACTTGTGACGTTTCAAATTAGTTCATTTTTAAAATATGTTTTCGAGAAACTTCGCCGTACGTACAATTAAATGCTTTAATTTTTACAGCGTGTAAGAAACCATTTTTATATCCAATTTCCCGTAGCATTGAACTTCCCCATTGGCCAGTTGTAAAAATGGCAATTTCATAGGCGAACGTAATATTATTTTAATAATAATTTAGCTACCTATATCAACAATGAATACACAGGTGTCCCGAAGTAACACGCTCTATAAATATGTATAATGGTCTCTCCGTTAGACTTTTTTATATGAGAAATTGTTCATGTTGACGATTCGGATATTTTCACAATAATTATTATATTGGTAGGTGCTACGTACAGATCTTATTTTAAATATCTGATTTCCATATTGTTTTGATCTGTCATCATTGGTAAAGCCCGCACAAAACCAGCATTTTTTATTGCTTCGATAGATTTAGTAGCCTAAAAATTGTAATGTAATGTATTTAATTAGATAGTTGTACAAATAAAATTTGAACACATAGTTATTCCTTAACTAATAAACACTACATATACAAAAATAATTTCAAAATCGAAACATTGTTATAAAATCCAGACGCTTTCCGATGACACTCTATCTACCTATATGGATGTTTGTTTTTAACAAAAATCATCACCATCCCACAAAACAATGCGATAGACCCAGCATCCATAATCTCTTTTGGTAACTCATTAAACATCTTAAGTCCATTATGACACAGATTGTTTTGAGTTGCCTGGACACTTGTTTTGAGGAGTCTGAAACCTTCACCTGCCCTTGAGGATAGCGATGAATGGACACCACAAACCATGTATTCGGGCAATAACATATTTTGAAATTAAACACTTAAGTATTTCAAATTACTCTTTGCTTTACCGAAAGCATGTTCAGTACCATATGCCGTTTTTTTAAATTAATATCTGCCACATCTCAACATTGTCCTCATTCCCCTATTCTGAGCTTTCTGTATGACATTATATTGGGTTTCAGTGCTCAGAAAGAGAACACTAGAACAATAATTGAACGTAGTTATGCAGAAAGCAGCCAGTCCACAATTTCGAAAAAATGAGATATTGTTGTTTTCGGGTGCAGTAAGGTCAATTCTATTCTACAATTGAACTGTAATAATCACCTACTGAAAAAAGTGTCGATCACAAAAACGGCATTTCTCAATGACTAAGTTCAGTGGTTTTTTTATTTGTTAATAGACTGTTAAACTAAGTAAAAATTTATTTAAAAAAATAAATTATATATCGTATTATTGGCGCTACGATTTTTCAAAGTTTTGTATTTCTGAAATAACTCCGCGTGTAACGTCAGAGGTTCATTTCCGTTTATTCTCATTCGGTTCTTCCCATTGGTCCAGAAGCGACAAGCAGACCGGAAATCTTCCATAGCTCTCAGATCATAGGTTGATTCACATGAACCAGTGACGTCATTTAAAGTAGTGCGTTTTTAGCAAAATATTTTTTATTATTTTTTCTGTACATTTTCAAGAAACTTTGCCGTGCAATTTAATGCTCTAATTTTTACCACTAAGAAAAAAAAAATTGTATCCAATTTCCCGTAGGGCTAAAGTTCCTCATTTGCAAAAAACACCCACAGCACTAGAAGAATCTGACGGTACTTTAAAAATCATTAAAACTGGTTAAATACATACTTATTTTCTTGTTAGCAATGTAAAAAAACTGATGTATTCATTGTTTATCATTTGTCAAAATCAAAAACATTCCAACTGTCGTGAAGATTTGATCATTCACTCGTTTCATAAAGGTGCTATTATCTCAGTTTTACTTTTCTATGGCTGGCTGCTTTCTGCATAACTACGTTCAATTGAAATGCGGCAAAATAATTATTGCTTTAAAAATTAGATTACTCGTATTTAAACTGAGATTTTTTTCTTATTCTTTTTAAAAATCCTACCTTTTTAGAAATTTTGTTGTTGATTTTTAATTTTACTTATTGGGGATATCAACAGTAATACATGTAAAAAAATATAACAAATAAAATATACAGAGAATAAAACCAATGACACATATCCACAGAAATACATTAAATACACGTACAATACAAACTAGTGTGTTTGTGTAAATGTAAGTGTATGAGAGGGTGGGTAAGTGGATGAGTGGGTTATATTGGAATGAGGGTGAACATGTGTGTAAATATTATCGCACAAGTGTCAAAAATAGAAAAATATATAAAATACTAAGAATTAGAGATAAAATAATATTTTATTATAAAAACTAAGTATAAGACAAAGAAGTATGTTTTAAAACGCGCATTTTAAATGTTAATTTGTTACAATCAAATAGATCAATAAGGGGAAAGTTCAAATTATATTCACGAGCTAAACGTATACGTGGAGAGTTCTGGGCATAGTTCGTACGAACTGCTGGCACGTGAAATAAAGAGCTCGACGTGTGACGGTTGATATACTCAAAATGTGATACAAATTTTAGCTTATTATCAATTATTACCTCTAAATATTTGATTTATTTAACTTCATTTATATTTTGCCGGTAAATGTTTAGTTTATTGCATTCTTTAATTTTTTATTGTTTAATATCATGAATTTACTTTTCGAAACATTTAATTATAACTTATTTATATCCAACTAATAAGATATTTGATTTACATCTATTTGCATCTTATTGCAAGCATAATTAATAATGTTTTCGGCCACATAGAGCAGATTGTTATCGGCAAAAAGTTTAACAGAATAATATTTTAAGCATTTAACAATACTATTTATATAAATTGTATACAACAACATTTTATAAAAAACAATAATAGCTACGCTAGTTAAAGTAAATTACACGTTCAACCAGCCACCGCGTTGAACGATGAGTTATTTTAACTCATTTAACGAACGGTCTAGCCATTCACTTGAATGCCGGCATTTAATGAACAGCCTAGCGTCTCTATTGAAGGGCTGATTTAACTATTTAGCTGTGAAATTTACAATTTTATAAACAAACAAATAGTGAAAATAAAGATGCGCTAAAAATCAAAATACGAATAAATCTTTAATTTTTTATTTTTACCAACGCCTTTGTGATTTGTTTAATTAGCAGTATTTGGAGTCTTAGGACATTTTCAATCAAGTATTTTATATCATTAGAAATAAGGGAATATGAAGGTCTAGTTAAGTGACCAATTTACACACTTTGTACATTCAACATACTGCCTATGCTTGAACATACGTATTTTTTCAAACATTCCATCTGTTGATTTTTGTGAATTTAACGAGCTGAAACTTTTATTAATAAGGATGAGGTTCATCTGACTTAATTATTTCACCTACGTACTAGACAACGCCAGAAAATGTTTTTCAAATTTTTGTAGACATGGACACTTATGTTTTCACGATAAGATTTGGAAAAACTCAAAATTTGCCAATTAAACCAACTGTAGGTCAAATAATTTAGTCAAATAAATCCAGACGGGGTGGTGCATATGACAATATATTAAACCCTCTTAAAATATAAAAAAAATAATTAGTAAAGTCGTTTTAACGGTAGGGAAAATCAATACAAATTATTTAAAGTTCATACAGCAGACACTATTTAGAAAATAAATTCTATTATGAAAATTTTCAAAGACGAAAATATAAACGAATTTGAAATGAGTAAGAATTAGATACCAAAATTCTACATCAAAAAAGAAAGAGAGAAAAATATTCCACACGAGTCATGGTCAAAATAGTTTCGTTTCCAAAGGTATAAAAAATTATAATGATCCCCCCAATGAACTATAAATTATTTAAACAATTATATCAAAATTATATTAAGGCATGGTCAAAAAAGCTTTGTCTTCTTTAAACATTATAATAATCTTCCCAATGAACGAAAAACTATTAAATTAAATTTGAATTAGCATGAATGTATTATTGTTTTTTCTTTATATATCCCATGTTTTTATTTTTTTGTCTCATGTACTCGGATTTAAAATTATATAAGCTCTTATAAATAAACAACTACAACAGTGTAAGTCCAAGCACAAGAGTTGATCTCTTTTTTTGGAGAGTTGCAGTGATAACATTTACTAGATGTGTAAAAGAAGATATGTATAGAATTTTAAAAAAACATGTACCTTTTATGAAATTTATTAATAAAAAAAAAATATCACTAAATAAATTCTAAGTAACTAAAGAAATTTTTAAACCCAAGTAAAAACAGAATTTCTATTTTAATTAATAATACTGTATTGTTATATTCTGTCCTTCTCTTTGTTTTGTATATTTTTTATTTTCATTATCATGTATATTTGAAATTATATAACTTCAAATGACTAAAAAACTATATCAGTGTAAGCCACTCCCCAAGCACAAGAGCTAGCCTTTTTTTTTGAAAGTTACAGTTTTAAGATTAACCAAATATATAAAAGTAGATTGTAATAGAAAAAAAATCATTTTACTTAACTGTATTAATTAATTAATTAAAAATATTAAAACAAATTCTCACCAGGGCCAATAAAGGTTTCGGCTCTTTAACTTCACAAAACAAACTGTTGAAAACATGAAAAAATAGGGATGTTACAAAAAGTGTTAAGTGGCCACTTAACCAGCCAACGACAGTTCATAAGCCCTGTAAATGCCCTGAACTCCATATTCTTCTTCTCCAAAATGTTCTCTGTCTATGTTGTAATAAAATTCAGTCTTCGTCGATAAAAATTTGGACAATCTCGAAATATTGAAGATGATCAATCTTCAGGTGGCAGTCCGAGGACTGTGAAATATTTTAGTGCAAAAACATTTTTTTATATATTGATATATGTGTATACACTAAATGGTGCACCAAACACTCGTCATGTGTTCCATTCAACTTAAGTTTCGGAACTTAAATTGTAGTTAGTAAAAAAAAAACAGCGTAAAAAGGCGCGATATACAGCTTTGAATTCACAGTTAACTGGCATAGACTCAAAACGTTTTGTCCGCCTTGTGGTGTTTGCCTTTTTCATGTCATTAAAATAAAGAAATAAAACAATGTCTATTTATTGATATTTTAATTTGAAATACATGTTTCTATGCGCGTAATTTCAAAACGATTGGATGCTCTTACAAAAAACGCAGTGCTTATTTTCAGTGTTGATAAACAGCAATATAATTTTCCGCAACAAATGGAATATTCTACAAATAGATAATGATATTATAAGCTAATCTAGTTTCCATAACAATGCTCGCTTCAAATATTGTGATTTCACTTTTGAATTTCTTAACCGCAATATTGTAAATCAAAGAACTGAAAATAGGCCACCATCTTCTCTGTAGCTAACACTGAATCGAAATGCCTCACGGCATAATGAGGGGGTTTGTATTTTATACATTGTAAATATCTGTATAGCATGTGGCTAAAGTGTGATACCAGCGTACGCGGACTGTCACACGTACCGCGTTTATTGTGGACACCGCACTGTATGGAGTGCATTCCAGCAAAAAATTCATGCATACGAGTACATAGAATTTGCAATAAGTATAATAACATTATTGGAGCCAATGCGAGCGATATATTCAACTTGAATACGAATAAATTCAAAAAGGTAAATGCAGTACTATTTTTTTTCATTTTTATTTAAAATTTGCAGAGGCATATAATATATTATAACCAAACATTTAACTTTTTCTTTTTCAATTTTAATCCTGTAATAACTTATGACATGTGCATTGTTAATTATAAGTTTGAAATAATGTTGAGTCTAGTATTAGGTATCTATTATATTATAACGACATCACTGTGTATATGACTGTAGATTTCTATAAATTAAAAAAAGGAAAACCTTGCAGCCAATCAATAAACTAACTGGTCAAAAGGAGGGCTGGTCAAAAATTTGTATTAAAAAACAAAATATAAATAACTGCGGCTTTTTAATGGAGCGATGAAAAGTAATGTCTGTTCAGCTCATTACATTTTAGGCTTTGTACTCTGGTAACAGGAGGAATGTTGTGGACTGTATAGAAATTTGTAATCACTTTGGAATTCGTTTGTTTATGTTTTTTGTATGAAGCACTTCACAATCCGCAATTACACAAATTACCGATATCGTAAAACTGTTGATGAAATGTATGTGTTATGTTGTTTATGGAACATTCATTGACAGAAACAGGATACTGTGCAGATGCAGATGTATAATAAAGACTTTTCAGCGTAACACTTGTCACTTTGTGACTTGCTCACATGACGGCAGGACAACAAAATAAACTTAAATAATATAACATTATGTTTTATATATTCTAAAATGAGGAATGTAAAATCAAGTTTGGAAGGAGAAAGGAAGAGGAACCAGAAAAAATAAAATAAAATGGAGGGACGTTAGGGTTCTAAAAATATTTAATATTTTTTGAGGCGTTTCTTGATAGTGGCCAGAGAAATCACATTTTTTTATTTGAAGAGGTAGCTCATTTTAAAGTCTAGCACATTGAACAGAAAAGAAATTGCTGGATAATTATGTGCTTAGTTGAGGAACGGAAATCGTTAACTCCCGAGAAGATCAAAGCGAATGACCATGATCAGAAATATAAATTAAGTTCTTAAAGTTATTTTGGAGCGTAAGGGTTGTGAAGAATATTATAAAGAAGAGAGATTGAAAGTTCATGCGCTGATAAAAACGGAGCGAAAGGGTGATTTTGTAGTTACCTACCAATTTAAATTTAAACATGATCAAAGCATCAAAACATTTGAATAAAAAATTTATGTTTGAAGCACTAACGTTGTGGTTATTCATTATAATAATATAAATATAAAACAACTTTGTTTCGCTTATTTTTTTTTTCTTCCGATCGGTTTTAAAGCCAGACAAGCTTTTTTATCAAGGTATAATGAACTAATTAATCTTATCATATTAAACATGTGGAGTTAATAAGCCAAGTCTTATGTCATGTTGTTCTTGTAAAGATGGGATAAAACTACAGGATAAGATTCATTAGTTAACTATATCTTGTTAGAGAAGCTTGTGTGGCTATGAAATCGGTCGAAAGAAGAAAAGTTGTTTAAAAAATTTGAAATAAAAAAATGTTCAAAAAAGGTTTTGAATGTATTAACATATTTTTTAATTAATTTTTACCAAACCCTCTCCCCTATGAATACAATGATTTTTTTACTTATGCATCTACACACACGGACCCTCGCAAACGCATTCTCACATACACACATACGAATACAAACGTCGCACACCCACGATTATGTAAATTCTAGCGTTAAATGCTATGTATTTTCAAATTAATAATTATTTGGGAATTGCTAACGATGAATATTTAAGATTAGTAATAAATTTCTTACAATAAACACGTTACAGCATTAAATTATTTAAAAGATGTGTATCTAATTTTTGCCACACGCTGTATTTCACACCCACGATGATTTTATAAAAATTTACCCAGCGCTGCGCTATTGCGGAGCTAAAGGATATTTGTCAATAAGTGAAAAGATTCATAAATAATTCTACAATTTCTAATTTGCTTATGTGGAATGCAATTGCAGAAAATGTATTTCACCAAATTATCCGTATCAAAGTTTTGCAAAATTAATCGGAAAATGAAGCCATGGTAATTTTTTTTACATTTCTGTAACATTTTTTACCATTATTATTATCCGCGGATATTATCCGTGGTTTTACCCGTCTGACTTCATACTGGGAATGCTTGGCTACAATAGTTTGGAGAAAAGAAGAAATGCATACTTGCTTATGTATTTTTTCCGATTGATCCGTGGTATTACGATCAACATAGGTGTAACGGAGAGTATTTTTCTTTATGTTCCTAATGACTACCTTTGACATAGATAGCTTAAGCTGTTTTATCTTCCTGCTTGCAGAACCAACCTGCCGATGGTAATGCCGGTAGGAATAGCAATGCCTTTACATATCTCTTCGGACATTGACATCTTTCATATTATTGAAAAAAAGTTCAGAGAGGATAGCATTCTTTTTCTATAATTGCTGGGTATTTTTATTTTACTATTTTTGTATTTTTAAATTTTAGTATTAAATTTTTCGTTTTATGTATGCATTGAAATATTTTGTAATGTACATAAACGTTTGTAAAAAAAAAATTGAAAATTGAAAAAAATATTTCTAATAAAGAATAGGTACTATGAAAGCGCCCATTCTTTTCTTAAAACCGTTCATAAAGACTCCAATGTCTTTCTTCAGTTTTGCATATTCACTGTCAATTTAAAAAAAAAATTATCTGAGCGTGAATTAACGATTTTTTATTGATTAAACAGCGAAAATAACAAAACTTTGAAAGCTTTTGGTGGTATTCTAAATCTTCTCTACCCGCTAGATAGTAATTGAGTTAGGGATTTTTATTTTTTGCATGCGTTTACACTATCTTCATATCTGGCCACACTGATAATTAAACGTCAAATAAATATGAACACGTGAAATGAAACATGATGATTTTCATTAAAAAAATTATTGCGACCTTAAGCGTTACCTAAAACCATTGATTTATTAAGTGTATTAATAAATCAATGCCTAAAACACTTAATTAGGTTGAATCGACCAAACCACACTCGTATTTTTCCGTTTTTTAAAACAGTTTTGTACATCATTGGACGTTTGATCATCAGTGTGGCCATTATATGAGGCAAAGTGTCATCGCATTGGAAAAATAAAAATTCCCAAATTTACCACTCTCTAGGGGGTAGAGAAGATTCAGAGTACCACCCATGGTCGGAATATTCACCTTATTCTAGTTTCCTAGTACGACAGTGAAGGCATACAGTGTTGGTTCCAAATTGGAACTGCGGCTATATGTATAATTTAAAAGATAAATCATCAACATTATTCCATGTCCGCTTTCTAGTTGGAGCAATGATGTTCACAAACGACCCCTTGATCTCTCTGCCGGCTGACGTAAACTCTAAGTGGATGTCTAGGACCTCGAGAATCTGATGCCTTGTAAAGAGGGAAAGGATAGCGGTATATGGCCCAGCCAACCGTACAGCTTCCGCTTGATAGCAGTGGTCACCGAAATTTTAATAAAAATAATTAATTAACCGGTTAAGTGCCGCGTTTGCCTACCATGCAAGAGGTCTCGTGTTCGATTTCCGACATGGTTAAAATGAAGTATTGGTTTAAAACAGTGTTATTACACTAGGATATTTCATTTTCCCAAGACTGATTATCTTACTTTCACCTAACAAAAAATGATCAAAATACGCTGCAATTGGTGTACTAATGCTGTGCTCTGTGCCGGTGGCAACATACGGTCTTGAAACCATGTCACTCACTGCTAGAAATGTTCACAAACTTAAGTGCACTCAGCGGTCTATGGAAAGACAAATGTTGGGCGTCTCCTTAAGAGACCGAATAAGGAATGAGGAGATAAGACGCCGTACAAAGGTGACCGATATCGCTGAAAGAGTGGAAAGACAAAAAAGGCAGTGGGCGGGTCATGTGGCGAGACAAGAAGTCGATAGGTGGACCCCCAGAATACTAAACTGGAGACCCTGCGAAAGTAAAAAGAAAGTAGGAAGACCACAAATGAGATGGACTGACGACGTCGTCGAACTCGTGGGCCATGGATGGAAACAGAGTGCCCAGGACAGAAAAACATGGAAAAATTTGGGAAATGCCTATATCTAGCAGTGGAGAGAAACGGGCTGATAAGAAAAAAAAGAAGATGCACCAAAAGGTGCGGTAAGGGAATAATGATGATAATTGAAAACACATTTTTTTTTGTAATTTATGTCATACTGAAAATATTTACTAATAAAGAAATTTCAATTTCAATTTCAATTTATTTATTTTAAAAACGTTTATGTACATAACAAAAAAATTCAATGCATACATAAAACGAAAAAATGAACACTAAAATTTAAATATACAAAAATGGTAAAATAAAAAATACCCAGCAATTATAGAGAAAGAATGCAATCCTCTCTGAACTTTTTTTCACTAATATGAAAGATGTCAATATCCGAAGAGATACGGTTGAGTAAAGACATTGCTCTTCCTACTGGCATTACCATCGGCAGGTTGGTTCTGCAAGCAGGAAGATAAAACAGCTTAAGCTGTCTATGTCTAAGGTAGTCATTAGGAACATTAAGAAAAATACTCTCCGTTATACCTATGTTGATCGTAATACCACGGATCAATCGGAAAAAATACATAAGCAAGTATGCATTTCTTCTTTTCTCCAAACTATTGTAGCCAAGCATTCCCAGTATGAAGTCTGACGGGTACAACCACGGATAATATCCGCACTCCCTTAAGTAAAGATACCTCAGAAATTTCTTCTGAACCATCTCCAGCATAAGAGAGTACTTCAATTCGTGGGGCGCCCAGATCAGAGATCCACACTCAAGTCTGCTTCGCACCAATGAGTTATAAAGAAGCCTTAGAATACGAGTATTCAAGAACACCTTAGCGGTTCGGAGAACAAATCCCAACATTTTGCGCGCATTGTCACAGACAGTGCCTATGTAAGTATGAATATATATATATGAATTATTATAAAGCGTCACTCCTCATTATGTACACTATATTTTTTTATCTTCTACGTAATAGGAAACGTTAATGTAAATATATATATTTATTGAGTTTATATAAAAATTTCCTTTAGTTGTAATATTGTCTACTTATATTTTTACCTGAATAAATTGCCATGTTAATTCACCATTGAAACCAATATAACCTAAATGTAGACCTTGCTAAGATTAGAACCCGGGACCTCAAGCATAGCAGGCGAACGCGCCAACTACGTGAAATTTTCCTATCTCTCCCCTTTTCCGGACTTTTCGTTCGTTCGTTATTCCCTTTCCGTACCTAATGGAAAATTGGTACACTAACTGCGGCGTCTTGATATTTTTTTTGTTACACGATGGTAAGATGAGCAGTCTTACGCTCAGGTGGCAGCCCAGTGACTATGAAATATTCTAGTCTAAAAACACCTTAAAAAATAAATATTACATGTCGACCGCGTCGGGAAATGGACCCGAGACCCTTTTGATCCATTGCATAGTATTTTTGAATGTCTTGCATTGGTTCTTGCATTTTAAATGTAATAATTTGTTATTGCCTGGTATTATGTATGTGTATTTTAGCATTTTAAATAACTGTAATGTCATTGTGTTGTATTTTTCACATGGCAATTTTGTGTACAATTTTTATCGTCCAATGTTCACCGAGTACTTTATGTAAGACTGGCGTGTTTTTTCGTATATTCCAGTCGTAGGAGTCAAGTAGGTTAAGTTGAAAATGGGTTTTTATACTTTGAGAGTAACCACCGAGTCGAAAACACCCGTCCAGGGTTCTGCTTTTGTTTCATATACCCTGTTTTTAATTTTATTCGTCTCCCATAAAATACAATTAAAAATGTTTATGGAGAATTTTGTTGTACCTAATTAAGATGCTTAAAAAACATTTCCACTACAAACACGTGCTATGAGAATGAATTACATATTATGAATAATTTTAACTGTTTTAAGTATCTACTAAGCGGTCTCCGTTTTCCTTGGTCTATTTAATATATGGGCTGAGTTTACCTTCGAGTCTTAGTAAATTAATTAACTTCATTACACTTTGATTTAAATTATTTTCATTAATTCTACGACGGAATAGACTCTCAAAAATGTACAATGAATTTAATGTTGGTAATGTACTAGATATGATCAAAGACAATTGAACGTAATTGTATATTATTTAATTATAAGTTTCCAAGACCCATTGAAACAAAAATATCTATTTCTGTCTTTTTTAATTATTTTTAAACAAGCAAAAAATACTGCAGTAAGGGAATTTTTATACCGCGCGGCGTCGGATAAATTTTATATTAGGTGTTAATGGTTAAGATTATGCGCCATTCGAAAGAAAAAATTCTGCTCAACAAGATAATATGAAATTATTTTATTTTATTACAAAGCATTTCGACAACTCCTTCTGTTTGCATTCGGTAGAAGGAATAAAGCTGCCATAGCAGCTCGCGATATTTAAGCACTGTAAGGTGAAGATGTTGCGAATTTTTTACTTTTTTTTCAAAGATATATGAGCGTTTTTATAATTTACCCAATATTTCAATTTTGCCGGCCATTTTCAACGAGTTGTCAATAACTCACTATTAGAAAATAGAAATCAAAAACACAACCTGATTCTAATTAGGTAGAGTACATTAATTATTAAGGAGAGTACATCATTGACTATTTTGTTGTGTCCACTTTTTTGCTTCATTTAAAAAAAAGGACGCAACTTATGTTAACACCTAACGCAATTGTTTAAAACACGCATATTTTGAATTACCTAAAAACGAGACGTCTAACGCACTATGGAACAAATGGCACGTATTACGTTACCGTGCCATACTCATATGCATCGTTTGTTTAAAGCGCACTGGGCGGGCATGACGTGTGACGTCAAAATAACATGACGCCAAATACGAGCTATTTTTTATGTGCTCGTTTGGAACCCGAAAATTATAAATGGAAAGCAATTTTTTTACGTTGATAGTAAAGTTATAGATTTAGAATCGTAAAAATCCGCTCTATTTATTTAATACGTTTTTAACGTTATTCCCGACAAGTGAAAATATTCTATTGTATCGTCGATGCATCTAAAATAAAAAAAAAATAACGTTACTTAAACTAGACAATGACAGATCATAAGCCTTGTAATTGCCTAGACTTCCATGTTTCCCTCTCAAAAATGTTTTCCCTCTCTGTTGCAATAAATTTAGGTAAAATATAGTATATTATCAGTATAAATTTGCTGCCTGATACTCCATTAAAACGTTTGATGTCATTTTAAAATACAGTAATTTAATTTTTTTATTACATATCTATTTACTTACAGTAAACATAACATTTATTTAAAAATTCATTTAAACTCTTTTCATCTCTTTATACATTTTTAAACCTTAAGCATTTGTTACAAAATATAAATTATATTTAACAGTAAAAGAATAATTAGAATACACATATTATGAGCTTGGATAATTTGTGACAATTTTTATTACTAACTTTGTACGTGATGCATAATATTATGAATGTGAAGACGACCTTATTGAAAAAATATTAAAACAGTTTATCCAGATGTTTGATGCATAATACATTAAATGTAAATGCTGTAGAGTGTGATATTAATTTGGTATTAAAGATTTAAATAGAATTTCCGATACCATAAGTTATTATAATATTTGTAGACTTTTCGTATAGCTAAATTAATGTTTTATGAATAAATAAATGTACAAGTGCTTTTTTGCGTTTTACGCAATTCAAGGCTGAAGAAATAAATATGTTCTCCCATAAAATATGTTACTTTTTTGTCACAATAAAATAATTATTTGTGAACGCCTTAAACTCATCTCTGGAAATAATCTACTTGATTAGAATAAAAAAAATTAATGTTATATAAAAACATAATAAATAAAATAAGTAATAATATATATACACACTGATTTATTTTTATTAATCATTCACGAAGACTTTTTGCAATAAAATGATTTAAATAATGGTATTACGTAAATGATAATAAATAAAAATACTTTAATTAATGGTTTCGGAGAACACGCATTGAACAATGATTTTTTCATAATACAGATGTTTAAAAATCTGCATGGATTGTTTTTTTAACAATATTTTAAGTTTGTCCAAATTTTTGTAGACAAAGACTGGATTCAACTCCCTGGGGAGCTGTTTATATTAACATATTACAACAGAGATGAAGAACATTTAACAAGCCATTGACAGGTCATAAGCCCTGTAGATGCCTAGACTTCTATATTACTTTCTCTTAAATGTTCTTCATCTCTGCTGTAATATCTTGTTTTTTTTATTTTAAATCTTGAAATATCAACATATTCTTATGTGTGCTCTAATAATAACAATGTACAGTACATACATTTAATTTATAAGTTATTTGACATTTATCTCTTAACCTTCAGTATGATTTTTTTTTGTTGAGGCGTAATGGTAAGCGCGTTTGTCTACCATGCAAGAGGTTTTGGGCTCGATTTCCGACATGTTTGATATGAAACATTGATTTAATAGGCGGTTTTCACACTAGAACACACACGTTTTCACATAATGCACTAGAACAGCCCTGGGCAACCCACGGCGCCCGCACGCGCCGCCCGCGGTCATGTATGACGAATATTTTTTTTTAGAACTAGTAAATTATGAGAAAGCATTTGAGATGTTCAGGTCTCAATTTGGTGTTGATGTTTTCACTGTTTCATTTATGAAAGGGTAAGGTTTACCTTACAAATGGAATTAATCGACCTATAATGCAATATTGAACTAAAAAATATATACCCCACGAATAAAAAATAAAAAATTATAGTAAGTACATAACAACAAAATTTCCCAAAATAAGATGTTTTGCCCAAAAAATTATTAGTGCTTTTGGATCTACATACGTTTGTAATGATTTTTTTTCAAAATAAAATAAAACAAAAATAAAAATAGGACTTCAATAACAGACGTTAATTTAGAAAACTCAACTATTAAAGAAAAATTAAGTAAGCGAAAAGAAACTCAAATCTCGCACTGAAAGAATTGGTACACTGTGATAATTGGTTTTGTAAAAATAAAATTTGCAATATTGTTTGATTACGTGTCTTAATGAATAATTTTGATTTTTAAAATTGTTAAAAATGTTTATTACTATACAAATACATTTTTCTGTTGGTTCAATGTGTGTTTTCTTTTCACAACTGGTTGTAGTGTTTTTTTTTTTTTACAATTGAAAGTCAATGAGATATTGTTTTAAATTAAATATTACAACCAGAATTATCTTATTTAAAAAAAAAAAATAGAATTCTAATTTTTCAACTAAAGTATTTCAATATATATATTTTTTTAAAGTAATACCGAAGGCACAATTTTAAGTAGAAATAACGGAAATGTCACAAAAATGTATGTAATTTAAAATGCTTGTATTTCTTTTCAAAATAAAAATAAATAAATTTGGCTTCTGCCACTTTCATGTTCCATTTATTATCTTTACATAATTGCAACTAATTTTAGTTCAATACTTAGTCTTTTTTGAGATCCCAGATACTTAAGTAAAGTCTAAATTTGAAATGGCGTAATCTGCCGGTCTAAAAGTAATTATATTTCAGTTACAAAAAACTTTTAAGTATATTTTTTAACAGAAATACCTTCTAAAAATAGTTTCTTTATCCAATTTATGTTTTTTTATTTTTTTATCAGTGCGCGATTAAAAAAAAACATTTGTTTTAAAATGGCAAAATCGTTTGATTTCTTAATTTTGCGTTCGTTTTACCAGACTACAGCCTTAGGGGAGTCTGATTTTTACCTTTTCTATGGAATTGTGATCATGTTCTCGTTGGTTTTCATTTTTTTTCTCCGAAATTCTGTGTTTTAAAAAACAATAAAACAAGTACTATACACAAACATCATCGTTTTGTAAAATATTATGTGCTTATGTGTTAGTACGGTAAAACTACAATAATCCAAACTCCGACTATCCGAATCGCTAATTATCCAAATCACTTTCAGAAAAAAAAAACTAACGAATTGGCTGCCCGAAAACGGATGATGACAGTCAAACGGCTTACTTTGACCGAGATGTTCAGCAAGCAATGATTTTTATTTAAAGTACGGTACGTACATACTGTACTAATGTACAACACTTGTAGTTAAGCTTAACATGTTAAGTGTTGCCTTTTTATTTATTTACTTAAAAGCTCATTTTTTATTTAAATAATTTATTTTAAGGTTCAATAAACAAACAGTAATTAATTAAAATAGACCCCTTTTTCGAAAAAAATCAAATTAATAGAATTTTTGATTATCCGAATGGGGTCCTGTCCCAATTGATTCGAATAATTGGAGTTCTTAAAGCTTCGTTTTGTAATATGTTTAGGTTAGGTTAGGGACAGAAAACATAGGTTTTGTCATATCTGATGGAGCTACCTACTCGTATTAACTCACCGGAGTCTAAGAGCAGTATTTTCTTTTCAATAACTCTTTTGTTGGTCATCATGTTGATTTCATTTTTTACATAATTCTTACCCATAATGTTAAAAATATATCAAAATTATCAAAACATTATTCAGCCGAATACTTTATTTTATAATTCACATCTGTCCTTGCTTTTCTCCCTCGAGAATGGAAAACATTACAATTCATCGCTCTACAGTATAATAATCATTAATATATTGGTCAGTTCGCACGCTGGCTTATTGCTAATTGGTCGCTTATTTCCAGCAATAACCACGAAAATCCGGATTTCATGCATTAGATTTTGCATGCAATCCGCCCCCTAACTCCCGGCTGCACCTCCTCACTTACGTATTACATGACCTTAGATCAGTGTCTTTCAATAAGTAGCAGTCAGAGGAGTGCGATGTAATAGCATCCTCTCACAACAGTATTTTATGAAAAATTATGAATTTTGCAAAAAACTCAAAATATTTTGAAACAGTTTCAAAACGTACTTTTTTAAAAGTCGTGTTTATAACATTTTAACCCCCTCAGCAACTCGCGAATTTTTTTCAGGCTTTGACTCAGAAAGGCTAAAATAATTTTAATATAGGTTGGTAATTGATAAATATTTATTTGATATAATACTTGAATCAAAGCAATTTATTTTTCTTTGATTATACTTTGTATTGCGCATCAGTTGATACATAAATGAAATTGTTTTAAATATTGAGTAACTAAAAACCACAAAACATATTTTTGAATTATTATCAATTACACGCACGAACGATTTCTATCGGCAATCCCAAACATATTAAAATCACAATTGATTTTTCGTCTTCGATAATACAATAAACATTTAGATTGGGAAATCATTTTATTTCTTCCGTTCATTTATGTAATACCATTAATTTATTGTCCTGGAAATTTTCAATAAAATTCAAAATGTTAAAACGAAGAGGTGGTCAGATGACGAAGACCTTTTTAAGAAAAATATGAGGATTTCGCGCTTAATTGATTAATTCTGATCATAAAAGTATTGACCTGATAAATTATGATAAAAAAAAACGTAGAAAGAAAACATTTCCGAAAAAGGAATATCAAAGTTTGAACATTTACGGGGCTAATAATTTGTTTTTTGCTGGTTTAATAGTCACCTTACACACTGCGTAACATTCACGGTTCTGTTAAAATTTTAATATCCATATTTTGTCAACTCTTCAATTTGGCGAACTAAGAGAGCTGAAACCTTTATTGAAATTCTTATGTCGGTAAGAAAAGAAGTCCTGAAGATTGACATTTGTTGCAACAAAGAGTGAAATTATTTTTGACAATGGAATACGGAAGTCTGGGCATAAACCTATTAGGTATACGGGGTGTTCTTTAAACCCTGTCTCATCCGAAACCACGATGATCAGTATGGGGAAGAAGACATATTAGACTAACAAAAAGTTGAATTTTCGTAGTAATTCACTGACGCATTATAAATATACACGTTATTCTATACTACCTACATCTCATCATCATCATTCCCTTTCTGCACCTAATGGTGCATATGCGACTGCATTTGTACACCAATCGTAGTGTATCTTGATATTTTTTTCGTTACATGAAGGTAAAATGATTAGACTCACGCTTCAGGTACCAGTCCAGGGACTAGGAAATATTCTAAAGTGAAAACACCCTTTTGAAAAAATGTTTTATTTCAACCATAGCGGAAATCGAACCCGAGACCTCTCGCATGGAAGGCGAACGCGCAGACCATTAAACTACGTAGCCGATCTAAGGTATAGCAAATATTTCAGCACTAAGATATCATAGCAAGAATTTTAGGATTACATTTTCATTCAAAATAAGGAACTTCAACCCCATGGGAAATTGGATACAAAAAATGTTTTTTTGCGCGCGGTAAAAATTAGAGAATAAAATTGTACGGCAAAGTTTCTTGAAAATGTATAAAAAAATATTTTAATAAAAAATATCTACTTTGAACGGCGTCAATAGTTCACATGAATGAAAAAATGATAATATAGCTGTGAAAGATATCCAGTTTACTTACCGTAAACGGACTTATTGGCAGAACTGACAGAAAATAAACAGAAGAGAACCTCTGACGTCACATGCGGAGTAATTTCAAAAATACAAAACATTAAAAATCACAGCGCTGATAATACGACATATAATTTATTTTTTTAAATTGGCTTAGTTTAATAGTCTACTCATAAATAAAAAAAAAACTATGAAAAAAACACTTTCTCATAAGTTTGTAAGCAAAACTTCTGGAAATACGAAACGTTGTATAATACGTATTAAAAAAATAAACTTTTTTACTACACGGGACCGCGAGAATTTCAGTGTAAAACATTCAAAACAAATATTTTATTTTTTACCCTCCCAGGAATCGGAGTTGGGACCTCAACCACTGAACTACGAGGCGGACTGTTTTCTGCTTGATTGCCTTTTTCAGGACTTTTACCCCAGAATATCTACCGAGGCAAAAACACTGACTGAGGAATCTGGTTCTATTTCACACGCAGAACATCTTTCTTTGTCTGCTCGAACACAGACAAAAAAGGGAATAGATAAGTAATAACGTCGATTTTCTTGGGTGATCATTGATCATCACCCTATCATCATTTCTTTTTTGCATCGTTAACGGTTTGGTACATATCTTGAAAACTTTTGTTATGTACGTTGTTCTTTAGGTTCCCGTCCTAGAACTATGAATTATTCTATTGTAAAAACCGTTTAAAATGAATATTTTATATCAACCATGTCGAGAATCAAACCCGAGACAGCTGGCATGGTAGGCAAACGCGTAGATCATTTGACCACGTGGCGGACAATGATAAATGAGAAGTTAACATTTATCTTCAATTTCATCTACAAAGTAAAATTAAGGTTTCTGTATGAAAAGCAGAATATAGATAAAAAATTTTCTTCTAAACATGTTCAATTATAGGTTACCGACGAAGATACTTACAATGTTTGTGCAAATATATTCATTTTCGTACCCAAATATCGGTTTTTCTTTACATACAGTCGAAGATAAATCAGTTAACTTCCCATTGTAATCGGGGCCCAGCACACTATAGTGTTGCTCGATAAAGAAAAATGAAGTCTACACATTTTTCACGGTAGGTGCCCTAATAATTGCGAATTGGCACTTAACTTTTACGTACCAGTCTAACAATTTTATCACTAGACCATAAATATCTTGTGCTGCGTTAGATTTCTCACACATTAGTTACGCTGTTATTTTACTAACTTTTTACCTTTTATTTAACGCTTTTACGATTAACGTGACGTAGGGCGATGACGCATAATTAAATATACACGTTACAAGTGCGAAGAAAATGGCATTTCAATTTGTGGGTAGTTGCTTTTCTTACCTTCACTATCTAAAATCTAAAGGACCTTCGTCGTAATAAAAGATTATAATATACGACACCTAAAATTACAAAAAAAAAAATCTGAAATAAACATTGATATACTGTCGCATCAGTTCGTTTTTGCCAAACAGACCAAAACTAATCTGCAGAAATAGAGCTTTAAATTTTTTTCTACGAAATAGCATGAATAATTACTACAACTTAAGACAAAATTCGGTAAAAATCCCTTAAACATTTATTTTTTATTATTTGAATTTTATAAATAAAGGCTTCCTCAGAACTCATGTACATTTGACTTAATTTCGTTCAAAATGGTCTGTTGGATAAAAATGAACTAAAGCGACGATATATGTATACACTTGATGTAGCAATAAAGCTCGGGTTTCCTGGGACAGCGGTGCCCGTATTTTAACGGCCGTAGTGAACATTGCTGCGGTTGACAGCCGTCGTAACGGTGACTAGAGAGTGGTTTCCTATAAAAATGGTGTTGATAACACCGTCAAAAAATAAAACCACTCTCTCGTCACCACTACGACGGCTGTCCACCGCATCACCGTTCACTACGGCCGTTAAGATACGGGCACCGCTGTCCTAGGAAACCCTAGCTTAAGCACCCGTCTTGTGTTCCATTCAACATAAGTTCCGGATCTTAACTTGTAGTCAGTAAATGTGAATCAGCGTAAAAAAACGCGGCATACACTTACTCACTACAAACTAATAAGAAAATTGATAGCTGTAGGCATATTAGACAAAACCCTAAGTAACTAATGAAATATGTCAATGTATTATGTTTTTATCATATAAAATACTTTAAAATGCTTGAGTGAAAGTCGCTCTCCAAGCACAAGAGCTTATCTATTTTAGAGAGGAAGAGCATAAAAAAATAAATTATAATATAATTAAATTACTTATATAATTTAATAAAAACTGTTATGAATGTAATGTATTTTATTTTAAAAAACACTTAAATATAATAAATTAAATTCACAATTGTGTCAGAAAACGTGTGCCAAAATGACACTTTTTTTCAGATTAAAATATTTTAATTTTAATTTAAGTATTTTAATATAATATTATTATTTTAATACTAGTCTAGTTTTACGCTCAGTACTTTGTTTCGCTTTCCCTCTAAACGCCTCCTTAATAATTTAATAGACATTAATATGATCAACAATATTTTGAGTTTGTTCAAATTTTTGTAGACAAGGATTGGATTAAACTCCCTGGGGAGCTGTTTATATTAACATATTACAACAGAGATGAATAACATTTAAGAGAAGGTAATATAGAAGTCTAGGCATCTACAGGGCTTATGACCTGTCAACGGCTGGTTTAAGTGGCCACTTAACACACTGTGTAACATTCACCATTCTGCCCATATTCAAACATCTATATTCCATCAATTCTTTCATCTGTTCATGTTTGTGAAGTTAGAGAGCTGAAACCTTTATTAATGCTGTTGTTATTAATTCTAATTTAATAATTTCACCTATATACTAGGCAACGCCTGAAAATCTTATATTTTCAATTTCTATACTTCTTCATGGACAAGGTGGATTTATCAACAATATTTTGAGTTTGTCCAAATTTTTGTAGAATGAATGAATGAATCTCACCCGCATAAATAAAGGTTTCAGCTCTCTAACTTCACAAACATCAATATATGAAATAATTGAAGGAATATAAAAATTCGAATATGGGCATAATGGTAAGTGTTACACAGTGTGTAAAGTGGCCTCTTAAACCAGCCATTGACAGGTCATAAGCCCTGTAGATGCCTAGACTTCTATATTACCTTCTCTTAAATGTTCTTCATCTCTGTTGTAATATGTTAATTAATATGATGTTTTTTTCTATGGTTTGTTGTTTATTAAAAACCATAAAAATATAAATTTATTCTTGATGATACGGTTGGTCGACTAATAATTATTCCTTATAAAAGTTTTTAGCGTGATTGTTTTACATGTCAAATAAAAATGAAGACATCTGTGTGAATTTTCTCCAATATCTAAACTTAGCAAAGACTCGAATCAAGTTTTTCAGCGACTCAAGTTGTGTATCTAATGCATAGGTGGCGTCGATTTCGTTTCTATTTTTAAAAGTTGTAGAGTGGATCATAACTCAACCAAAATAAAAACTTCTAATGTTGTTCGACAACATATTGTTTCAATTTAATTATTCATCGTCATCTTTTGTAAACCAATGCGGCGTATTTCGATCGAAAGTCGCACGAAGATAAGGTGATCAGTCCTACGGTTCAGATGCCAGTCCCGGAACAATGAAATACTTTAGTTGAAACAAACCTTTAAATCAACGTTTCACGTCCACCTTACCAGGAATCGAACCCAGGACCTCAAGAATGGCATGCGATTGCGCCAACCGCCACACAACAAGGCGGATCTTTCTCCACTCGATTTCCTTATGCGGGATTTTTATCTGAGGGCAGCCATCCAACCAAAAACACTCGTAAGGGGTTCTGGTTATATTTCACATAATTTTATCTGCCTGATAACAGAAACATAAATATTAATATTACTAATAAAGTATTCAGATGAGACATTAGAGCATCTGTTCTTTGCCGGTCCCCTCTACAACAGAAGCGAATTCCTTCAAATTATTTGTGAAGAATTCAATACGTTTCCCCCTTAACGTAAAATTTTTACTCGCCCCGTATGATTTGGATACATATTTACTTCTGACTAAATTATTAAGGGTTAATAAAAAAACTATTTCAATTTATGTAACGTTATTTGAATATAATTTGCCAAATCTAAATAATAAGACTAATCAAATGTCCCTCTTTACTTTTAGCTAATAACTTCATGTGATGTTTATGCCCAATTTAGACGGCAATAATATTGAATTGTCTCATAACTCTTTCATCATCATCATCATCAGCCGTTTCTTGTCCAATGGTGAACATAGGCCTCCCCTTTATTCTCAATATTTCCCTATACTGAGCCAACCGCATCCAACCACTTTCTGCAACTCGTCTTATGTCATCAGACCACCATGTCTGAGGCCTGCCGACACTTTTTCTACCCGTTCTGGGTCGCCTTGCGAATAGTAAACAATACTATATTCTTGGGTACTAATAGTTATTTTTAATACCCCCTTACTAATTTCAACAGTCAATTTAAACCTCAAAGTAATAAAGGGTAACCTAGAGAGGAGTCCAAGCGTAGGAAAACCATTGTATGACTATTGGGTATTAAGTTAGCTACAGTTCGCAGCAAAACAATGGGCCGTACTCAGGTCGAGAATTGCAAAATGGATATTAATTTGAATTGTAATTACTTTTAAATATGTACCTGTGTATTTATCATTGCAGGATTATTCTAATCAATTTTTCTAAAATTCGCCTATATTTTTTTTATAAAACTGAAAATACATGTTCGTGTTAATTTTATATTTATTTATTCATTTTATTCACTATATATTTATGTTATATTTATTGAGACATAAATCCCAACTCCATTAAACA